>NC_137064.1:10125294-10130294 GCF_032717465.1 Coenobita brevimanus
CACCCTCCCCTACAATGTGTCCAAAGTACTTCATTTCCTTCCGACACAAGTAGCACTTCATGGGTTTCGGCCTGAGGTGTGCCACTCGGATTTTGTTGAATACCTCTGACAGCCTCACCAATTCCTGGTCAAAAGTCTGTCCAAACAATTACATTGTCCAGATAGATGAGAGCTGTCTGATGCTCAAGGACTGCTGGACATTTCTATCACTCCTTGACTTTCGAGATTCTCCATCACCTCCGCCATTTCTTGCCGTTGAGCTGGCGCCATCCTTCGCCCTGGCTGTTTAACCCGTGGATTGCACAATTACCTTTTTTTTTTTTTTTTTTTTTATCCCACCCTGTGGTGCACAAGAAATGAAGAAAAAAGTTTTTTTTTTTTTTTTACCTTTTATTATAAACTTGAAGATAAACATCCAGGGCATCATCTGGTAAAAAAAAAAAAAAATCTCTCTTTCCGTATTTGCGTTGGGCAATGCGTAAGTTTACGTAGAGGAGTAGTGAAAAAATAAAAAAATTGTTTTTGTTTATTATAAACTTGAAGATAAACATCCAGGGCATCATCTGGTGAAAAGAAAAAAATCTGTCTCTCTCTGTCTTTGCATAGCACCTTGCATAGGTTTGCATAGGGGTGGAGTAGTTAGCAGTGATGCACAGCCAGCACAGCCTGAGCTGTGGCTCACAATCCACGGGTTAATTGGGCGGTGATCCCCAGTGTCTTCATGATACTCCACCAGATCAGTGCATCCCAGGTCCAGGTCTTCGGTGGAAAAGACATCAGCAAACTTCGTCAGCAGCTGCCTCAACTTCAGCACTTGTGAGCCATCCAGGCATTGGCAACTCCTTGAGAAAAGGTCTTGTAAGTGGTCTGGGAAATACCCATCTTCTTTGACTGCACTCCTTTTACAGGCCTTCCTCTGATGCAATTCAGGGTCCAATGCCTGGCACAGTCCCAGAATTTCTCTCTCACTGATCATCTGTGGCTCGCAGAAGAAATTGGCCAACACAACCGGCACTTCACCTGCACCTGTTTCCACCAAAGTTCTCTACACGATCACCCTGGCCTTCACCTTGCACTGTACATCAGGTTCCACTACCCCTAGTCAGCTGTCAAAAGAACTGCTCACCTTACACTGAAGCAGTAGTTCTTATCTTGGAGGTATCACTGTAGTGCTGAGTGCCCTCAACTCACCACCAGAAGTGGCACGTCTCACTGCCGTGACAGGAACCGACTTTCCTCGAACCTTCAACTTCATGGAGCAGAAGTCCAGCTCACATCCCGTGGACATTAGATAGTCTAGACCAAGAAGGCAAGGTTCCTCCATGTTGGCCACGAAGACCGGAAGAGTAGCCTCTTGCCCTTCTACTTCAGTTCGGACATCCAGGGGTCCCCTCAGTTCTGCGCGGTGCTCAGTTATGCCACACAATTGTTCTGATGACTCAGGCAGATACTGATGATGTAACACATCAGGCCTCACAAAAGTCTGCTCTGAGGCTGAATCAGTCACCAAGGAACAATTCTTTCCATCTCTTCTTTCGTCTACTTGCATACTGTGGATTGCATTTCTCTTGCATTTTCTTGGTGGTGGGGCTACTTGGGAAAAGCCGGCTGGTGGTTGCCCCTTAACACCAGCCTCCACTAATTATCTGCTTCTTTCTTGTCTTCTGCAGCCTTTTTCTTATCCTCCTTTTTCTTCTTTGGCCACTCAGAACTGAAGTGTCCCCCACTACATGTCCAACACACTTTTGTTACTACTGTAGATTTCCTTGCACTGCCCCGTTCTTGCTCCTTCCTCCATTTGTAACAATCGTCCTCCTTGTGTCCCAGCCTTCCTCAGAACCAGCAACCTCCGGTCTTTTCCTGTTCCCTCTTCCACTTGTAGCATTCCTTTTTCCTATGTCCTGGCATTTTACAGTACCAGCAACTTCCTTCAGATTTTTCTGCTTCATGAAGATGCCCCTTTCTTGTCTTAAATCCTGCACCATAACCTGCCTGAAAAGTGGATGTACTGAACCTGATGTAGGACTCTTATTCTAGAGCCCTGGCTAATGCTTCTTGAATGCCTCTGGGTTGTGCCTGCTTCACTTGCACTTCCAACTCTGCACTGTTGAGAGCATCGATGAACTACTCCCTCAGAAGAATAGCCAACAGGTACTGCACCACGGTATGCCTTGTATGCCATACTCTCCAGGTCATGAGCAAGCTGCTGTAAGTATTTGCCTCGAGCCTGTACACAGATCCGGAATCGTGCTCTGTAAACCTTAGTCTGGTACATGGTCCCATATCTGTGCTCCAGCACTTCTACTGGGAACTAATAACCATTCCTACACTCCACTGACATTTGGCCAAGAATCACCATTGCAGCACCCTTGAGGCTTGTAGCAAGCTGCATTGCCTTCTGCCTATCATCCCAACCATTCTGATCTGCAAGCAACTGCACACGATAAGCATCCCAAGATACCCTACTATCAAATTCCTGAGGTTTCCTTTTAATTGGACCCCAATAATAGCCATGCTCTTCACTGGTTTGGGGCCTAAAGGCTGGGGCATCCTAATTAGGTACAGTACTTAAAACTTCTGCATTCTGATAATTCAGCCCTGTAATGCTATCTTTAGATGCCTGAGATCCATCAAGAGTCACCAAACACTGACCATTCTTTCCCTATGCTCCCTGTACACTAGCTGGAGGCTCAGCATTGCAATATTTCTCTATAGCCTCAATTCTTTCACAAATTATCTTCAAATGGTCATGTGCATGCTTCAGCTGGTTATCTACATGTTGTCTGCACTCCATCGCTAGTCCCTCACTAATCTTAGCTGGTTATGATCATGCTGTATGCACTCTGCCACCATTCCCTCACTAACCTTCAGCTGGTCATCTACATGCTTCACCTGGTCGTTTAGATGCTGTCTGAAATCCATCACGTTATTGCTTACCTCACTCCTCCGCTGCTGTAGCACAGCACACACTTCCTCCTTCATTTCCCCCATGAAAGTATCCAGCTGTCCTTGCATCCTCAGCTGTAATTCCCTCTGTTGGTCCTTGAATGCCTCTTGAAGCTGTTCATATCATTCTTTCTGTTCTTCACTTTGTGCCAGTAACTGTTCTTAGATTTCCTCATTTTGTGCCCCTACTTGTCCTTTAAGTTCTTTCTGTCCTTCACTCTGTGCCTGTAATTGTTTTTTGAGTTCTTTCTGTCGTTCATTCTGTGCCTGTAATGGCTTCATGATTGTAGCCAGTAATGCCTCCTCTTGACTTGCTTGGCCTTGTGTCTGTACACCTTGTGCCTCCATGTCGAAGGTAAGACTTGCTGCAGCACTTTCTAATGATCCATACTCCTGACATCACTCTTACTTCCCCGTTGTGCACTGCCACAGGCTACAACAGCAGTAGATCAATACATGAAGGACATTGCCCAGTGAGGTGTTCTTCCTAGAGGCAGCCTTTTGATGTACAACGATGCAGCAGCGCAGGAATTGTAAATAAACACTGGATCCTTAAGTTCTCTGCCTTTTTCTTCCAAATAATTACATTAGCCTGCTGCATACCATTGACGTATGGGTATGTCACAACTTTTTTTCACGCTGAGACCCGATGATGGACTGGTACGATCTGCAATTACAAGGTCCGTCATGTGCACATTTTTCAAGTTTCGCGGGTGATTTTTGGTAGGCTTATGTGGGAGACCTTCCTCTACCAGCTGCAAGGCAGCGACACTGCCTGACCCCGCATGACAGCTGCACGCCATTGTCTTGGCAACTCACCTGTTAGCAGTGACCTGGCCAGTAAAGACATGTCCCTCCGACGAAATTCAAGCTGCCCTTAATGCCTTCACAGGCGCGAGTGATTCTCAAGTCGATGATGATGTGAGGACAAAGATTACATGGCACCAGAGGAAGAAACGAGCAGAAGTGATGAGGAGGTAACGTCGCCAAGGAAGGTGCAGTATGTTGATGTTTTCGGTAGTGAAACAATGCTTATATTGCCTATTTTATTGTGTGAAAACCAATATATTCTTGTACTACATATAAATTCATACCAAATGAACAAATATCTACCTATTCTGAGTAGTTTGCAATAGTTACCCCTACCTTAGAAAACGTGACAGCAGCAGCGCGGCTCCAGAGAAGATGGTACCAGGTGTTCTGAGGGACACCTGTATAACGCACTTATAAGCTCAAGTTAGCATTTTTTGGTATTTTCCAATGTTTCTCATAAAAAGCAGAGGTTTGAGCCCCCCAAAAAAACTTATCGAAAATCTGCCGGGCTTGGGGGGAGGGGTCATTGGTGAAAAATCTGCCGGGAGGCACTGGGTTAATGCTTGCCAGCTTCACTTCACTATTTTCACAAGCACTGACTGTACTGACACTTAATGCTTGCCACAATACTTCACTATTTTCACAAGTACCGAAGATATACAAACTTCACTAACTGCAATGACACTTCATTGACACTGAAGTGCACTCACAGTGAACTGAAAACCGTCTGAAACTGCTCTAGTCTCTTCCCCATCCTTATATAGCCTTACATTACTCTCGAAGCTTCTAGTACACTCTCTTTTTTTTTTTTTTTTTTTTTTTTTTGGCCTATCGACCATTGGGGCCGAAGCCCCTGGTCATTAAAGCCATATATATATATATATATATATATATATATATATATACGAAGGGTGATCAGAAAGTAATGACAGTTCGTGATATAACATGAAAACCTTGAATGATGGGAGGTAGGGGAGCAAGGAGAGTGCAGAGTTGCCTGTCCTTACGAGTTTGAACTTGTCGCCGTATGCCTGACTTTTCTTGTTTTATTGTTGTGAGTGAATGCTTCACTCTTGTTTTTGCTCTCTGGCCAGAAACATGGATTACTCGAAAGAAGGCTGCAGGTTCTACATTTTTACGAGGTGGAAACTGGGAAAGAAAGCAACAGAGATTCGAGGGGAATTATTACAAGTTTATCCAGACACTACTCCTTCCCTGGAAACTGTTTCCCGCTGGATTCG
>NC_137064.1:10132794-10167794 GCF_032717465.1 Coenobita brevimanus
GGATGGTGGAAAGGGTGAAGGGGACGTCTGCTGCACCGCAGTAATTTGCAAGTGAAGCGGGTTCACGAATAAGTCACCGACACTGCAGGATGATATGACTGATAGATAACACCGTAACACAGACGTCACAGTGCGGTGGGAATCGTCTTTTCATATAAGGATTCATATGCGTCAGTATGGTGGCATTAAGCAGCAAACGAGCCAACACCTTTTCTTCCAGGCGACTGGGACGGTTGGCTGTGTCCCAGTCGCCCAGGTACGGCTTGCATGTTGGAATATTTAGTCTGGTCCACCGACCTTGCCACAGAAGATTTATTGATTTCTTTCCGAGAGAGAGAGACTCGACCGTAGATCACGAGGAACGTCCCAAGTCTCCTCGAGCTCTATAGCCGACTTTGCAAGTAAGTCAGCCTGCTCATTGCTGTAGATACGACAATGACCAGGCACCCAGATCAGCGTGAAGGACTTGTTGCATGAATGCAGTTTATTAACAATGTGGCCCTGGATCTCATTAGAATACATAGTGCAAGAAGCAATCGCCTGAAGGGCTGATTTTAAGTCTGAAAATATGACAAATGAGTCATGCCTAGAATTTAGAGCATAGTCTATGGCTTGGTCAATAGCAAAAAGTTCAGAGGTAAACACAGATGTATGAATCGGCAGCCAATAGTTGAGGGTACATTCAGTCGACCATACACTTGCACCCACACATTCACTCGACTTGGAGCCATCGGTGTACAAATGGTGGGACCCCAGGTGACGAACGATGATGTTACGAAACAAGTGTGTGGTGTACTGTAGACTGTAGCACCAGTCGAACAGGGCAGTACTCCCGAGGTTGATGGCAAGCAGGTGTTAGGGAGAGCTGGAGCTCCCGTTTCACCAGCCCTCAGGATTTGATCCTGACCATCTCCCTTTGCTGAACATTTTCAGTGCATTCATTTACACAGAGAGTAGGCCAGCATGCTCTCATAATACCCCTACCTTCAACTGTCTACACCACACTACATGCGCATAACATATCACACCTTCTATTCACGTCTTTAGTAATGGCCGCTGCAATCTTACTATCAAATGAGGTGGTACCTCGGATTGTCACCACCGGCAGGGTAGGGCTGGGGGTACAGGGTCCTCCCGGTCGCCATCAAGCGACTGTGCCGGCAGCGACTGTTGCTATTTCCGGGAATGCTCGTTGGCGAAGAAGTGACAGTGTGGCCTTATTCTTTACCAACATCCGCGGCCATACCACAAATTTAAACTCAGTACATTTTTTCCTTCAGTCCATATCCCCTTTGGCCCTTTTCCTCACAGAACCACAAATCTCACTCTCTACCGATATATCTCCATTTTGTTTTCCTGGTTACCATCTCCTTACAAACTTCCGTAACAAGGGCTGCACCTGTTGTTATATCAAATCCCAATATGCAGTTGACACTATTTTAAACTTCATCCAGTCTTGATTACTATCTATCTATCTATCTATAGCCTGAGGCCCTAATCCCGCAAAGGGTGGCCGCAGACAAAACGCCTCCAAGTCGCTCTGTCACCCACCATTTGACTACCCTCCCCCCAACTCACCCCCCCTCCCTCATATACATCTCAACTCCATCCCTCCACCTCATCCTCGGTCTACCTCTCCCTCTCCCTCCCTCCATCTCACCTACATACACCCTCTTAGTCAGTCTTTCATTCTCCATTCTCTTCACATGTCCAAACTACCTCAGTGTATTTCTCCTAATCGTCTCAACCACATCCACATCCACCCCACAGCGTTCCTTCACTTCTTCATTCGTCAACCTGTCCCTCCACGTCACTCCACATGCTCCTCTCAAGTAACTCATTATATAAATTAAATTGTCAAAACGTCACCAAATATATTTGTGTAGTTTATCGTTTACCCAATGCTTCTTCGGAACTCAGTGTATTTGATTCCATATCCACTCAGTTGAGTAACCTTGACCTTGCCCTTGGCACCGAAATTACCATTTTAGGTGATTTTAACATACACAATGTTGAATGGTTATTGCATTCTGCCCGGACTGACGACGCTGGTCTAGAATGCGAGCTGTTTGCGGAATCATTTAATCTCACCCAATTGGTAAAGCAACCAACCAGAATACCTGATAATCCTGACCATAATGCCCATCTCTTGGATTTATTCTTGACAAATAATCCAGATCAATACAGGATAGAGGTACTGTCACCATTTGGATCCTCTGACCACAATCTCATCAAAGCCTCATTGGTTAACCCTCCCACACCTCCCCGTTCTGAATCTGTCAGGGTGACCTGATGTCACTTTGATAGGACAGACTGGGATGGATTTAGAAATTATCTTGCTGACATTCCATGGCAGTCTTTCTTCTCTAGTGATCCTAATTCTACCCAGTCCCACATTTGCGACTTAATACTAGCCGGTATGGATTAATTCATACCAGTTCAACAGTTCACTAAAAGATCGAACTCTCCAAAATGGTTTGATGGCAACTGTGCCAGAGCAACAATCCAAAAGTCATTAAATTATAACTCTTACCTAAAATAAAAAAACATCTGAATCACTCTTCCAATTTAAAATTGCTAGAAATCATGCAAAAGCTGTATTAAATCTATCTAAATCAAACTTGCTTCAAAAGCAAGCATCAAAACTACTTAATAACCCTATTGACAATAGAATATTCTGGTCAACTCTTAATTCTTTCAATAATAACTTTAACAAGTCATCTTCCATTCCCCCATTAAAATCTTCAGATGGCGACATTACAAGTGACCCACGTGGGAAAGCAGATATCCTTGCCAGTACCTTTGCCAGAAACTGTACCATAGACGATACCATCCAGAATGTCCCAGTACTGGAACTTGATTCTCCCGAAATTGACCCACTGAAAATACAGACAAGATACGTAAAATCCATCCTAGACAATTTACCTACCAACAAAGCTCCAGGCCCAGATGGAATTCCGCCAATTGTTTTGAAAAAGTGTTCCCCTGAACTTGCCTCTGTCCTAGCTAAATTATTCAGACTATGCATACGTACTTCTTTATTCCCAAATTCATGGAAAGAAGCCAATATCCACCCAGTTCCGAAGAAAGGAAGTTCGTCTGACCCCTCCAATTACAGACCAATAGCTGTCACATCTTCTCTTGGTAAGGTATTTGAAACTTTAATAAGCACATTGTTAAACATCTTGAATCCAACAACTTAATTAGTGAGAGACAAAATGGTTTTTGCCACGAAAGATCCACCATTGACATACTCAGTCTCTTAACTCATACCATTCATCAATCAATTGATCTTTTGGAGAAACTCATGCAGTAGCTCTTGATATCTCTAAAGCTTTCGACAGAGTATGGCACCGTTCCCTGCTGTCCAAACTCGCTTGCTATGGACTAACGTCTTTTGTTCCTTTGATTTCTTCATATCTCAGTGACAGGAAAATAAGAGTAAAAGTAGATGATGTATATTCCAGTTTCCACTCAATTAACGCCGGCGTGCCGCAGGGATCAATTCTGGTGCCAATCCTATTTCTGGTTCATATTAATGATCTCTTATCTGTCACCCACAATCCCATTCACTCATATGCAGATGACTCAACACTACATAGTTCATTCATACCCAGACATCCATTTACAAAGTCTAATATCTCCACCTCTCAACTCAGTACAGCCATCTCCATAAATCAAGATCTATCTACAATCATTGAATGGGGACAAAACAACCTCGTCTTTTTTAATGCTAGTAAAACTAAATATATACAGCTTACTAATAGACAGATATTGCCAGATTCGTACATTACCTTCAGTGCTACTAATATTCCCATCTCCAAAAGTATTGAAATTCTTGGCGTCTCACTTAACAGTGCCCTCAGCTGGACCTCTCATGTCAGATCACTTGCTAAAACCACCTCAAAGAAACTTGGATTATTGTACAGAGTCCGTAACTTCTTCGCCGATGAGCAGTTAGCTATAATTTATAAGAGTCATGTGTGCTCTCAGCTTGAATATTGCTCACCCTTGTGGAATGGTTGTGGAGAGGTTGCATTAAGACAACTAGACAAAATTCAGAATAAAGCTGTTAGAATCATTAACAACTCTGCCATTACATATAATATACCTCCCCTGCAAGTAAGAAGGAATGTTGCCTCCCTTGCATTATTTTACAGATATTTGTTTGGCAAATGCTCAGACGAAGTTGCGTCCATGGTGCCACCTCTCCATGCCTTCCCTCGTGCTACACAGGCATCTGATTGCGCTCATGACTGGAATGTCACTCAGCCATATTGCAGAACTTCTGCCTATCAGAATTCTTTCTTTCCCCGAACTGCATCTCTCTGGAACTCGCTTCCCCAGAGTTGTTTCCCTCCAAGTTTCAACCCACAGCTGTTCAAGTCTAACTGTTACAGATATTTTATGAGCAGAGGACACCAGTAATCTGGTGTATGGATTATTATTTTTTTTTACTCATTTGTTTTTATTTCCTACGTTCTGTTATTTATAAAAAAAAAAAAGTGGTGGACCTCTGCCTCCAGCGCCTTGGTCTTAGGTGCTGGGAGCCACGACACATCAACAGTGAAGCCGGGTGGACCCCAGGGTGCTATATTTTTAAGCAACAACTTGTCACAGTCAATGAGGTCCACACCAAGCTCCTGGGTTAGTAAGTGGAGGCGAACGGCAAGTGGCTGATGCACCCCCCGCATAAGGTGGTGGTATTGACGCAGGGGGGTATAGGGCACATTGCCGATATTACTTTTCCTTGATGATCATATTCCATACGACATAGCCAGATGGTCACAGTGAATACGGAGGGGAGGCACATTCACCTCCACTTCCATACGAGCTACATGGGTACACCGGACGGCTCCAAGACACAGTCGCAAATATTTATTCTGCAATACATCCAATCCTTTCAGCATGGCATTGGATGCCGAGCCATACACCTGTGCGCCATAGTCTAGTTTCGATCAAATAAGGGACTTATACACCATTAATAAAGATTTTCTGTTGGCAACCCTTGTGGTACCCGCTAGGTACTTGAGGACATTAAACGGTTTATCACAACGAGCAAGCAAATTATTAACATGAATTTTGAAGTTCAATTGACGATCAAAATGTATTCCCCAAAACAGAAGCCACATTGTTGATCATTTAACAAATTCTTCAACTCTAAAACAAAGAGAAGCCTATAGTTTACCATTCGTTCCATGACCTTACATAGACAAGAAGTCAACACAATAGGACGAAATGAAGTGAGATTCATAAGACGACCAGCCTCTTTGGGTATTCGGTATGACGTGCGCAAAGTGCCATGAGTTTGGGAACGTTCGAGATGCCCAAACCTCATTGTACAATGCTAACATCTTAATCAGATTGTCCTTATTAAGATGCTTGATCATACCATGTGATGGTGTCTGATCCAGGGCTGGTGTCTTTGCAGGATTTAAGGGCAAGGAGCATTTCATCTAGCCTAAACTCTTGGTTGTACAGGGAGTCTACGTCTTCTGTGGCAAAGTCTAATTTCTGTAGCTCAGCCGTGCATTTATGATGTTGGAAACGCTGGTCATAATTGGCTGAGCTACTTACATGAACAAAACTCCAGGCGAGGATGTTAGCAACGTCCATGGGATCGTCATAGATGGTGTTGTTCACCTGCAGGATGGTCACAGGGAAGTATGGGCCTTTATTATTTAATATTCTTATAGTGGACCAGACTTTACTTAATGGTGTAGTACGAGTCACCGTGGACACAAAGGACCGCCAGGAGTCACATTTGGCCCTTCTTATTATTCTCCTTGCCTCAGCCCATGCCTGTTTGTATGCAATAAAATTTTCCTCAGTGGGCGGACTATAAAAAATCCTGTATCTCCTATTGCATTTCCTTAATGCTTGTCAGCAATCTGGTGTCCACCAATGTGCTCTATGCTTCGCATGAACTGTAGAAGTCTTGGGAATAGCAGCTTCAGCCACGTGTATTATGGAATTAGTTAGATTTTCGACGTTAACGCCTATGGTCTCCCCAGATATATCTAAATTGGCGATCCTTGAGAAGGATCCCCAGTCTGCTTTCTTATAGTTAATTTTGGGGGTGAAGGGTCCAAAACGATGTCGCATGTATAAGAAAGACAGATGGTAGATGATCATTTCCCAAGGAGTCGTCATAAGGGTCCCATGAGAAATCTTGATGTATACCAGGGGAGGCCAGAGATAAGTCAATGGCCGAAAAGTTACCAGTACGATCATCTACACGAGTCACTCTACCATCGTTCAGAAGACAGAGGTTGGACTGTAGTATTAGGTCGGCTACTTGCTTCCCATGACCATTGATCCTCAAGCTACCCCATTGATAGTGATGGGCATTAAAATCGCCCAGCACTAACTTATTCCCAGGAAGATGTTCAATTAGTGAATTTAAAGCAACATTATCAATGAGCCATGTGGAGGACAGTACAGAGAGCAAATAGACAGATACGTGTTTTTAAATTTTACTCTGTACGCGACCGCTTCCGGAGTAGAATTTAGAATCACTTCCATTTGTGGGTGTGATTTGTGTGTGTATATGGCAACTTTGTGACCTTCATATCTTCTATACGAATGGTAGTGTTGGAACTGTGGAGGATCAGGATGATCCTCCAGGCGCGTCTCCTGTAAACAAACAATGTCTGGCCTGTGTATGGAAAGCAAAATTGCTATATTTTGCAATTTATTCCCAACACCTCTATAATTCCACTGTAATATAGTGAATACGGCGGTTTATTATTTACGAGGGTGGCCAGTGCTTTTAGTTTTTTTATGCCACCCGCCAACAGACAAGCGACTACTGGGGGACCTATCCTGGTACTTGCTGACGGAAACCTCCATATTTTCGTCAATAACTAGGCTCCCAGATTCCACCGAGGAAGAGCTGCCCTTTCTCTCCCTCGCTGGGCCAGGAGCAGGAAAAACATGAGGTCATGACTTTGTAAGGGTGGTCATATTACTCTTACAAGAGTTGTCAGGCTTCTGTTTAGGCTTGACTGACTGAGAGGCAGCAGCAGCCTGAGAGTAGAAAGTTGCAACAGGGTTGTCAGTTTGAAGAGAGGATTGGACAGGAGGCTGAGATGGAGCGGTAGAGTGCGTGGCAAGAGGAACTGGTTCAGGGTCAGTCTGTGTTGCAGCAAAGCACATCACGGAATGGGTCATCACCGCCGAAGCATAGGACCTATTCGACATGGGAGTTGCATGCAACTCCCTCACCTTTTTCCTAGCTTCGTAAAAGGAGACACCCTCAGTCGCCTTCTTTGCACAGACCTCCTTCTCCTCCTTCCACTTGGGACAATCCCTAGAGGAAGTGGAGTGAGCACTCTTACAGTGAAAGCAACAGATAGTCACTGATGTGCATTGCTCAGCATCGTGACCCTGTGTTGCACATTTGCCACACACTGACTGTGAAGCCCGAGAAGTCTTAGTGCCGTACCCATATAATTGACACTTCTGACAACGGAGTGTGTTGGGGATATATGGCTTTACATTAACAATTTCGTAGCCAACTTTGACATATGCCGGGAGTGAAACTTTGCTGAAAACCAAAACAATAGTGGCCGTCTTCGTCCTCATGCCTTCGGAATATCTAGTAATGAACCGGGCATTGATTACGTCCTGCTGAGCAAGTTCCTGTATGATCTCATCCTTCTCCATAACCATGAGATCCCTGCAGGTAATGACACCTGTGCAGGAATTCATGGCATTCAGGATCCTTGGCTTGACATCATATTCGTGGAACTTACTCAGTTTCATCAAGTCTTTTACCTGGGAGGAGTTGACAGTTTTTACCAGGAGGTCTCCATTTGCAAGTTTTTTTTTTACCTGTTCCCCCTCCCTAGCACAGTAATCAATCACATTCTTGATGAGGAATGGACTGAGTCTGCTCAAGGGAGTGGAACCTAGAGCATGGAGGGTGACAAAGTGTGCATTATGTACAGGGATGTCAAGGGCTGGTCGAGTCTGAGACCGGTCTGTCTGGGTGTTGTCAGTCCGTGGATCTGTCAGGGGGAGGCAGTAGGGGCGTCTGCCATAGTACCACTCCCCCCTAAGGGGGGAAGTGGGAAGAAGGTGAGAAGACAAGCAAGGGACGAATAATCCAGGGAAAAACACCTAAGTCTGAGGTTGCCCTCTCAAACCACTCCAGGGAGGCCCAACCGTGTCTTTTCACGCCCCAGAGCGATCAGTGGGGGGACTCTCCGTGGGCGAGTAAGCAAAGGTAAACTCAGGAAAAGACACAAACACCTACTGTATCTCTAATCAGGGAAGGGAGGAAAATGAGTACTAGCTAGCCTAACTGAAAAATACGCCCTAGTGGCGAAAAACAAAAGAAACCTAATGACGATGGGGCAGCCCTATAGCTAGAGGAGAGCTCAGAAATACGTCTTCACTCCCCGCAACCATGCATATAAGTCCAGTACACTCTCGCCGGGGCAACAGTTCAAAACAGTTACCAACTCGGAAACTCCCAAAACATGCCAGAGTTAACTTACAATACATAACACATTACATTGTTTAGCATACACACTGAGATAAAACAACATAATTTAACAATCCCTTAAATAAAACATTATAGAGAAAAAGAGCACAAAAATTAATATACAACTTACAAAATAATTCGTTCAAAAACAGCTGGCTAACTGTCAACTCTGACACTTACGGTAACATACGAGAAACATCGGGAATTCTCCAGCACAGTTTAACTAGCAATCCAGCTTCTTAACTATAAGAGTGAGCTACTCATCCCTAAGTGGCAATACGTGAGCAATAAACACCAACCAACCCTTGGATATAAACCTGCACAGGCCCAATCCAATTGGAACACCTTAATTACCCACTAAATCAACAGGTGCCATAATTTGGTTATATAGTTATCACCCAGCGTAGTAAATGGTTTCCTGGAGTACAGGAGACCATTTGTCTTGTCACTCAGTGTACAGTCACCCAAAGGCAGAAGCAAGAGGAAAGAATGAAGGAAACAAAGACAGAAGAGGGAGTGTAGAGTCACCCGTAGGCATAAGAAAGAGGAAAGAGGGAAGGAAAAAAGACAGAAGAGGACGTAAAAAAAGAGGGAAGGAAGAGAGGAAAAGGCAGTCACCCGAGAGCGAGAGCAGCACTACATCGAGTGAGTGGATGGTGAGCGCCCCCACCTACAACTATAATAATAGTAGTAGTAGTAGTAGTAATGATGAAATAATAATAATAATAATAATAATAATAATAATAATGAAAATAATCTGTCTGCTGCCAGATGCCTTAATCCCGTGAGGGGTGACCACAAACAAATATACTCCATGTCGCCCTGTCCCCCGCCATTTCACTGCCAGCTCACACCCTTCTATCTCATATACCTCCTCTCCATCCCTCCTCATCCTCGGCTCCTCCTCCCTCTCCCCCCCATTCACCTCACTCACATGGACTCTCTTCGTTAGTCTCTAGCTCTTCATCCCCTCCACATGGTCAAACCACCTCAGCGAATTTCTCCTAATGCTTTCTATTATATCCATATCCACACCACAATGCTCCTTCAGTTCCTCATTTGTCAGTCTCTTCCTCTATGTATCTCGCCATGCTCCTCCCAAATAACTCATTTCCACTGCTCTCACTCAACTTGTGTCGTTCCAACCAGGTCCAAGCTTCACTTCCATATGTTAGAGTTGGTATGACAATACTATCATGCAGCGACTTTTTTACTTGCATGCTCATTTCTCTATTTCTTATCACTGCTTTCAAAGAACCAGCAACCTTTCTTCTTTTTTGTACCCTTTCAAGCACTTCATCCTCCAAACTTCCATCCTTACTCATCACACTACCCAATTACTTAAAAGCACTCACATTTTCCATTTCCTTATCATCCAACCTCACTGTACTATTGCCCACAGAAGTTTCGTTCCTTTCCTCGAGGGCGATTTGATAAATTTGGTAACATGACATTTTCCTTCTCTACACCCCCTCCCTCCCTCCCTCTCCCCAGATAGCTTCTGAGGTTTGTGAAAAGGCATGTGCAGCATTTGAAACAACTGACTTTATTATACAACATACTATTAATCGATGTAGATTTGTATTATGAGTTATTTGGGAGGAGCCTAAGTCATTAAAGAAATGGCCGTTCAAAGAAGCATGTCACGAGATATCAGAACACCTCGGCTTCAGGGGAGTAAGTCCTGCGAGGGGGGGAGGGGAGAGAGTGAATGAACCCCTCCCTTACAAATGGTATGGGCAATTTCCACCCCAAAAACGGGACTCCCCTCCCTCTCTCTCTCTCTCTCTCTCTCTCTCTCTCTCTCTCTCTCTCTCTCTATATATATATATATATATATATATATTTATGTATATATATGTATATATATAATATATATATATATATATATATATATATATATATATATATATATATATATATATATATATATATATATATATATATATATATATATATATAATATTATATATATATATATATATATATATATATATATATATATATATATATATATATATATATATATACCTAGGCTGCTTCCCCCAAGAAAAGGGAGGTAGCCGAGACAGGACGACATACTCCCCATTTACTCATCCATCCAAACACATTCATTCACATCTTAGCCCCAAAGGGGAGAACGGACAGATCCTCACCGCACCACACCGCACAAGGGTCAACTGCGCAATGCAGTCAGTGACATCCGCAGCAGGGCCTGACAGTAGAATTGGTTTACCCCTGCCACATCATAACAGACCCATCCCCTTACCCGCACCTGACCTGACTAGCTGATCAGACCAAATGCGGGAGAATAACCCCTCAGGGCTGCGTCATCACTTATTCATTCACAATTTCTCTCCATTTATTTCTGTCACTCACAGCCACTCTTCCTTGCTCAACAGACATCCCTCTCGCATCCAGCGCTCTCTTCACACTGTCCATCCATCCTATTCGTGGTCTTCCTCTCAGCCTTACACCTCTCACATCAGATCTAGTTATCTTTTTCACCAATCGCTCATTATCCATTCTCTCCATATGCCCAAACCATCGCAACACCCTCTGCTCAACTCTACCAGCCATCTCCCGAACAACTCCAGTTCTCCTTTGCACTTCATCATCATGCACCCGATCCATATGCGTCACTCCACACATTCTCCTCAGACACCTCATCTCCATTACATTCAAACTTTTCCTCTCTGCTACACCCATATTCCATGTTTCAGCCCCATATAACGCAGTCGGTACCACAACACCCTCATACAGCCTTCTCTTTACATCCATTCTAAGCGAACGACATTTAAACACTTTTTTCTTTCCTCCCAGCACCTTTCCTACTTCATTTATTCTAAACTTCACTTCTGCATCTACTCTTCCATCCACAGCAACATGTGACCCTAGATATTTAAAACAATCTACCTCCTCAAGCAACTCACCATTCAAAACTATATTCATCCCCCTACAATCTATCAACCTCGTACACTTCATCACTTTACTCTTATTCTCATTTACTTTCAATTTCCTCCTTTCACACCCCCTTCCAAACTCCTCTACCAACTGTCTCAATCTCTCCTCTGAATCAGTCACCAGTGCAGTATCATCTGCAAACAGCAGCTGCTTCAGATTCCACTCTCCATCATCAACATTCACCAGACTCAGACCTCCACCTAAAACTCTTGCATTCACCTCCCTTACAACACCATCCATGTAAATATTAAACAACCAAGGCGACATCACACATCCCTGTCGCAGCCCCACTCTCACGGGAAACCAATCACTCACAGCATTTCCCACTCTTACACACGCTCTACTATTTACATAAAAACTTTTCACCCCTTTTAGTAACCTACCATCAAGTCCATACAATCTTAAAACACTCCACAAAGCCTCCCTATCAATTCTATCATACGCTTTCTCTAAATCCATAAATGCCCAAACCACATCCTTGCCTTTCGCTAAATACTTTTCACACACTTGTCTCACAGCAAACACTTGATCAACGCATCCCCTCCCTCTCCTAAAGCCGCATTGCTCATCACCAATCACTCCCTCTGTACCCTCTCTAACTCTCATAATTAACACTCTACCATACACATTACCTACAACACTCAACAGACTTATACCCCTAAAGCTAGTACATTCATACTTATCACCCTTGCCTTTATACAACGGGACCACACAAGCACTTGCCCAGTCAATTGGCACCATACCTTTCTCAAAGCACACATTCAACAATCTTACTAACCAGTCAACAATAGTCACTCCACCACCCTTCAGACATTCCACAGCACACCCATCCATACCTGCAGCTTTCCATGTTTTCATCTCCTTTACTCCCTTCTCCACTTCCTTCTTCGTGATCAAAGAATCATTCAGCTCTCCCAACACATTTATTCCTTGCACCCTTCCATCCGCCACAATCTCAGCCACCCTTTCCTCCTCTACATTGGTGCCCAGTGTCCCGGGTATTGGACAAAACTGGGATTGGACAAAACTGGGATTTTTCAAGTCTTCATAAAATAGGGAACCCCCGGGTAGGGACCTATGAGCTTCGCGACTATGAGCCGATAGGTGGAGGACGGTAAGCTTAGTACCCTCCCAGTGCAATGCCTCGCCCAGCCCCCCTGGGATCCAATGGGATATATATATATATATATATATATATATATATATATATATATATATATATATATATACTGAATACTACTACGGATAAATAAATAAGATTAATAAACTAATCCAGAGTAAATGGTGTATACTGATTTTTTGATAATTCCCCGTATATCTTTTACTTGGTTGCCATCTCCCTATCCCTTCCCCTTTCATTTTGCCTTTCCTCGTGTATCCCTATGTCTCTCGACTACACGTTCTTGTCTGTGGCTCTGTTTCTCCTTTCGTCTGTAGAATATTTGATACTCGACAGTGTTCAGTCTTTATTTGCCTTTCATCATTATTTCTATGACCCTTCTCATCCTCCACCCCCGTTAGCCGAAGCTGTATAATTATGCTTCTTTCCAGTCACACTTCTGCATTCCCTTTCAGATATGGGTTCTAACTGACACATCCGTTCATATAATGTCTCCAGTACTGAATCCCTCTTCATAAGTGGTCCTATTGTAGTGGATACTGATATTACTGAGAAACGTATAATGTTTAAAGGAAAAAGAAAGAGAAAAGACAACATAGCTTTTACTGTTGTCCATCCATCCATCATCCGATCCTACGTTGCCCGATGAGGAGCATAGGAGCCCGGGGCAAGGCAAGTTGGTTCTGATTTTTAAGATGACAGTGACAAGTCTCACTCATCCCTGAGTGGCATTACGTGAGGAATAAACCCCAACCACCCTTTGGATATAAACCTTCACCGGCTCAATTCGATTTGAGCTCCACAATTACCCACTAAACCACCAGGCACCATAATTTGGTTATATGGTTGCCACCCAGCGTAGTAAATGGTTTCCAGGTGTACAGGAAACCACTCGGCTTGCCACGCAGTGCAGAGTCACCCATAGGCAGAAGGAACAGGAAAGAAAGACAAAAGAGGGAGTGTAAAGTCGCCCGTAGGCAGAAGGACGAGGAAAGAATGAAGTAAAGAAAGACAGAAGAGGAAAGAAGGAAAGGAGGGAGGAGAGCAAAGGGCAGACACCCGAGAGCAGCACTACAGCACATCGAGTGAGTGGGTTGTAATGTGGGATTTTGTGGCTGAGACCTACATTATGATGGGACTATCGTATCATCTATATCATCGACACAATCTCATTATCTGGTTGCAACTATTATGTCACATATTCTCGTCTCGTTATTATTACTTTATATATTGTGTTCACCCTTGGATGCTGCCAGTCATTGTTTCAAATGTGGATGTTAATTTCATAAACCTTTCCGTATTCTATATTCCCTAATTTATAACTCTCCCACTTACTCTTTCGACATATCCAGGAATTCAGATAACCGCTCCATGAGAAAACACTCACTCTAGGCATAGATGAATGCATGGATGAGAAAAAAGAACATTTCATTAAAATGTTCGTAGCACTGGTCGACCTAAACAGATTATAAGACTGTAGCTGTTAACAATATTGGATGTGTCAAAACAGTGACACCAGACATTTTAGTATATTGATGATGCCAGAATAGATATATTAGGTCACTGTGACTTGGTAATAATTATATGACAATTTAGTAAAACCTAATCAATACCCTTCAGAAAATGAATGTTGTCATTAAACAGTCAAATTTTCATTACCTACAAGCATATTATATTCCGTTATACATATTATATCGAGTAATATTATGCAGTAAAATCCAGTATATGGATGGGGTTATAAAAGAGATAGCCTACAAGGTAGGGCAGTAGATGTTGGAGCAGCCCTAGTGAGAGAGGGCAGTGTTTGGAAACTCCCTGTACTGTTGTTTGCAGATGATACTGTGTTCTTAAGTGAAGACGAAGGGGGGCTACAAGGCTTGGTGGATGAGTTTGGGAGACTGTGTAAGAAACGGAATCTAAAGGTGAATGTAGGGAAGAGTAGAGATATGGTCTTCGAGAGAAATGAAGTCAGTGAATGTACAGTGAGGCTGGATGAGGAGGAAATGGAAAATGTGAGTGCATTTAAGTACTTGAGTAGTGTGTTGAGTAAGGATGGAAGTTCAGAGGGTGAAGTGCTTGAAAGGGTGCAACAGGGAAGAAAGGTTGCTGGATCCTTGAAAGCAGTGATAAGAAACAGGGAAGTGAGCATGGAAGTGAAAAAGCTGCTACATGACAGTATTATGATAGCAACTCTAAAGTATGCAAATGTAACTTGGACCGTGCTGGAGGGACAGAAGTCAAGAGTGAGAGCAGTGGAAATGAGTTATTTAAGAGGAGCATGTGGAGTTATGGAGAGGCAGACTGACAAATGAGGAAGTGAAGGAGCATTGTGGTGTGGATGTGGATTATATAGGAAGCGTTAGAAGAAACACACTGAGGTGGTTTGGACATGTGAAGAGGATGGAGAGCGAGAGACTGACGAGGAGAGTGTATGTGAGTGACGTGGAGGGGGGGAGAGGGAGGAGAAAGCCAAGGATGAGATGGACGGATGGAGTGGAGAGGTATATGAGAGATGGGGGTGTGAGCTGGGAGCAGGGCAATGAAATGGCGGGGGACAGGGCGACATGGAGGCGATTTGTTTGTGGCCACTCCTTACGAGATTAAGGCGTCTGGCAATAGATAGATAGAATAGAAAATCTAGTAGTTCAAATGCTTCACAACACATTTCGTAAACCTCAGAAGCTATCATTGGAGAGGGGAGGAGGAAGGAGGTGTAGAGAGGGAGAATGCCATGTTGCCAGTTTTATCAAATCGCTCACCAGGAAAGGAACGAAACTTCTGTGGGCAATAGCATCTTCAGTGGCTCCATTTCTCTGGAAGACCATAACTTTACTCTTCCCTACATTCACCTTTACATTCCATTTCTTACACACTCTCCCAGACTCATCCACGAAGCCTTGCAATTCCCTTTTGTCTTCACTTAAGAATACAGCACCATCTGCAAACAACAGAACAGAATGTTTCCAAACGTTGCCCTCTCTCATTAGGGCTGCTTGAACATCCACTGCCCTACCTTGAATCTCCTTTATAACCCCAGCCGAATACAGACTGAACAGCCATGAAGACATGGCACATCCCTGTTTCAATCCATCATTCAGATAGAAAAAATTCACTCAGTTCACTATCCACACGCAGCGCAGCCTTAGCCCCCTCATACAAATTCTTCACGGCATTCAACGACTTCCCACTTACTCTGAATTCTTAATATTTTCCACACTCCTTGTCTATTCACTGTCTTATGTTTTCTCCAGATACATGAAGGTCGCATACAACCTCTTTCCCTTCTCTAGAAACTTTTCCACTATAGACCTAAGGATGAAAATCTGACAACCTCTTCCCTTTGTAAGATCTCCCTGTTCTTTTTCCAACTAATTCCTCTGTTATTTCCCTAACTCTGTCAATAAATATCCTGCCATATGCTTTTCCTTTTACACTAAGAAGACAAATGCCCCTATGAATACCTCACACTTCTTTTTCCCCTTTTCCTTTGTACAGGCGAATAATCATACCTGACTTCCAATCTTCCGGGACTCTACCTTCCTCCTAGGTGATCCTGCACATCTTCCATATCCATTCTACTACTATCTCTTCCCCATGTTTCAGTATTTCACCACACACTCGATTAAGTCCTTGGGCTTTCCCCATTATGACTCTCTTCAGTGCTTCCACTGTTTCCATCCTACTGAGATATTTCTCCTTTCTCGCCTCCCTACTTCTCCCCTGCATGCCGCAGTCACTTATACTCGGATTTCTTTCATTCTCTATGTTTAACAGTTCCATAAGGTGTTCTCTCCATCGTCTGACTTTTTCTCCTTTCTCCATCGTCTGACTTTTTCTCCATTCTCCATAGTCAGTCTACCTTTTTTATCTTTCACTCCCCTAATAACTTCTTCATCACTCTGTCTAACTCACTTTAGCTCCTTCCAGAACATTTTCTTACATTCCCTCCACTTTGCACTCAAATTCATTCCAAATGCCTCATCCATTCTCCCCTCACTTCATTTTACTAATCTTTTCACCTCTCTCTTCCTCTCTACGTAGAACTCTCTCCCCTGTCTCTCAACTTCCCCCATGCCTTTGCTTCCCATTCACTCATTATATGCTTTCTTCTTTTGAACCACAGCTTGTTACATCTCTTCATTCCACCATGTTGTTCCTTGTACCCCGTTTTGTCTTCTCTTCACCTCACGCATCACCTCACATGCTGCACAGATTTCTTCTGTGAATATCTTGCACACACCTTCCACCTCCTCCATCTGTTCCAAATCATATTTACTGAATTGCTCATTGGCTTCTCTCCTATATTCTGCCCCCCCCCCCTTTTTTTTCCATCCTCTTGCAGCCTTTCTTCCCTCCTTGTATGGACTACTTCTCCCTGTCCTTCCCTCCTTCCATTCGTCCATTGCTCTTGAACCTTGACTTTCACCACCATCAAGTGGTAATCAGAAAGTCCACACCCCCAACCTCTGTATGCTCTTGCATCCATTACATACCTTCTTATTCTCTCATCCACACACACAAAATCATTGCCTTCCATTCCTTCAGTTCACTACCCACCCTTCTCATCACTCGCCAAGTATAGTTATGGATCATTTTGTCCCTAAAGAGGGTATTGGCTATCACTAAACCCCCTCCCTGTAGAAATGTCCACTAGAGCACTGTAACTCTCATCCACTTCTGCAGACACCACCCCACTTATCAACTACTCTGTTCACCTTCACATTCCCTACTTTTCCATTTACATCTCTTGTCAAAAACACTCTCTCATTCCTCCCAAACTTTTCCATGCATGTTTCTACATTTGCCCAGAACTCTTCTTTCACTCTGCTTGCATGATCCTATGTTGGCGGGCAAACACACACACAGGAGGCACCAAGGGGAGCCGACGTGGGCCTACAGCGCTCCATATCAGGCCAGCACGGCCAGTAGCATTACCTAAATTAGTATCTTTATGTGAGTCAAGCTTTGTACCAGGTTAGACTAAATGGTTTTCTATTATTTAAAAAAAAAAATAAGAAGTTTAAGCAAGACTCGTTCAAACACAAAAGAGAACCAAGTAGCGAAAGAATACACTCAATCAGCTGATTGTTTGTTTAGACTACAACTGCCCCAGGGAATGTAAGTACTCTGTGCTTTTAGTATTGCAAAATGGCCACATACTTTAGTAAAGCAAATATGGAAAAGAAAAGGGATAAAGGTAGAAAGCAGGATGATGATTTCTACCAAGAACTGGTTGAAATGGAGACTCACAATAAACTGGTGGAGCATGTACACAGACTGGAGATGGCTTTTCAGAATGAGATTGATGAAATAAAAAAGCAGATGCACTTGCAAAAGGAAGAAATAGAAAAACTAGGAAGGGAGATCAACAAGAAAGACACAATCATAGATGAACTAACAGTGGAAGTGAGTACACTTAGGAGGAAAGTGAGTGAAATGGCAAGTACAGTAGTCAACCACGAGAGTATTATGGAAGAGTTCAAAAATGATACAGAGACAATTAGGCAAGTAAGCAGTCTGATAGACCAGAGCAGTGATATTGAGAAGATAACACAGGTGAATGAAACTGTGCAAAGCTACAAAAATGATGTGGAAACCACGTATGCTGAAATGGTGAAAGTAAAGAAAGACTTAAAAACAAGGGTGGAAGAAACAAGCATCAAAAAGGATGTGAAAAGAATAAGCCAAAACAATCCAAAGTTAGTCAGAGATTCAGTAGATATCAACAAATCTATAGTAATCACTGGTATAGAAGAGGAAGAAGTAAAAAACAAGATCTCAAGAGACAAAAAGGAGCTGGCAAATGTAATGGGCTTATTGAAAGAAGTAGCAGAGGAAATCTGTAGTAAAGACATAGAGGAACACAAAAGGTTAGGGAAATACGAGAAAAGCAAGTCAAGACCACTAAAGGTAACCTTCCAGAGTGTAAACACCATGGAGGAGACTCTGAAAAATGCAAAGAATCTTATGGAAAAAGAGGAGTTCAAAAATGTATGGATAAAAATGTGCCTAACGCAAGATGAACTGGAATTACTGAAAGAGAAGAGGGAGGAAGCAAAAACATAAAATGAGGGAAGATCAGAAGAGAAGAATACATTTTTTTTTTTTTTTTACAAAGTAATAGGATTGCAGGTACGAAAGTGGTACATAAACAGGAGGGAATAAAAAAGGAGGAAGGTAGTAGAACCATGTCATGACAAGTATATAAACAAGATGATTAAGTTGATGTACTCAAATGTAGATGGAATGGTAACTAAATTATTAGAGATGAATGATTATGTCAGAGAAAATGAACCACATATAATATGCCTAACTGAAACAAAATTAACACCAAGGATATCAAATGACATACTAAACTTAGAGGAATATAATATATGGAGAAGAGATAGGAACTTAAAAAAAGGAGGAGGAATTATAATATTAACTAAGAAAAATGTAAAAGTCAAAGAAATAGAACTAGATATACCCTCACAAGTAAAACTGATTGCAGTAGAGATCAACACATTTGAAGGGAAAGTAATTGTAGCCAATTTGTACATGCCACCCAGATCAAACACATGGGAAAGAGACGAATATGAGGACCTGGGAGAGAGTACAATTCAGAGTTTAAGAGCATTACTACATAAAATGGAAGAGAAATTGGAAAGAACTCTACTAACTGGAGATTTTAATACAAATATAAATTGGAATACTCTAGATATAATAAGCCAAGAAAGCTGTTGGGACCAAAAGCTCCTGGATCTCGTGCAAGAGTTTTTCCTAACGCAACATGTGAGGGAAGCCACCAGAAAAAGAGGACTCGATGTACCCTCAATGCTGGATCTCATATTTACTAGGCAAGAAAATGATAGTGACAGTTTAATATATCTCACCCTCCACTCGGCAAAAGCGACCATGCAGTACTAAATTGCAACTTCAGGATAGCATATGACATAGTTAACAGCAATGAAAGTTACAAAGAGAGCCTAAACTATAAAAAGGGAAATTATCTGACCTAAAGAAGTATTTCTTAGAAATTGATTTGGAAAATGAGCTTAGAGGACAAGATTTAAATGCTGTATATAAAAAATTCTGTGAATTTTATGAAATAGGAGTCCAGAAGTACATCACACAGCACAAAGAAGCAGAAAAGAAAATAAAGAAATGGTACAATACAGAATGTAAAAAAAAAAAAAAAAAAAAAAAAAAAAAAGAGATTTGTTGTGGAATAGATACAGAAGACACAATAGTGAAAGGCCATATAATAATTACAAACAGGCAAGAAACGATTATACAAGAATAAGGAGGGAAGCCCAAAAACAGTTTGAGGAGGATATCATAAATAAAAGTAGTGATCAACCGAAGCTATTTTACGGCTACATCAGAAGCAAAACCAAAGTAAAAGATAAAATACAATCCATTACGGACGAGGGAATCACCTATACACAAGAGAAGGATATTTGTGAAGCACTAAATAAGAATTTCCAATCAGTTTTTACAGACGAAAAAAATTTTGAGAGGGACTATGTGGAACATGCATGCCCACAAATACTACCAGATATACAAATATCTGAAAAAGTAATACAGGAGGAGTTAAGTAAATTAGACAGAGGAAAAGCAAATGGTCCTGATGAAATTTCATGTTGGGTGCTACGAGAATGTGCAAAGGAGTTAATTAAACCATTATTTTTAATTTTCAATAAATCCTTGAGTCAAGGTAAACTACCTGATATTTGGAAGAAAGCAAACATTGTCCCCTTATTCAAGAAAGGGAATAGACAAAATCCACTCAACTACCGACCAGTATCACTGACCAGTGTTGTAAACAAGATATTAGAAAAGCTTATAAGAAAAGCTTGGGTAAATCATCTAGAAGAACACAATATGATAACAGAAAGACAGTTTGGTTTCAGAAAAGGAAAATCATGTGTTACTAATCTGTTGAGCTACTATGACAGAGTAACAGACACAATACAGGAAAGAGAAGGATGGGGGGACAGTATCTATTTAGATTTCAAGAAAGCATTTGACACAGTACCACACCAAAGACTTTTATGGAAACTGTACCATCAAGGAGGAATTCGAGGCATTCTGTTTTGTTGGATGCAAGATTTTGTCATAAAAAGAGAGATGAGAACAGTACTAAGGGGAAATTACTCATCGTGGAAAGCAGTGAGTAGTGGAGTACCACAGGTCTCAGTGCTGGCACCAATCATGTTTTTAGTGTATATAAATGATATAGACAGTAACACTGGAAATGAGAGCTATCTGAATATGTTTGCAGATGATCCAAAAATACAAAGGAGAATTACTAACACAGTCTCTTGTAAAGAGCTACAAGAAGAATTAAATAAACTTCATGAATGGAGTAATACATGGCAAATGGAATTCAATGTGGACAAGTGTCATGTAATCAAGTTTGGTAAAAGTGGAAAAAGACCTGACTGGGACTATACGTTAGGAAATAAAACCCTACACACATCAGAAAGAGAGAAGGACCAAGGTGTGATTATCAATAACAGACTATCTCCGGCTGACCACATCAGTGAGAAGGTACGGAACATGTATAAACTGCTTGCAAATATGAGAATAGCATTCACATACATAAATGAAGACATGCTAAGAAGGATAATAAGATCATTCATCAGACCAACCCTGGAGTATGCATCAGTAGTCTGGAGTCCTCATTTAAAAAAACACATAGACAAGATTGAAAAAGTTCAAAGGGCCGCTACAAGATGGGTACAAAGTTTAAGGGATCTAAGCTGCGAAGAAAGACTAAATAAAGTGAATCTACCAACACTACAGGAGAGAAGGAAAAGAGATGACATGATAATGCTATATAAATGCATATCAGGGAAGGAGAAAATAGACATAAATGATTACTTAACCTATGGGGAAGCATCAGCAAGAGGACACTGCAAAACACTGCATAAGAAGAGAGGTGATAAAGACGTAAGGAAATTTAGTTTCTCAAACAGAGCAATTGATCAGTGGAATGCACCACCGAATGAAATAGTGTGTGCCAAAACAATTCACAATTTTAAGGATATGTACGATAAATATGGTTTAAGACATGGGAGAGTACGAGCTTGACTCATTCCTGTAAAGATACAATTAGGTAACAATTAGGTAAGAACACACACACACACACACACACACACACACACACACACACACACTAACAGTGGAATTGAATACGCTTAGGAAGAAAGTGAGTGAAATGGGAAGTACAGTAGTTAATCACGAGAGTGTTATGGAAGAGTTAAAAAATGACACAGAGACAATTAGACAAGCAAGCAGTCTTATGGACCAGAGCAGTGATATTGAGGAGAAGATAACACAGGTGAATGAAGCTGTGCAAAGCTACAAAAATGATGTAGAAACCACGTATGCTGAAATGGTGAAAGTAAAGAAAGACTTAGAAACGAGGGTGGAGGAAAAAAACATTAAAAAGGAAGTGAAAAGAATAATCCAAAACAATCCAAAGTTAGTCAGAGATTCAGTAGAAATAAATAAATCAATAGTAATCACTGGTATAGAAGAGGAAGAAATTAAAAACAAAATCACTAGAGACAAAAAGGAGATGGCAAATGTAATGAGCTTACTGAAAGAAGTATCAGAGGAAATCTGTAGTAAAGACATAGAGGAACACAAAAGGTTAGGGAAATACGAGAAAAGCAAGTCAAGACCTCTAAAGGTGACTTTCCAGAGTGTAAACACTGTGGAAGAGATACTAAAAAATGCAAAGAATCTTATGGAAAAAGAGGAGTTCAAAAATGTATGGATAAAAAGATGCCTAACACAAGAGGAACTGGAATTACTGAAAGAGAAAAGGGAGGAAGCAAAAACAAAAAATGAGGGAAGATCAGAAGAGGACAAGAAGAATTTTTTTTTTTACAAAGTAATAGGATTGCAGGTACGAAAGTGGTACACAAACAGGATGGAAGAAAAAGGAGGAAGTTAGTAGAACCATGTCATGACAAGTATATAAACAAGATGATAAAGTTGATGTACTCAAATGTGGATGGAATGGTATCTAAATTACTAGAGATGAATGATTATGTCAGAGAAAATGAACCACAAATAATATGCCTGAGACAAAATTAACACCAAAGATATCCAATGACATACTAAACTTAGAGGAATAGAATATATGGAGAAGAGACGGAAATTTAAAAAAAGGAGGAGGAATTATAATATTAACTAAGAAAAATCTAAAAGTCAAGGAAATAAACCTAGATATACCATCACAAGTAGAACTGATTGCAGTAGAGATCGACACATCTGAAGGCAAAGTAATTGTAGCCAATTTGTATATGCCACCCAGATCAAACACATGGGAAAGAGACGAATATGAGGACCTGGCAGAGAGTACAATTCAGAGTATAAGATCCTTGCTACATAAAATGGAAGAGAAATCGGAAAGAATTATACTAACTGGGGATTTCAATACAAATATAAATTGGAATACTCTAGATATAAATAGCCAAGAAAGCTGTTGGGACCAAAAGCTCCTGGATCTCGTACAAGAGTTTTTCTTAACTCAACATGTGAGGGAAACCACTAGAAAAAGAGGACTTGATGTACCTTCAGTGCTAGATCTAATATTTACTAGGCAAGAAAATGACATTGACAGTTTAATGTATCACCCTCCACTCGGCAAAAGCGATCATGCAGCACTAAATTATAACTTCAGGATAGCATATGACATAGTAAACAGCAATGACATTTACAAAAAGAGACTAAACTATAAAAAAGGAAATTATCAAGACCTAAAGAAGTATTTCTTAGAAGTTGATTGGGAAAATGAGCTTAGAGGACAAGATTTAAATGCTGTATATAAAAATTTTTGTGAATTTTATGAAATAGGAGTCCAGAAGTACATCCCACAGCACAAAGAAGCAGATAAGAAAATAAAGAAATGGTTCAATACAGAATGTAAAAAATCAAAAGAAAGAAGAGATTTGTTGTGGAATAGATACAGAAGACACAATAGTGAAAGGGCGTATAATAATTACAAACAGGCAAGAAACGATTATACAAGAATAAGGAGGGAAGCCCAAAAACAGTTTGAGGAGGATATAACAAATAAAAGTAGTGATCAACCAAAGCTGTTTTACAGCTATATCAGAAGCAAAACCAAAGTAAAAGATATAATACAATCCATCACGGACGAGGGAATCACTTATACACAAGAGAAAGATATTTGTGAAGCACTAAATAAGAATTTCCAATTAGTTTTTACAGAAGAAAAAAATTTTGAGAGGGAATATGTGGAACACGCATGTCCACACTTACTACCAGATATACAAATAGCAGAAAAAGTAATACAAGAGGAGTTAAGTAGATTAGACAGAGGAAAAGCAAGTGGTCCTGATGAAATTTCATGTTGGGTGTTACGAGAATGTGCAAAGGAGTTAAGTAAACCATTATTTTTAATTTTCAAGAAATCCTTGAGTCAAGGGAAACTACCTGATATTTGGAAAAAAGCAAATATAGTCCCCTTATTCAAGAAAGGAAATAGACAAAATCCTCTCAACTACCGACCAGTATCACTGACCAGTGTTGTAAGCAAGGTATTAGAAAAACTTATAAGAAAAGCTTGGGTAAATCATCTAGAAGAACACAGTATGATAACAGAAAGACAGTGTGGTTTCAGAAAAGGAAAATCATGTGTTACTAATCTGTTGAGCTACTATGACAGAGTAACAAACACAATACAGGAAAGGGAAGGATGGGTGGACAGTATCTATTTAGATTTCAAGAAAGCTTTTGACACAGTACCACACCAAAGACTTTTATGGAAGCTGTACCATCAAGGAGGAATTAGAGGCAAACTGTTTTGTTGGATGCAAGACTTTCTCATAAAAAGAGAAATGAGGACAGTACTAAGAGGAAACTACTCATCATGGAAAGAAGTGACTAGTGGAGTACCACAGGGTTCGGTGCTGGCACCAATCATGTTTCTAGTGTACATAAATGATATGAACAGTAACACTGGAAATGAGAGCTATCTGAATATGTTTGCAGATGATGCAAAAATACAAAGGAGAATTACTAGCACAGACTCTTGTAGGGAGCTAAGAAGAATTAAATAAACTTCATGAATGGAGTAGTACATGGCAAATGGAATTCAATGTGGACAAGTGTCATGTAATCAAGTTTGGTAACAGTGGAAAAAGACCTGATTGGGATTATAAGTTAGGAAATAAAACCCTATACACATCAGAAAGAGAGAAAGACCTAGGTGTGATTATCAATAACAGACTATCTCCGGCTGAGCACATCAGCGAGAAGGTACGGAACATGTATACACTGTTTGCAAATATGAGAATAGCATTCACATACATAAATGAAGACATGCTAAGAAGGATAATAACATCATTCATTAGACCAACCCTGGAATATGCATCAATAGTCTGGAGTCCTCATCTCAAAAAGCATATAGACCAGATTGAAAAAGTTCAAAGGGCCGCTACAAGATGGATACCAAGCTTAAGGGACCTAAGCTACGAAGAAAGACTAAATAAACTAAATCTACCAACACTACAGGAGAGAAGGACAAGAGGTGACATGATAATGCTATATAAGTGCATATCAGGAAAGGAGAAAATAGACATAAATGATTACTTAACATATGGAGAAGCATCAGCAAGAGGACACTGCAAAAAACTGCATAAGAAGAGAGGTGATAAAGACGTAAGGAAATTCAGTTTCCCAAACAGAGCAATTGATCAATGGAATGAACTACCGAATGAAATAGTGTGTGCCAAAACAATTCACAAATTTAAGGATATGTACGATAAATATTTGCTTTTTTAGTTAGTTCTTTTTACGGGGTGGGGCACTAACCCACCACCAACCCTTTTAGTCGCCTCGTACGACAAGCAGGGATACTGGGGGAGTATTCTTGAAACCCCCCTACCCCCAGGGATGGAGTTGAGAGGTATATGAGGGAGGGGGGGGTGAGTTGGGGGGAGGGGAGTCAAATGGTGGGTGACAGAGTGACTTGGAGGCGTTTTGTCTGCGGCCACCCTTTGCGGGATTAGGGCGTCGGGCTATAGATAGATAGATAGATAGACGATAAATATGGTCTAAGACACGGGACAATACGAGCTTGACTCATTCCTGTAAAGATACAATTAGGTAAGAACAATTAGGTAAGAACACACACACACACACACACACACACACATTTGTAACCCTACTTTCAATCTTACCCCAACAATCCTTGAATCAACTGATCCATATTCTCTTATAGTATCCTTTCATCTCTTGCACACAAAAATACACACACACTCTTTTTTCGTCTCATTCTCACCTACTCCCGCGCATATACCCCATCCATACTCCCACTCTCTCACACTCTCATCTCACCATTTAGTCTCAGTTAATCCACATATGTCCACTTTTGCACCTTCAAGCACCTGTACAATCTCTCTCTCTCTCTCTTTCACCTCATCATTTACATCCCTTACATTCCATGTTGCAATCTGTACCAAGTTCTTTGTCTCGTCCTTGGTCGTTACATGTTTGTCTGTCCTGGTCCAAGGCTTCTTGTTTGTATTTTTAGTTAGTGGTATTCCCTGGGGAGGGGCAGTAACCCTCTGCCAACCCACTTCTTGGCACGTAGGGAACACGTGTTGGTTGGTTATAAGGTTACCACCCAGCATATTAAATTATTTCCTGGTTTACAGGAAATCATTTGGCTTGTCACTCAGCGCAGAGTTACCCTGAAATAGAATACCACTACACTGAGCGAATGGATGATAATAATAATAATAATAATAATAATAATAATAATGATAATAATAATAATAATAGTAAGTAAATAAATAATTAATACAAAAATATCAAAAATAAATACTAATCATAAACACAGCAAATAACATTACCGCAAATTTGTTATTCATGGGTACCTCCATACGATTTTTAGTAAAATAAAAGCTTCCTTTCGTCCAGCCATCCATTGCCAGACGCCTTAATCCCATACGGGGTGGCCACAAACAAATCGCTTCCACGTCACCCTGTCCCCCGCCATTTCACTGTCCCGCTCCCGATTCACACCCCCTTCTCTCATATACCTCTCCACTCAATAACAAATGATTTGAAGCCAAGCAATTTTAGATATCAATGATGCGCGGAGTTACTTTACAGAAACTCTCAACAGTGCCATCAAATTATGTATTCCTATGCGCAACAGAAGGCCCGCCAAAAATTCTAAACCCAAATGGTGGAACTCCAACATTAAACACTGTCTAGAAGCAAAAAATCTTGCATATAAGAATTATAATACCACAAAGAGTCAAAGTGATAAAAATTAATACGATGCCCTTCGACGAAAAGCCAAAATATTAATTTAATGCAGTAAGAAAAATCTTGAGACACATATTGCAAGTAACAGTAAATCAAATCCCAAAGAATTTTTCAGTTACAGAAGAAGCAAAAAGGTAATAACTTCATCAATCGGTCACTTAGTCACAGATAACGGAGAGCACACTGATGATGAAACGATGGCGAAAATTCTTAATACTTTCTTCGCGTCAGTATTTACAACAGAAAATATACATACAATTTCTACTGTTTCCCCCATTCCTATAGAAGAGGGCAACATAATCACTGACATTACAGTCAGCGATCGCGACGTACTGTTTGCAATAAACATTAAAAGAGAATAAAGCACCAGGACCGGACAAAATATCACCACGTGTATTGAAGGAACCACAGAATGAAATATCAAAGCCTTTAGCTGAACTTTTTAACTTATCACTTAAGAGCAGTAAGGTGCCACATGAATGGAAGCTTGCTAACGTAACCCCAATATTCAAAAAGGGTAACAGAGCCCAACCAGAAAACTACCGCCCAATTAGTTTAACATCGGTGGTTTGCAAATTGCTTGAAACTATTATCAGAGACAAGTTTGTAAAACACTTAGAAACAAATAATCTTATAAAAGATTCGCAACATGGTTTTCATAATAAGCGCTCTTGCCTCACGAATCTGCTGGACTTTTTCAATGATATACTGAACGTGTATGACGAGACTAAATCTGTTGATGTGGTCTACCTCGATTTTCAAAAGGCTTTTGACAAAGTTCCACACAAAAGACTGCTTCAGAAGCTAAAGGCACACGGTTTCAGTGGCAGTGTTCTCGGGTGGGTAGAAGATTGGCTCACCGGACGAAAACAAAGAGTTGTAATAAATGGAAAAGAGTCAGACTGGATAAACGTTACAAGTGGAGTGCCGCAGGGTTCAGTGTTAGGTCCTATTCTTTTCTTAATATATGTGAATGATATTGACGAAGGATTGTTGTAAGATTTCAAAATTTGCTGATGATACTAAAATAGGTAACAGAGCAGATACAGCACTGCAAAGACAGGCAATTCAGAGAGATATTGATCAACTGTTTAACTGGGCACAAGTCTGGCAAATGGATTTCAATATTAATAAATGCAAAGTGTTAAACATTGGCAGTAAAAATATAAGAGCAAGTTATAGCATGAATAATGTCCAGCTTGATAGGGTAAACCATGAAAAAGACTTAGGAGTTATAATAACAAATGATTTGAAACCAAGCAAACAATGTACAGAAGCTGTGAAAAAAGCCAACAAATTGATTGAGTTCATAGGCAGAGCATTTGAATATAAATCCGATAATATCGTCCTCACTTTGTATAATTCCTTAGTACGCCCGCACTTGGAGTATTGCGTTCAGTTTTGGTCACCGTATTATAAAAAGGATATGGAAAAGCTTGAAAAAGTGCAGCGAAGGATGACAAAGATGATACCTAGACTGAGAAATAAACCGTACGAGGAACGTTTAGAAGCCCTGAATCTCTTTACCCTAAAAAACGGAGGATACGAGGAGATTTAATTCAAGTATTCAAGATAATCAAAGGACATGATAACATGGCTGTCGATAAATACTTCACAGTTGATTACTCGTACTACACTAGAGGCAATGGGCATAAAATAATTGGCAAACGATTCCAGTCGCATGAAGCTAAGCATTTCTTCTTCAATAGAGTTGTAAATATATGGATTAAACTGCCTTTCAACGAAATAAATTGTAATACAGTACAAACCTTTAAAGGGCGCCTGGATAAGTATTTGGCATCCAACCCCCAGCTTAATATGTTTACTCCTGAATAAAGAACTTGTGTACATATAATCTTCTGTTTTAATTTATTTTAGTTTTTTAGAGCCTGGATCAAAATTATTAAATGCAAATATAGTATATGCACAGACTAGGATATGCACAGATAGCCCTGAGTTAACGGTCACTACTCATACTTTTGACCTGTTATGGGCTGTGGATCATTGAGGGTCTCTGTTAGTTACGTGGCCACCATCGGGATTTTTTTAATGTACCAGGGGTCACTGCTTCAGGAGGTGACTTGTTTGCTTGTCCTGCATGGGAAAGTTCCTAGTCTCAGTGGAATGAATGGAGCTGGGGCCTGACTGACTGCTGCCTGCCTTAATAGCACCAGGCAAGGCTGCCACACCACCCCTGAATACCCACACTGTGAACTGTGCAATTTCCACACTGTGTCCGCAGACCCCCCGTCAACTCAGCGTACCCATACAGCGACATGCATTAGTTATTTATTTATTCGATTACTAATTGAACTTTACTACTTTCTCTTTCAGGTTATTCATACTGGTAGCTTATAGATAATGTATTATAGAATGTAGTTTTCCTTTTCAGTCTTTCCTATGAAATTTCCATGTCAGTTTTTCCATGCTGCGTGGTGATTTTTCTCACTTTTTCTTGCCGATTTTGGCTGGAGGGTTTGGAGGCGGGGGGAGCCTTCTTGCTTTACTATCCTTATCCTTCAGCATGTAGAGTTAGATCTTGTAGTCATAGTCTACTCTGTACCAAACAGCCTCGAAAGGACCATAAGGTCTGTTGCTGTTTGTTTTCCTTTGTACTCCTTTGTAATCTCTCCATCTCATCCTTGGCCTTCCCCTCCCTCTCCCCCCCTCCACTTCACTCACATACACTCTCCTCATCAGTCTCTCACTCTCCATCCTCTCCACATGGCCAAACCACCTCAGTGTGTTTCTCCTAACACTTCCTATCACATCAACATCCACACCACAATGCTCCTTCACTTCCTCATTTGTCAATCTATCTCTCCATGTGACTCCACAGGCTCCTCTCAAATAACTCATTTCCACTGCTCTCACTCTTGACTTGTGTCCCTCCAACAACGTCCAAGCTTCACTTCCATACGTTAGAGTTAGTATCACAATACTGTCATGTAGTAACTTTTTCACTTCCATTCTCACATCCCTGCAACCTTTCTTCCTTGTTGTACCCTTTCAACCACTTCGCCCTCCAAACTTCCATCCTTACTCATCACACTACCCAATTACTTAAACGTATTCACATCACATTTTCCATTTCCTTATCATCCAACCTCACTGTACATTCACTGACTTCACCTCTCTCGAAGACCATAACTTTACTCTTCCCTACATTCACCTTTACAGTAGATTCCGTTTCTTACACACTCTCCCAGACTCATCCACCAAGCCTTGCAGCTCTCCTTCATCTTCACTTAGCAACACCGTATCATCTGCAAACAACAGTATTGGGAGTTTCCAAACATTGCCCTCTCTCATTATGGCCACTCCAAGATCCAGTGCCCTACCTTGTATCTGTTTTATAACCCCATCCACTTACTGATTGAACAACCATGGAGACATGACACATCCCTGTTTCAACCCAGCATTCAATCAGAAAAACTCACTCAGTTCACTATCCACACGCACTGCAGCCTTAGCACACTCATACATACTCTTCACAGCATTCAACAGCTTCCCATCTACTCCATATATTCTTAATACTTTCCACAATCCATGTCTATCCACCCTGTCATATGCTTCCTCCAAATCCATGAAGGCCGCTTACAACCTCTTTCCCTTCTCTAGAAGCTTTTCCACTAAAGATCTAAGAATGAATATCTGATCTACACAACCTCTTCCCTTCCTAAAGACGCCCTGTTCTTTTCCAACTAATTCCTCTGTTATTTCCCTAACTTTGTTAATAAGTATCCTACCGTATACTTTTCCTACTACACTAAAGAGACAAATACCCCTATGATTACCACACACTTCTTTTTCCCCCTTCCCTTTGTACAAGGGAATAATTATACCTGACTTCCAATCATCCGGAACTCTACCTTCCTCCCAGGCCAATCCGCACATCTTCCACATCCATTCTACTACTATCTCTCCCCCATGTTTCAGCATTTCACCACACACTCCATCAATTCCTGGGGCTTTCTCCATTTTGACTTCCTTCATTGCTTCCACAACTTCCATCTTGCTGATTTCTTCCTGTCTTCTCACTTCCCTTCTTCTCCAAGCCATTCCCCAGCCACTTATACTCGCATTACTTTTATTCTCTATGTTCAACAATTCCTTAAAGTGTTCTCTCCATCTACTCACTTCTTCTCCCTTCTCAACTAGTAATCTACCATTTTTATCTTTCGCTCTCCTACTAACTTCATTGCCACCCTGTCTGACTCTCTTTACCTCTTTCCAGAACATTTTCTTACGTTCCCTTCACTTGACACTCAAATTCCTTCCAAATTCCTCATCCATTCTCTTCTTTCTCTCTCTTACTAATCTTTTCACCTCTCTCTTCCTTTCTACATATAATTCTCCCTTCCGTCTCTTAACTTCTTCCACGCCCCTATTTCTCATCCCTTCATTATATGCTTTCTTCTTTTGTGCCACAACCTGTCTCACCTCTTCATTCCACCATGCTGGTCTTTGCACCCCCTTTCGGCTGCTCTTCACCCCACACACCACCTCACATGCAGCATATATTTCTTCTGTGAATATCTTGCACACAACTTCCACGTCCCCTATCTGCTTCAATTCATATTTACCCAATCATTCCTCCACTACTCTCTTATATTCTGCCTTTTTCTCATCCTTTTGTAACCTTTCCACTCTCCTTGCATCTGCTCTTTCCTCTCGTCCTTCCCTTCTTCTATTTCTCCATTTTACTTGGACCTTGATTCTGACAACCACCAATTGGTGGTCAGAAAGTCCACTCTTCCAGCCTCGTCTATATGCTCTTGCATCCATTACACATCTTTGCATCCTTTCATCCACACACACATAATCAATCATTGCCTTTCATGCAGTTCACCATCCACCCTTCTCATCACTCGCCTTGTATACCTGTGGATCATTTTGCGCCTGAAGAGGGTATTGGCTATCACCAACCCCCTCTTGACACAAATGTCCACTAAAGCACTGCCATTCTTATCTGTCTCAGCAGGCAAACCCCACTCACCAACTACTCCATCCACCTTCAGATTCCCTACTTTACCATTCATATCACTAGTCAAAAACACTCTCTCATTCCTTTCAAACTTTTCCAAGCACACTTCCACATTTGTCCAGAACTCTTCTCTCACTCTGCTTGCACGACCTTGTGTTGGCGCATACACTCACACAATCACCCACAATAGACGAGTTGTCGGTTCTGGGTAAACATGGCCAGTGCACTCTGCCATGTACTTAAAAACTTATGGTATATGTATCTTTTAATTTAAATTATCATTTGCACTGAACAAGACGTGATAACTTTAATTCTTTGCAGCTGGAGGGAAGGAGCCGCCATGTTGGCGATGACGTCAGCATTCACACTGGAGACGATGCTCCAATCCATCACACAATACTTTATCAGTAACAGAGATGATAGTTGTACCTACATGGCCACCGTAGATCCAAACTACCCCCTTCAGGTATGTTGTGAAGGAATATTTTTCATGGTGTAAATGGGTGGTACCTGTTAGGTAAGTAAATTGTGGTGAAATCGACCAGAAGTAGCTTACAGCTACACCATTCCCGAGTGGTGCTCGTACCTCATGAGGTAGGAAGTTTTAAATGTATGCCATACAGTATCAGTTGTATGAGTTTATGATGGTATTATGCCCATATTTAATATCTGACCTCTTCATTATTAGTTTTCTGAAGAAAAAAAAACAGTTTCAGTGACTCAACTACATTACTTCAGGGGAGTGTGACGAAATACCGAATCGGCGGTCATTTACCGAATCAACACCGAATTGGCACTTTTTAATTGGAAAGTGTTATAGATTTTATCACCATAGAGGTTCATACTCACCTAATTATTCGAAATCTGGTCAAATTTTTGTATTTAATTTTACCTTTTAAAAAATCTGGATTCACAGCGAAAACGGGCTAAAATTAGCGGAAGTGTTTCTCCTTTAGCTGAACAGCTTAGCTTGGCAGACTTCTGCTTTGTATAATTATTAATTTAACATACAAATGCACTTATTTGCACTTTAAATCAGTATCTGTGCAAAACAGAAGTCTGTCAAGGCATGTTGGCGATCTAAAGTAGAAATACCCGCTAACCTTAGCACGTTTTCGCTCTGACTCCTAATATTCTATTAATAATTAAATAAAGCATAGTTTTTTGACTGAATTTCAGATAATTAGGTGTGTATGAAGCTATATGGTGAAGAATATAATCTTTTCACAACAGTAAAGACTGCATTCCAGCACTGGGAACTTCCGACGAGCAGCCAGCCAGCCACTGTTTTCGTTTAATGTTATTGGCTAGTATACAGAGGAATATTTTCCCTACTGTGGTTTTGTCAGTGCACTTACACATTGGAACGAAACATTAGCAATTATTCCTCTTGTCACTGGACATTCTTAGAGGTCAGAAATTAGCACAGTGTATCCTGGCTAAACGTTAACAAAGCAGACTATGCTGCCTCAGTGTGAGAGGTGACGTCACGACCAATCACAGGCCGTTTCAGTTTCACGTGATTTTTCGGCTACTTTATTATTTTTTCATGCTTCTGCACATTTTTATTGGAAATAATGGTTGACATAGTTATTTTCTGAGTATATTATACCCAGACAAGTATCTAACTTCAAAAATTTTTTGACCGGAAACTCGTCTATTGTAGTCCAACTGTTAGTCTTACCCACACAATCCTTGAGCCAACTGATCCATATTCTCTTATATTCTCCTTCCATCTGTTACTCACAACCATACACACTCCTTCTTTTGCCCTGCCATTCTCACCTACTCCTGCACACATACTCCATCCATACTGCCATTCTCTCACACTCTCACCTTTCCATTTAGTTTCAGTTAATCCACATGCATCCACTTTCGCACCCTCAAGCACCTGGACAATCTCTCTCTCTCTTTCCTCTCATCATTTGCACCCCTTACATTCCACGTCGCCATCCTTTGTTCGGTCCTTCGTTGTCATCTTTTGGTCAGTCCTGGTCCGAAGCTTCTTGTTTGTATTTTTAGTTAGATGTTCGCCGGGGAGGGGCACTAACCCTCCGCCAACCCACTTGCTGTCACGTAGGGAACACGTGTCGGTTGGTTATAAGGTTACCACCCAGCGCTGTAAATGATTTCCTGGTTTACAGGAAATCATTTGGCTTGCCACTCGATGTAGAGCTACCCTAAAAACAGGGTACCACCACACTAAGTGGGTGGACGATGGGCGTCCCCACCTGGAGATTAATTGTGCATTGTCAAGTGAAGGGTTAAACTCTACTGAAGAAACTGATGATCTTGAACAAGACGAAGGTGAAACAATGCTATCCGAACGATTTCTGGGGAATTGAAGTGGGGTGGGATGGTGTGGGGGGGGGGGGAAAGGTGAATCGGAAAGCTTCATTTAACCGAGCTGATGTTTTCCCTCATCGGAGGAAGAATAGTGGATTCGATAATATGTAACAAACTTCAGCATTTGCATACCATACTCACAGTATGTAAGAGTGTTGAGAAATATAATTAGCCAAGTGATAAAGGAGTATGATGCAAAATATTTATAATAATAATAATTAGGAACAAAATAACTTGTCAGAAGTATATGCCACCGTTTATTCATACGATGATGTCTATAGAACCCTTAGATTAAGGATGTGTTACCGGATAAACCAAAAATATCCTCACACTGTCGCACAAGGCGACAATCCAAGCTGGAACCTTTCAGCTGCGTGTTTAACACTTAACCTATTAGCGCCCAGAGTCCTGTACGAGGGATTTTGCTAGATGCGTACTAAGAGCACCGCCCTCCACCTGTCGGCCCATAGTCACAAAGCACATTGGTCCCTACCCCGAGATTCCCTTCTTTATTACCTTTTGAAAGTGCCTAGTTTCGTCCTCAATTGAGGACACTGGGCAGAAATAGGTTAATAGCTCTACCATACCAGTGTCCAAAAGTGTAAATCTAATCTCTTTGGAGGACAGTTATGTTCTAAAAATATATATACGATCTTTCAAGTTCTTGTCTTATGGACTGTTTGGGTCGAAGGTATTTTAGTTAAAATGCCCATACAATAATGCGATATTAAAATTCTGAATAATAAGGGATAACATTAATATTGCTTGTATTGGGTGATTCCCTTTATATTAAA
>NC_137064.1:10172794-10187794 GCF_032717465.1 Coenobita brevimanus
AAGAGATGCAATATGATCTTTCCAAGATAAGTTCCGAGTAAATGAAACCCCAAGCATGTTTAAGGATGATGCAGGATTAAGCTGAATATGATTAACCCACCGCGTGCCGGCTATTTTTAGCCCTTTGGGTCACCCCAGTGCCGGCCATTTTTCGACCTTTTATGGGGGGGGGGCTAAAATGATAGATTTTGATGTGGAAGCAGCGAATTTCGCTATTAAAATGCTCACCGAGGCTCGGAAATCAGTTTTATTGAGTCCTGCATTCTCGTGTACAGGTATAGCCGCTCTCTCACGCTCACCACGTACGTGAGAGAAAGCCGTTTTCTATGTAAGGTATACTCAGGTATTTATGCTCGGAAGGTATAGCAATGTTCAGTACACTTTTCTGATTACTTATTACTTCAGCATCTGTCACAGTTTGTGTGTCTTTCTCACTGTGAATGCATTATCTTACACTTACTTGAAGATAGGTACAACTTGACTTTATTACGTACAGTCCTGGCACTTACAAGAAGGTATTTACAACTTGACTTCATTATTTAGTCCTTACACTTACAAGAAAATATTTACAACTTACTATCTATATATCTATCTATCTATAGCCCGACGCCCTAATCCCGCAAAAGGTGGCCGCAGACAAAACTCCTCCAGGTCATTCTGTCACCCACCATTTGACTACCCTCCCCCCAACTCACCCCCCCTCCCTCATATACCTCTCAACTTCATCCCTCCACCTCATCCTCGGTCTACCCCTCCCTCTCCCTCCCTACACCTCACCTACATACACCCTCTTAGTCAGTCTTTCATTCTCCATTCTCTCCACATGTCCAAACCACCTCAGTGTATTTCTCCTAATCTTCTCAACCACATCCACATCCACCCCACAACGTTCCTTCACTTCTTCATTCGTCAACCTGTCCCTCCATGTCACTCCACATGCTCCTCTCAAGTAACTCATTTCCACTGCTCTCACTCTTGACTTGTTCCCCTCTTACAAGGTCCACGCCTCGCTTCCATACGTCAGGGTAGGGATCACAATACTATCATGCAGTGACTTCTTAACCTCCATACTCACCTCCCTATTTTTCACCACTGCTTTCAGTGAACCAACAACCTTTCTTCCCTGCTGTACCCTTTCACGCACTTCATCCCCCAAAGTTCCATCCTTACACATCACACTACCCAAGTACTTGAACGCACTCACACTGTCCATATTCTCACCATCCAACCTCACTGTACATTCTGTGACTTCATTCCTCTCAAACACCATAACTTTACTTTTGTTTACATTAACTTTCAGATTCCTCCTCCTACACACTGTCCCAAATTCATTCACGAAACCTTGCAACTCCCATTCATCTTCACTCAACAATACTGTATCATTTGCAAACAGCAACACCGGAATCTTCCAAATCTCACCCTCATTCATTAGAGCCACCCCCACATCCACTGTCCTACACTGCACCTCCTTTACAACCCCATCCACCTATATATTAAACAGCCATGGAGACATCACACAACCCTGTTTCAGTCCCACATTGAGATCAAAGAACTCCTCAGCTCACCATCCACTCACACCGTAGCCCTAGCTCCTTCGTACATACTCTTCACAGCACCCACCAGTTTCCCATCCATTCCATATATTCTTAATACCTTTCACATACCTTGCCTATCTATTCTGTCATAAGCTTTCTCCAAGTCCATGAAGGGAGCATACACTTTCTTTCCCTTCTCTAGATACTTTTCCACTAAACATCTTAGAACAAATATATGATCTACACACCCTTTTCCCTTCCTAAATCCCCCTTGTTCTTCTCCAACTAGCTCCTCTGTCATATGCCTAACCCTATCAATGAAGCCAATATCCACCCAGTCCCGAAGAAAGGAAGTTCGTCTGACCCCTACAATTACAGACCAATAGCTGTCACATCTTCTCTTGGTAAGGTATTTGAAACTTTAATTAATAAGCATATTGTTAAACATCTTGAATCCAACAACTTAATTAGTGATAGACAATACGGTTTTCGCCACGAAAGATCCACCATTGACATACTCAATCTCTTAACTCATACCATCCATCAATCAATTGATCTTTTTGGAGAAACTCATGCAGTAGCTCTTGATATCTCTAAAGCTTTTGACAGAGTATGGCACCGTTCCCTGCTGTCCAAACTCCCTTGGTATGGACTAACGTCTTTTGTTCCTTTGATTTCTTCTTATCTTAGTGACAGGAAAATAAGAGTAAAAGTAGATGATGTATATTCGAATTTCCACTCAATCAACGCCGGCGTGCCGCAGGGATCAGTTCTGGCGCCAACCCTATTTCTGGTTCATATTAATGATCTCTTATCTGTCACTCACAATCCCGTTCACTCATATGCAGATGACTGAACACTACATAGTTCATTCACACTCAGACATCCATTTACAAAGTCTAATATCTCTACCTCTCAACTCAGTACAGCCATCTCCATAAATCAAGATCTAGCTACAATCAGTGAATGGGGACAAAACAACCTTGTCTCTTTTAATGCTAGTAAAACTAAATATATACAGTTTACTAATAGACAGATATTGCCAGATTCATACATTACCTTCAGTGCTACTAATATTCCCATCTCCAAAAGTATTGAAATTCTTGGTGTCTCACTTAACAGTGCCCTCAGCTGGACCTCTCATGTCAGATCACTTGCTAAAACTGCCTCAAAGAAACTTGGATTATTGTACAGAGTCCGTAACTTCTTTGCCGATGAGCAGTTAGCTATAATTTATAAGAGTCATGTGCGCTCTCAGCTTGAATATTGCTCACCCTTGTGAAATGGTTGTGGAGAGGTTGCATTAAGACAACTAGACAAATTTCAGAATAAAGCTGTTAGAATCATTAACAACCGTGCCATTACATATAAACTACCTCCCCTGCAAGTAAGAAGGAATGTTGCCTCCCTTGCATTATTTTACAGATATTTTTTTGGCAAATGCTCAGACGAAGTTGCGTCCATGGTGCCACCTCTCCATGCCTTCCCTCGTGCTACACGGGCATCTGGTAGCGCTCATGACTGGAATGTCACTCAACCATATTGCAGAACTTCTGCCTATCAGAATTCTTTCATTCCCCGAACTGCATCTCTCTGGAACTTGCTTCCCCAGAGTTGTTTTCCTCCAAATTTCAACCCACGACTGTTCAAGTCTAACTGTTACAGATATTTTATGAATAGAGGACACTAGTAATCTGGTGTATGGATTATTTTTTTTTTCCCCATTTGTTTTTCCTTCCTCCGTTCTGTTATTTAAAAAAAAAAAAAAATGAGTATTGTACCAAATATTTTACCAGTCACACTAAGAAGGCAAATACCCCTGTGGTTACCACATACTTCTCTCTCCCCTTTTCCTTTATATAAAGGAACAATTATACCTGATTTCCAGTCCTCTGGAACCCTTTTCTCTTCCCAAGCCAATCTACACAACTTCCATATCCACTCCACAACAATCTCACCCCCATACCTCAGCATTTCACCACACACTCCATCAATTCCTGGGGCCTTTCCCAACTTGATCTTCTTCATTGCTTCCACTACTTCCATCCTACTGATCTCTTCCTCCCTCCTCACATCTCTTCTTCTCCCAGCCATTCCCCAACCACTTATACTTGCACTGCTCTCACTCTCTACATTCAACAATTCCTCAAAGTGCTCCTTCCATCTCTTCAATTTCTCTCTGTTCTCCACAAACTATCTATTATTCCTATCTTTCACTACCCTACTATTTCCCCTTTCACACTGCCTTACTTTCTTTACCTCCTTCCAAAACAATTTCTTAGTCTCCCTCCATTTCACACTCAGATTCCTCCCAAACTCTTCATCCACTTTCTTCTTACTCTCCTTCACCAGTCTCTTCACCTCCCTTCTCCTATTCACATATACCTTTCTCTTCTCTCTCTCATCTTGTCCCCTACTTCTACTTGCTAACCATTCACTATATGCCTTCTTCTTTTGTTCCACAGTTCGTTTCACCTCATCATTCCACCATGCTGTCCCTTGCACACCCTTGCATCTCCTCCTCACTCCACAAACCACCTCACATGCTGCGCCTATCTCTTCCGTAAATATCTTACATACGTCTTCCACCTCTTCCATCTGCTCTAACTCATACCTTCCCAATCTTTCTTCCACTTTGCTCTTATACTCTACCATTTTCTCACTATCTCGCAACTTCTCCACTCTTCTCACAGGAGCTGTTTCCTCCTGTCTTCCCCTTTGTCTCCTCAACCATTTTCTTTGCAGCTTTACCTTGGCCATCACTAAGTGATGGTCCAAGACTCCATTCCCCCACCCTCTCCACACTTTAGCATCCAACACTTGTCTTCTCATTCGCTCATCCACACACACATGGTCTATCATTGCCTTTCGTTCAACAAGTTCACCATCCATCCTCCTCATTACGCTCCATGTATACCGGTGGAACATCTTATGTCAAACGTAGGTGAAGGCTATTGCCAACCCCTTACCAGCACACATGTCCACCAAAGCACTACCATTCCTATCTACGTCAGCTGGCACACCCCACTGATCAACCACTCCATCCACTCGTTCATTCCCAACTTTGCCATTAATGTCTCCAATCAAAAGAACTCTCTCGCTCCTCTCAAATTTGTCCATACATGCTTCTACTCTCGCCCAAAACTCATCTTTCACTCTTGCCACTCGGTCCTCTGTCGGAGCATACACACATACAATCGCCCATTCTTGTATACCTACTTTCATCCTCACCCATACAATCCTTGCACCCACTGTTCCATACTCTCTTATATTCTCCTTCCACTTCTTGCTTATCATCAGACATACTCCCTCTCTTGCCCTCTCATTCTCATTAACTCCCGCACATATACCTAAACCATATTCTCACTCTCTCACCCTTTCACCTCTCCATTTAGTTTCAGTCAGTCCACATATATCCACTCTCGCATCCTCAAGCACCTGAACAATCTCTCTCTCTTTCACTTCATCATTCACTCCTCGCACATTCCATGTTCCCACCCTCAGAATGTCCTTTGTCCGTTCCTTAGTCATCAGCGTATGGTCCGTCCTGGTCCGAGGTGCTTTATTCGCTTGTTTAGTTAGTTCTTTTTATGGGGTGGGGCACTAATCCACCACCAACCCTTTTAGTCACCTTGTACGACAAGCAGGGATACTGGGGGAGTATTCTTGAAACCCCCCTACCCCATGAAAATATTGACTAAATGCCTTCACTATGTACAGCACTGGGTGAGGCACACAGGCAGAGTGAGGCAGAGTGAGCTTGAGAGGGGGAGCGAGTGAGTGTATGGCCTTGGCAGCCTGGGGGATGGTAGAGGAACGGTTACCTTACATGCCTGCCAGTTTTTACCTGCGAATCTTGAAAATTGCGGTCACAGTGAAGTTTTTTATTTTAGATCATTTTAAAACGGCACTGGCACTGGCCATGGAATTATGTCAGACCGTTTTAAAATGGCACTGGCACACGGCAGGTTAAACATTAGTGAGTATACCTGTGGAAGATTTTGTTGGGTTGATAGGTGCAAAACTGAGTCTTTGATGCATTAAAAACAACAAGATTATTTTTACCCCAGTCAGAGATTCGAGCCAAGTCAGACATTAGGTGTGCCATAGCCTCATCCCTTGTTTGTTGAAGTAACTGCCGAGTTGGAGAATGCGGGAATCAAATGGAAAGGTGAAGGGTGGAGTCATCAGTGTATGAGTGGATAGGGTTAGCTGTACAGCTTAGAAGGTCACTGATGAATAAAAGGAAGAGAGTTGGTGATAGGACAGAGCCCTGAGGAACACCACTGTTAATAGATCTAGGAGAAGAACGATGGCCATCTAGAACAGCGACTATAGAACGACCAGAAAGGAAGCTATATATGAAGGCACAGATATAAGGACAGAAACCGTAAGAGGGCAATTTGGAAATTAAAGATTTATGCCAGACTCGATTGAAAGCCTTTGAGATGTCAAGTGCAATGGCAAAGCTTTCGCCAAAGTCCCGAAAGGAAGATGACCAGGAGTTTTAAAGGTAGGTGAGAAGATCACCTGTGGGGTGTCCCTGACGAAACACATACTGACGATCAGAAAGAAGATTGTGATAGGAAAGATGCTTTAAATTTTTTCTATTAAGAACAGACTCGAAACTTTTGAGATACAGGATGTTAAAGCAATTGGACGATAGTTAGAGGGTTGAGAAGGGTCACCTTTCTTTGGGACTGGCTGAATGAAAGCAAACTTCCAGCAAGAAGGAAAGGTACAAGTTGATAGACAAAGGCAGAAGAGTTTGCCTAGGCAGGGTGTAAGCACAGAAGCACAGTTCTTGAGAACAACAGGAGAGACTCCATCAGGCCCATATGCCTTATTAGTATTGAGGCCTGTGATGGCAGAAAATACATCAGCTGAAGAAATTTTAATGTCAGCCCTGAGGAAGTCAGAGGGGGGAAGTGATGGAGGATCAGCACCGGAATCATCTAAGGTGGAATTGGAGGAGAAAGTCTGAGCAAAGAGATCTGCTTTATCAGTAGAAGAAATAGCTACAGAGCCATCAGAGTAGAAAAGAGGAGGAAAGGATGATGAGGTAAAGTTGTTAGAAAGGTTTTTGGCAAGGTGCCAGAAGGTGCAGGAAGAACTCGAGTTAGAGTGTTGAGAGCATTTAGTATGGATGAAATTATTTTTAGCAGAGCGAAGAACAGACTTAGCATGGTTCCACGTAGAAAGGTATAAAAGATGTGATTCAGGGGTGGGTTGGCTCTGGTACCTTTTATAGGCCCTCTCCTTGTTGTGGACAGCATTAGAACAAGCGTGATTAAACCAAGGCTTTCGTGCATTAGTCAAAGGATATGAGAAAGGAATGTATGCTCCCATGCCTTAGGGAATAACCTCCATAATGCGCAAGACACACCCAGATGGCTCCCGGCCATGGAAGCAATAATTATTCCAGGGAAAATCAAAGAAGCACTGCCTGAGGGCCTCCCAATCTGCAGCTCCAAAGTGCCACAGACGACGTTTCTTTGGAGGGTCCGCAGGCCGTACCAGAGCAATAGGACAGGTTAAGGTGATAAGGCTGTGATCGGAGGAGCCCAATGGAGAGAAAAGATTAACAGTGTAAGCAGAAGGATTAGTTGTAAGAAAGAGGTCAAGTATGTTGGAACTCTCTCCAAGGTGGTCAGGGATACAGGTAGGGTGCTGTACAAGCTGCTCTAGGTCATTAAGGATAGAAAAGGTGTAGGCTTGTTCACCAGGTGGATCAGTGAAAGGAGAGGAGAGCCAAAGGTGGTGGTGGACATTGAAATCTCCTAGAATGGAGATTTTAGAGAAAGGAGTAATGGATAGAATGTGTTCCATCATAGAAGTAAAATAGTCAAAGAATTTTTGATAGTCAGTAGAATTAGGAGATAAGTAAACAGCACAGATATATTTAGTCAAAGAATGACAGGAAAGCAGAAGCCAGAGTGTAGAGAATTCAGAAGAATCGAATTCAGGAACACGAGAGCAAGATTAGTTGTTGTGTATGTATACACAACAGCCACCTTTGGCTTCGAAATGAGTATAGAGAAAGTAGGATATAGAAAAGGGTCTGCTGTCACTCAGTTGCCTCAGACAGCTGAGTCTCAGTTAGAAAAAGAAGGTGAGGTTTAGAGAAGGAGAGGTGGTGCTCAACAGAGCGAAAGTTAGAGGAAAGGCCACAAATGTTGCTGACCATCCCCCTTCACTGAACTTTTTCAGTTTTTTTAGTAACACAGAGAATAGGCCAGTGTGGTCTCCAGTACAAGTTTCCCAATCACAGTACACACTACAATTATTTAAAAAAAAAAAAAAAAAAAAAGAATGTCATCTAATAACCAAGCCTTGGAGTCCCCCAGGGGGGACCATAAATGCCTCCACCATCCGCCCCTCTCCCGGTGACGACTCAACGAGCTGCCTGGGATCATTGTCTAACTCACTTCTTCATTTCTGCAACATTTGCCTTTCCTTTCTCTCACCTTCTGTTCTTAACTGGGACTTAGCTGTCTGAGGCAACTGATGGCAAACCCTTCTCTGTATCCTCCTACTTTCTCTATATTCATTTTAATGCCAAAGGCGGCTGCTGTGTATATGTATGCACAGGGCCGGATTACCAGGTATAGGCAAAATGGGCAACTGCCTACCAGCCCACAGCCTGTCACAGGCCATCGAGACTTCTGGAGCAGAATAAATATACGCTTTGGGCGTCCAAATAAGGACCATCACCCATCAGGCTATCAAAAAAGGCCATTATAGGTCATGCCAAAATTTCACTGGAAATAATGGAAAAAAGAGATCTATATGTTGCGGGCCAACTGTCTGCATTGCCTACCAGGCCACAGCGGGGTTAATACGGCCCTGTGAATGCAATGACTTATCTTGCTCTTATGTTCCTGAACTTGATTCTCCTGAATTCTCTACTCCCTGGCTTCAGCTTTCCTGTCATTCTGACTAAATGTAACTGTGCTGTTTTCTTACCCCCTAATTCTACTGACTGTGAAAAATTCTTAGACTATCTTACTTGTACGATGGAACACATCCTATCCATTTCTCTTTTCTCTGAGATCTCCATTCTAGGAGATTTGAATGTTCACCATCACCTTTGGCTCTCCTCTCCTTTCACTGATACATCTGGTGAAAACCTACATCTTTTCTATCCTTAATGACCTAGCGCACCTTGTACAGCACCCTACCCATATCCCTGACCTCCTTGGAGAGAGCTCCAACATACTTCACCTCTTCCTTACAACTAATCCTTCTGCTTATACTGTTAATAGTTCCTCTCTGTTGGGCTCCTCCAATCACAACCTTCACTTTAACCTGTCCTATTGCTCCAGTGCGGCCTATGGACGCTCCAAAGAAATGTTGGTTGTGGCACATTGGAGCTTCTGATTGGGAAGCCCTCAGGTATTACATCTTTGATTTTCTGTGGAATAGTCATTGCCTCCACGGCCGGAAGCTATCTGGGTGTAATTTATTCACCGGGTCGGTCAGGATCAGTTGATGGTCGTGATCGTCAGCTTTTACCCTCCCGGAAGGGAGCTGAGAGCTCATATAGTCCGATCTAAGGGCAAGGCTGTGACCTTCACACACGCACACACCCGTCCCCTTGCTCAAGGGGGACAGTAACCACCCACTTCGTCAGTGAAACTTTTCGCAACCTGAGCGAGGCGCGAACTCCCGTCTACCAGATGGCAAGCACATTATGAACGTTATTCTTTCGGGCATGGAAGCATACATTCCTTTCTCATATTCTTTGACTAATGCAAGGAAGTCTTGATTTAATCACTCCTGTTCTAATTCTGTCCACAACAAGGAGAGGGCTATAAAAGGTACTGCAGCCAACCCACCCCTGAATCACATCTGTTTTATGTTTCCACCCGGAATCGTGCTAAGTCTGTTCTTCACTCTACTAAAAATGATTTCATCCATACCAAATATCATCAACATTCCAATGCGAATTCTTCCCGCTCCTTCTCGCCCCTTGCCAAAAACCTTTCCAACAACTTTACCTCATCATCCTTCCCTCATCTTTTCTACTCTGATGGCTTTGTAGCTATTCTGCTGATAAAGCAGATCTCTTCACTCAGACTTTCTCCTCCAGTTCCACTTCACACAATTCCGGTGCTGTTCCTCCATCATACCCCAATCTGACTTCCTCATGGTTGACATTGGAATTTCACCAGTTGATGGATTTTCTCTCATCACTGGCCTCAGTACTGACAAGGCACATGGTCCTGATGGAGTCCCTCCTGTTGTCCTCTAGTATTGTGCTTCTGCGCTTACACCCTGCCTAGGTATACTCTTTCGCCTTTGTCTATCAACTTGTGCCTTTCCTTCTTGTTGAAAGTATGCTCTCATTTAGCTAGTCCCAAAGAAGGATGACCATTCCCAACCCTTTAACTATCGCCCGGTTGCCATAACATCCTGTCTCAAAAGTTTTCGAGTCTATTCTTAATAGAAAAATTTTAAAGCATTCTACTTATCATAACCTTCTTTCTGATCGTCAGTATAGGTTCCATCAGGGAAGCTCCACTGGCGATCTCATCTACCTTTAATCCTCCTGGTCATCCTCCTATCAGGACTTTGGCACAAGCTTTACCATTGCACTTGACATCGCAAAGGCTTTCGATCGAGTCTGGCATAAATCTTTAATTTCCAAACTGCCCTCTTATGGTTTCTATCCTTCTATCTGTACCTTCATCTATAGCTTCCTTTCTGGTCGTTCTATAGCTGCTGTTGTAGACGGCCACCATTTTTCTCCTTGATCTATCAACAATGGCTATCACCAACTCTCTTCCTTTTATCCATCAGTGATCTTCTAAGCTGTACATTTAACCCTATCCACTCATATGCTGATGATTCCACCATTCACCTTTCCATTTGGTTCCTGCAACGTCCATCTCAGCAATTACTTCAACAAACAAGGGATAAGGCTATGGCATACCTAATGTCTGACTTGGTTCGTATCTCTGGCTGGGGTAAAAATAATCTTGTTGTTTTTAATGCATCAAAGACTCAGTTCTTACACCTATTAACTCGACGAAATCTTGCACAGGAGTACCCACTATTGTTTAATAATATCCAGCTCAATCCTGCATTATCCTTAAACATACTTGGGGTTTCATTTTCTTGGGACTTATCTTGGAAAGATTATATTACATCTCGTGTAAAATCTGCTTCCAAGGGATTAGGTGTGCTAAGCCGACTCCATACCTTCTGCACAGTTGTTGATTTTATACATGGGTTTTATTCTCCCCTGTGTAGAATAAAGCTTCCATGTGTGGAGAGGCTCCCCCCATGCAGCTCTTCTCAAGAAGGTGGAGTCAAGGGCTTTTCGTCTCTAACTCTCCTCTTCTTACTGGTTCCCTTCAACCTCTGTCTCTTCGCCTCACTGTTGCATCTTTATCTTTTTTCTACCGCTGCTTCAGCGGTCACTGCTCCTCAGAGCTGCTTGCATTCCTCCACCTCTACGACGGGCACGTAGCACCCGTCTAGCAACAAACTCTCATCACTTTTCTGTTCAACTCTCTAATGCAGAAGTTAACCGTTACTCCCAGTCCTTCATTTATGCAACATGTCAACTCTGGAACTGCCTCCCTCTGTCTGTATTTCCTACTTCCTATGATCTCCAGACTTTCAAATGCAGTGTGTCCAGGCATCTCGAAATGAACGGATCTTAAATTTGGCTCTCTTTTGTATTGTGTTTGTCTTTTTCTTGGAAGGAACGGTTTGCGGGCTCCTTGCCTTTGGTTCCTTCTTCCTTGCTTAAAAAAAAATACCTAGACTGAAGATCTAGTGTGGACAAGTATACAGAGGCTCGCAACGACTCGAAGGAGTGATTTCATTTTATCCATGGGTGTGTTGCTCTCCTTGTCAGTGATGTCGTTGAGACATTTATAATCTACGCAGAACCTCTTAGTGTCGTCTATTTTTGATCCAGTAGCATTTGCTGGTAGATCCACTCTAGAACACAGCATCTCACTAACCTCTCATGTTTTCTCTTCTTGTACTCTAGGTGTGGGGTTTATTCTTGGAAATGGCTGACGTAGAGAGGGGACGATTGCATGTGTGTGTCAGAAGGTGAGGCCTCCGTCAAGTTTTTTTTTGTGCAAACGCTGTCGTTGAACTTCTCAAGCAGATCCAAGGGTTTGTTGTGATGAGTTTGGCAAATGGCTTAGAGAAGCTTAGGAAGGATGTGGGCTGAGGTAGCTTAGGGCTGGTAGGGAATGATTCATTGTGATTACAGAGCTGTAGACTTTTTGGGAGGTCCACAGGTTCTGCCTTGATATATGAAACTGCGAGTATTGACTGTCATTGGCATAGTAAGGTGGGTGCAATCCAGACACTATGGGCTGACACAGTTCATGTTCAACGAAAGACTGTGACAGCATTATCAATTTTCTGCTTTATTTCTTTACACACGGGGATTAAGTAAACTACCTTTCCTCCTACCTGAAGATCTTTTTATTCCTTTAAAAGTAACTTTTAGCCCAAAGAAATGGTAGAATATAACACAAGAAATGCACTTACTCCCTTGTATAGGCGTTGTCGTAGCAATTGCTTTGCAGTTGCCACAAAGTCAACTGAAACTGCTAATTCAAGAAAGATACAAAAGTTTTGTTATATAACCACTACGAGTGCGTAACAATGGCATAATAGTAACATAAGCCCCACAGAGTTTATAATCTTAATATTTTCAAGTGATACTAATACAGGTGAAACATGTAAATTCATTGTTGTATATTATGTAACCATTACATCATGTTTTCCCTCATTACAAGCATTTTTATATGCATAAAACCCAGTGAAAATCACATAAAATACTTATCAAGTTGTAGTAAAATTTTTCTAATACTTTGCTTCATTTCTCATATATTTCTTAACTTCACTGATCCTCCGATGCCGATCTTACAGTTACCGAAGTAAGCAAGGTTTCCAGATACACAAATATTGTTTATCCAGGCGGTTAATAGTGACTGGAGACGTGTGGTGGGACATGGAAACTGAGAAGCTAGAATAATGCAACTGCTCCTGCCAAAACTGGAGCAGCTTGGTTTCCAACAAGGACAAAACGCCCAAGCTTGTATATATATATATATATATATATATATATATATATATATATATATATATATATATATATATATATATATATATATATATATATATATATATATATATATATATATATATATATATATATATATATATATATATATATATATATATAACCCATTCGATCCCAGGGGTGCTGGGCGAGGCATGGCACTGGGTGGATACTAAGCGTACCGCCCTCCACCTATCGACTCATAGTCGTGAAGCTCATAGGTCCCAACCCGGGGGTTCCCTACTTTATAAAAAATTGAAATATCCCAGTTCTGTCCAATATTCCGGACACTGGGCTCCAATGGGATATATATATATATATATATATATATATATATATATATATATATATATATATATATATATATATATATATATATATATATATATATATATATATATATATATATATATATATATATATATATATATATATATATATATATATATATATATATATATATATAGATCTATAAACATATATATATATATATATATATATATATATATATATATATATATATATATATATATATATATATATATATATATATATATATATATATATATATATATATATATATATATATATATATATATATATATATATATATGTAATGTTAGGTGTTTTAAGGTCGGCTTCTCGTCCCTCTAACGTCTAGTGTGTAACTGGGTTCTCTTTCTTGACCGGAGCTTAGACAAATAAGAGAGAGGCAGGACACAAAAACTCAAGGCAACAACCTTACTTGTGTATTACTAAATTCTACAGCGATACGGGCAGATGTCACACATACAGGTATACTGGATAATTGTAATTCTTAGGCTTAGATATGGGGTGCTAGTATCGCGCAGGATACTACTCAGGACAAGGTTGAGTAAGATGAATAGAACTTAGGGCAGAGGGGTTATGCACTATTATTGAAGGAATTCTAGGTTCTATTTATTGGTTGAATTGGTGGCACTATTTCACTGTGGGTAATTATTACTTTAACACTGGGGCCTACGTACGATCTTAGTGTGGTGTGGCGTCACTATTTGGTAGCATGTTCACCGTGATAGACCTGTATTTCACTGCCTTGCCGTGTTCACTGTTTCACTGTTACCTTGCTTATTCCACCACTCTTTTATATTGTCACTGATGCTTTTCTCACTGACTTCCTTTATTCTGTTAACTCACTGTTCTCCCTTTACTTCACTATATCACGGACACTGTGCTTTCACTGTCGCTCACTTTCAGGCCTGGGCGTCGTGGTAGTCAGGTACAAGGGCTTTGGAGGTGACTCAGCCTCACTACTGACGGAGCTGGGTTCCGCCAGGGGCCTCTGCGTTCAGGGGCAATGGGATCACGCGTAGAGGCGTCCTCTCTCGTCCGAGGCTGCTGGTGGCGAAGTGTTCCGTGCTTTCGGGGTTTGGGGCGGGAGTCTGGCCCTCAGGGTTGGGGCCGAATAGCTGCCTGACCTTCTTGCTCAGGCGCCTGACGGAGGACGAAGATCTCCGGCATCGAGGTGTAGGGAGGTCCCGCCCGGGGGGTCCTGGGGGTGGTCTGGAGGTCCCATGGGCCGCGGTCACTGGTGGTTGGGGATGCCGTCAGGAGGGGGCTGCGGCTCGGCCTACGTCGGGGTCTGTTAGGTGAGTCCTCTCAGGAAGCGGCTGCAGGGAGAAGAGGCCGGTGGTAGTCATGGGGCCTCTCCAGTACTCCTCCAGGCTGGGGGCTCCCTCTGGGTTGTAGGTTGGTAGGCAGGAGTCAGCACCTGATGGAGGAGCAGCTACTGGCCATCTCCTACCGTAGGGCCCGGCTACTGGCCGTGGCCTTCTGGGGACACAGCTACCAGCCATCACTAAGGCCCAGCTACTGGCCGTGGCCCGGGGGAGTAGAGCAGCTACAGGCTGACTCAGGGGCACCTTCAGAGCGGCTACCACCCATGTCCTGACGAAGGCAGGAACATCTACTGGCCGTCTCCTGGTTATCTCCGGAGTGGCTGCAGGCTGTCTCCTGTAGGAGGGTCGAGTGGCTACAGGCCGTCTCTCGAGGGGCACCTTCAGAGTGGCTACCAGCCGTCTCCTGTTTACCTCCAGAGCGGCTGCAGGCCATCTCCTGTAGGAGGGTTGAGTGGCTACCGGCCATCTCATGGGTGCTGACTGGAGCTGGAGTAACAGTTCCACCCCGTGGTTGTTGGTGGTTGACTTGCCCGGAAGGTAATCTCGCTTTCCTGCTATGGTGGTGGCAGGTGAGCTCCGGGTCATAGGGGCACGCGGCCCATGCAGACTTATGTCCCTGTCGCCCGGAGTCCAGTCACACTGTATATGCTCCTCTGTGGGCTCCTTCTGGGGGTGTTGGGTTGCCCTCAGTGATATTATACTGCATTTT
>NC_137064.1:10192794-10525294 GCF_032717465.1 Coenobita brevimanus
GGTCTTGTTCAGGTGAGCGAGGAACTGTATCTCTTTGAGCACATCAGACAGCCTAGTCACATTCAAGGCAGAAACATTGACTGAAGGTAAAAAGGGTCGTAACTGGGACGAGAAGTTCACCGACAAGGCTAGATGGTGTTTGTTAGGTAGAACTTTTTTTTTTTTTTTTCATGTGAGGAAGAAAGAACCAAAGGCCATGAGCCCGCAAAACTGTTCCTTCCAAGAGAAAAACAAAATACAAGAGAGAGTCAAATTCAAGATCCATTCATTTCGAGATGCCTGGACACACTGCGTTTGAAAGACTGGAGATCATAGGAAGCAGGAAATACAGACAGAGGGAGACAGTTCCAGAGTTGACCTGTTGCATAAATGAAGGACTGGGAGCAACGGTTAACTCTTGCATTAGAGAGTTGGACAGGAAAGGGGTGAGAGTTTGCTACTAGCCAGGTGCTACGCGCCCGTCGTTGAAGTGGAGGAATGCATGCAGACAGTTCAGAGGAGCAGTGACCATTGAAGTAGCGATAGAAAAGAGATAAAGATGCAACAGTGCAGCGAAGAGACAGAGGTTGAAGGGAGTCAGTAAGAGGGGGAGAGTTAATGAGATGAAAAGCCTTTGACTCCACCCTATTGAGAAGAGATGTATGTGGGGAGCCTCCCCACACATGAGATTTGTACTACACACAGGGGCGGATAAAACCGCTGTATAGAGTTAACAATTGTGCAGGAGCAAAGAAGGAATGGAGTTGGCTTAGCACACCCAATCGCTTGGAAGCAGATTTTACAAGAGATGTAATATGATCTTTCCAAGACATGTCCCGAGTAAATGAAACCCCAAGCATGTTCAAGGATGATGCAGGATTAAGTTGAGTATTATTAAACATAAGTGGGTATACCTGTGGAAGATTTTGTCGGGTTGATAGGTGCAAAAACTGAGTCTTTGATGCATTAAAAACAACCAGATTATTTTTACCCCAGTCAGAGATACAAGCCAAGTCAGACATTAGGTGTGCTATAGCCTCATCGCTTGCCTGTTGAAGTAACTGCTGAGATGGACGTTGTGGGAATCGAATGGAAAGGTGAAGGGTGGAGTCATCAGCGTATGAGTGGATAAGGTTAGATGTACAGCTTAGAAGGTCATTGATGAATAAAAGGAAGAGAGTTGGTGATAGGATAGAGCCCTGAGGAACACCACTGTTAATAGATCTAGGAGAAGAACGATAGCCGTCTACAACAGCGGGTATAGAATGACCAGAAAGGAAGCTAGAGATGAAGGCACAGAAAGAAGGATAGAAATCGTAAGAAGGCAGTTTGGAAATTAAAGATTTATGCCAGACTCGATCGAAAGCCTTAGAGATGTCAAGTGCAACGGCAAAGCTTTCGCCAAAGTCCGGAAAGGAGGATGACCAGGAGTCTGAAAGGTAGGTGAGAAGATCGCCTGTGGAGCGTCCCTGACGATCAGAAAGAAGGTTGTGATAGGAAAGATGCTTTAAAATTTTTCTATTAAGAATAGACTCAAAAACGTTTGAGATACAGGATGTTAAAGCAATTGGACGATAGTTAGAGGGTTGGGAATGGTCACCCTTCTTTGGGACTGGCTGAATGAGAGCAAACTTCTAGCAAAAAGAAAAGGTACAAGTTGACAGACAAAGGCGAAAGAGTTTGCCTAGGCAGGGTGTAAGCACAGAAGCTCAGTTCTTGAGAACAACAGGAGGGACTCCATCAGGCCCATATGCTTTATTAATACTGAGGCCAGCAATGGCAGAAAATACATCAGCTGAAGAAATTTTAATGTTAGCCATGAGAAAGTTAGAGGGGGGAAGTGATGGAGGAACAGCACCGGAATCGTCTAAGGTGGAATTGGAGGAGAAAGTCTGAGCGAAGAGATCTGCTTTATCAGTAGAAGAAATAGCTACGGAGCCATCAGAGTAGAAAAGAGGAGGGAAGGATGATGAGGGAAAGTTGTTAGAAAGGTTTTTGGCAAGGTGCCAGAAGGAGCGGGAAGGGTTCGATTTGGAGAGTTGAAAGCATTTAGTATGGATGAAATTATTTTGAGCAGAGCGAAAAACAGACTTAGCACGATTCCGGGCAGAAATGTATAAAAGATGTGATTCAGGGGTGGGTCGGCTCCGGTACCTTTTATAGGCCCTCTCCTTGTTGCGGACTGCATTAGAACAAGCATGATTAAACCAAGGCTTTTTTGCGTTATTCAAAGGATATGAGAAAGGAATGTATGCTTCTATGCCCGAGAGAATAACCTCCTCCAATTCCACCTTAGACGATTCCGGTGCTGTTCCTCCATCACTTCTCCCCTCTGACTTCCTCAGGGCTGACATTAAAATTTCTTCAGTTGATGTATTTTCTGCCATCACTGGCCTCAGTACTAACAAGGCATATGGGCCTGATGGGGTCCCTCCTGTTGTTCTCAAGAACTGTGCTTCTGTGCTTACACCCTGCCTAGGCAAACTCTTTCGCCTTTGTCTGTCAACTTGTACCTTTCCTTCTTGCTGGAGGTTTGTTCTCATTCAGCCAGTCCCAAAGAAGGGTGACCACTCCCAACCCTCCAACTATCGTCCAATTGCTTTAACGTCCTGTATTTCAAAAGTTTTCGAGTCAATTCTTAATAGAAAAATTTTAAGGCATCTTCCCTATCACAACCTTCTTTCCGATCGTCAGTATGGGTTCCGTCAGGGACGCTCCACTGGCGATCTTCTCACCTACCTTTCAGACTCCTGGTCATCCTCCTTTCGGGACTTTGGCGAAAGCTTTGCCATTGCACTTGACATCTCAAAGGCTTTCGATCGAGTCTGGCATAAATCTTTAATTTCCAAACTGCCCTCCTACGGTTTCTATCCTTCTATCTGTGCCTTCATCGCTAGCTTCCTTTCTGGTCGTTCTATAGCCGCTGTTGTAGACGGCTGTCGTTCTTCTCCTAGATCTATCAACAGTGGTGTTCCTCAGGGCTCTGTCCTATCACCAACTCTCTTCCTTTTATTCATCAATGATCTTCTAAGCTGTACATCTAACCCTATCCACTCATACGCTGATGACTCCACCCTTCACCTTTCCATTCGGTTCCCGCAACGCCCATCTCAACAGTTACTTCAAGAAACAAGGGATGAGGCTATGGCACACCTAATGTCTGACTTGGCTCGTATCTGTGACTGGGGTAAAAATAATATGGTTGTCTTTAATGCATCTAAGACTCAGTTCTTACACCTATCAACCCGACAAAATCTTCCACAGGTATACCCATTAATGTTTAATAATATTCAGCTTAATCCTGCATCATCCTTGAACATGCTTGGGGTTTCATTTACTCGGAACTTATCTTGGAAAGATCATATTACATCTCTTGTAAAATCTGCTTCCAAGAGATTGGATGTGCTAAGCCGACTCCGCTCTTTCTTTACCCCTGCACAATTGTTGACTCTATACAGGGGTTTTATCCGCCCCTGTGTGGAGTACAACTCTCATGTGTGGGGAGGCTCCCCACATACAGCTCTTCTCAATAGGGTGGAGTCAAAGGCTTTTCATCTCATTAACTCTCCTCCTCTTACTGACTCCCTTCAACCTCTGTCTCTTTGCCGCACTGTTGCATCTTTATCTCTTTTCTATCGCTACTTCAATGGTCACTGCTCCTCTGAACTGTCTGCTTTCATTCCTCCACCTCTACGACGGGCGCGTAGCACCCGTCTGACAGCAAACTCTCATCCCTTTTCTGTCCAACTCTCTAATGCAAGAGTTAACCGTTACTCCCAGTCTTTCATTTATGCAACAGGTCAGCTCTGGAACTGTCTCCCTCTATCTGTATTTCCTGCTGCCTATGATCTCCAGTCTTTCAAACGCAGTGTGTCCAGGTATCTCAAAATGATCGGATCTTGAATTTGGCTCTCTATTGTATTTTGTTTTTCTCTTGGAGGGAACTGTTACTGCAGGCTCATGGCCTTTGGTTCCTTCTTCCTCGCATAAAAAAAAAAAAACACGGCACACCCAGATGGCTCCTGGCCATGAAAGTAATAATCATTCCAGGGAAAATGAAAGAAGTACTGCCTGAGGGTCTCCCAATCTGCAGCTCCAAAGTGCCAGAGATGACGTTTTTTTGGAGGGTCCGCAGGCTGTACCGGAGCGATAGGACAGGTTAAGGTGATAAGGTTATGATCGGAGGAGCCCAACGGAGAGAAAAGATTAACAGTGTAAGCAGGATTAGTTGTAAGGAAGATATCAAGTATGTTGGAGCTCTCTCCAAGGCGGTCAGGGATACGGGTAGGGTGCTGTACAAGTTGCTCTGGGTCATTAAGAATAGAAAAGGTGTAGGCTTGTTCACCAGGTGGATCAGTGAAAGGAGAGGAGAGCCAAAGGACTGCTATCTCTTTACTGTACAACTCACAATAATCGGGTGCAACGTAATAACCCTTTACCGTAAGGAACTGGTTTTGTGAGGCACATGTGAGCGTTACGTCCTCTGTCTCAGGAAAGAAGAAATATTGCTTCGCATGTAAATGAGCACGGAAAACTGACTTCAGTTGAATGGGTTGGAAAGTGCAATGTTTCAGTGCAGAGGAAGTGTTTGTGTCCAACAAGGTCATCTTACATTTCTCTACCCCTGACGGAATGAAGACAAAATGGAAAGCAGGACATAAATGGAGATCAAGAAATGAGGCCTTACACTTTTCAAATTCATCCACAGTCGTTTCAGCTATATACCCTTTGTCATCCGACATAACTAGCACCTCTGGTCCCTCATTCAGAATAACAAGTGTATTGTTAGTAGTAGCAAAAGGGAAAGGAATGAACTGCCATGCATGGTATGTTACAGCATTCCTCATAGGTACCAATATCAGGATGCCGTCATGGGTCAACTGGGCCTCTAATGATGGGTAATAATATTCCTGTTGACTCATACCAAAAAGTGGCGTAAATCCATGCTTCACCATAGCTACGTCAAGAGCATTGATCAAAATGTGAGTAGGAAGCAATTAAGCATTAACCCTATTCAAACTTGCATCGATTAGGCCGTCCACCATATTGGCTGCATGCGACTCCAAAGCAGTGGTTGACTCGTAGAGAGCATGAAAGTACTCAGCGAATAACACCAAGTTAGCCAGGGTTGGTAAGGTGGTTTGGATGTTGTTCACAACTCCTACGAGTTGGCTTTGTTAGTGAACTCACCTAACTGCTCATACATGTGTACGATTAGCCTGTTATTCACCTTTGCCACCAATGCCAAATCATACATCTGTCTACCCAATTGCACTATGTCCTTGTCCAGCATTGTACCCAAATGCTTTTGAGACAGGATACTTAGGAGATCCACAAGTCCTCTCTCAGTCCATGCATGGACATGCTTGGAAAGATCAGAATCTGCATTACGTAAAGCGACATGCAATTTAATGAGCCTGTCTGTGAGCCTAACTATATGTCCAGTGTGAAGCTCGGTTATACCACGCAAGATTTGTACCAAAGCTTCATTATCTGAGGTTGTCAACTGTGGGTTCCAGTTGAATAACATGTCGACTTCCAACAGTTGCTGTCTGAGGTGAAACAATCCCTTAGAGACTTCTTTAACAGTATCTGGAGCTTGGAGACATCCTTCCAAATGGGCTCTTCTGTGCTCCTGGCATCAATGCAGTCGTGTCCATGTCTGACGTCGTTCCAAGGCTCCACTCCAAGCAACGCAAGAGGAGTACAAGCCACATATTTGTAAGAGAAGATACTCCCTTAATCACTCTTACTGTGGGATCGTAGCTAGCTGCGATACTCTTGGTTAGGGACAGGTACGGACGACGACATAGACTGCGACAAAGACAGAGGGGACAACATATCAGACGATTGGTTAGTTAGGCTTAGCTCTTGACTTACTGGTTTGATCCTGTCAGCATGTACTGCCTCCTGAGTTCCATCAGCATCATTCCTTAATCGATAAGTATGTCAACGCACGTGTTCCACAATGGTATATGGTCTGCGGAACTTAGGTCTGAGCTTGGAACTTCTCTCAGAGTTGTTGATCATAACCTTCTGGCCTATTTCCAAAGTCTTTCCTTGACTACCTTATTTGTGTTGTTTCACCATCATCTCCGCTCTTGAGGCTTTTAATCTTTTTCGTACTTCACTATGTATGCGTTGAAACTTTGCAAGCTGTACTTTGGCATAATTCTCTTGATTATACACTGGGGTAGGAGGTCCAGCTAGCAAATCGTAGGGTAACACCTTCTCCTCTCCATAAAGGATATAATGAGGAGATTTCCCTGTTGACGAATTTTCTGAAGAGTTCATGGCCACCGCTACATGTGGCAGCCAGTCTTGCCAGTCTTGTTGAACAGTAAATGCTGGTCTCAAGACTTCCAGTATCTTCCTGTTTGTCCTCTCCACCAGGCCATTGCTCTTGGGACTGTAAGGCGTAATAAAGACTTGCTTTACCCCATACGTACGACAGATTTCCTCTAACACTTGGTTACGAAATTCATTGCCATTATCGCTGAGCAATACCTTAGGTGTTGAGTATGGACAAATCACTGAGGTTACAAAAGCGTGTGCCACCTCCTCTGCAGTCTTCGTCTGTAAAGGTGCTAAAACAGTGAGTTGCGAAAAATGGTCCACTGCCACCAATACATAGCTTGTGCCTTGATGACTCCTTGGCAACGCTAAGAGATCAATGGAGACTGTATCCCACGGTTTTTCCTGTAGGGGGTATTCCAAAATGGGAGTTGGAGGTCTCATCGTTCCTCACATTTCCGTTCACTTGACACATTGACTAACGTGGGCTTCTATGTCCTTCCTTATGACAGGCCAATAGTATTTCTTTCTTGCCTCACGTATGCATCTGTCACGTCCAGGATGACCCGCTTGAGGTACTTCATGAAGCAGCTGTAACATGGCTTGCTGTAGTGTAGCAGGAGCAACCAACTGATACACAGTGTCCTTCCCAGGGTGCTGTTTTTATAAAAGGTCCCGTTGAAGGTGGAAGTGAGTCATCAGTACCGGAAGTTCAGGTAGATATGACTCGTCGCCAGACTCCAAGGCATAGATGACTCGAGACCACATCGTATCCTTACGTTGTTTCAACTTTTACTGTGTCCGGGGAATACCCAGAAAGAGGGATATCCTCAGATATGGGAGCAGCAATATTTCTACTCAGCGCGTTGGCAAAGACATTTTGTCAGCCTGGTAAATGTCTGACCTCTGGATCAAACTCCATTACCCTACTGAACCAACGCACTATCTTACTGTACAAGTTCTTTCCCTTAAACAAGTCACGTATGGATGCATTATCCGTTAGAATAATTATCTTGTACCTGAAGATGATATCCCGGAAATGTCCTAATGCCCACACGACTGCTAATGTCTCCAAATGTGTTACCTAGTAGTTCCTTTCCAGGGGTCTTAGTGCCCTACTGGCATACGCAATGGTGTGCGTTTTGCCTTCCTCATCCTTTTGCTGTAACACCGCTCCCAGTTCCAAACCTGAGGCGTCCGTGCACAGGTAAAAAGGTTGAGTATAATTAGGAAACACTAACACAGGAGTCTCTGTCATGGCTTTCTTGAGGTCGTTGAAGCTTTTCTCTTCCGATGGTCCCCATTGCCATGCAGCATCCTTCTTAAATATTGTCGTCAATGGTGATGCGATAGCAGCATAATTGTGGACAAAGCTCCTGTAAAAACCAGTGAGCCCTAGGAATCAGTGAACATCGTCCTTGGACTTGGGCGTAGGGAAATTTACCATGGCTGTAACCTTATCTGGCAGAGCCTTGATGCCATCGCCATCAACTAAGTTCCCTAGAAATCTAACATTTGCCTTTAGGAAATCGCACTTCGATAGCTTGATTTTCAGACCCGCAGATTTTAAGGTTTCCGTCACTCGTTTTAACTTACTAAAATGAGTGTCCATGTCCTGGCTGACAATAATTAAATCATCTAAATACGCCAGGACGTCCTGGCCAATCATGTCACCAAACAACTGATTTATCCTCTGAAATGTCAAAGGAGCATTACTCAGTCCAAAAGGCATCCAGAGAAATTCAAAGTGCCCACGGTGAGTGCTAAAGGCAGTGATGGGACGCGACTCTTCTGTCAGCTCCACCTGCCAATTCCCTGACGCTAGATCCAGGCAGGTGAACACGGTATTTCCTTTACCCAAGGACTACAGTAAGTCCCTGAGATGCGGAATCGTGTAACGATCCGGTATGGTTACCTTGTTCACTTGCTGAAAATCTACAACAGGTCTCACACCACCGTCCTTTTTAGACATTAGAAAGAGTGGTGCATTCCAAGGTGAGGAAGAAGGCTGAATGACTTCATCATGAAGCATCTTTTCAACTTCCTCTTCCACTGCTTTCCTTTGGCTGTGTGGTAGGCGGTATGCAGGCACATACATAGGATATGTACCAGGGCACAACCCAATATGATGCTTCACCTTGTCCGTCCTACCCAGCAGTTCTCCTGGAAGTGCCAGTACGTCGGAGAATTCTTTAAGAAATGCTAGTAACCGCTTTTTATGGGCAATGTTATCTGTTACCTTCACGTATTGTTCTAGCAGCTTTTCTCTCCCAAGACGTGTAGGTTCCGACTGAGTTGTTGTTTGTATTGTGACTATGGGAAAGATCAGTGGTACGTCATTGACATCCTTTACAGGGGCACCATAGGACATCAAGTCGCCTATATAACATCCATCTCTGAGCTTAACTGTGCCACCACTCATATTTGCAATGAAGAGGGGCGTCTTCTGATCTGGGCCGACACTACTCAGGATGGACTCTAGCGACAATGCCTTATGTTTTACAGTCTCTGTTAAACGTACCACATCAGTTCCCTCCGACACATCAGGTACTCGGACAAGAATTTTGCAGACAGTTCGACTGGGTATGTGGTGATTCCCACTCACTATAGCCCTGACCTGCTTCCAATCCATATCGTCTGTTTCGTGTGCATATGGGGACTCCCTTGACGCTTCACTTGTCGGGGTCACAACTGGTTGAACGGCTCCTGATTGGATGCCAGTTCCAGCTTGTGTTGCTGAGGGACTAAGGCCTACAAACTCCTTTCCATTAAAGTAAATAGAATGTCTCTGAGGGTGTATACTCACGTTATACTCCTCCATGGATTCAAAGCCCAATAACCCATCAGCTGGCAGAGGGAAATCCTGAACCACATAAAATATAGCACGTAACACAGGAGATCGTTTACCTGCCCTCAGTGTCAACGGTACCTGGCTTACGATCTTCATTTTGCTGCTGTCACACCTGTCAAAATCATGTCAGGTGCTGACAACGTCCAATTAGCTCGAGGCATTTCATACTTCAGCCTCTCTAGTACTTTACTAGAAATAATATTTGCACATGCTGCTGCAGTGTCCACTATCAAAGACATCTGGCCTTTCCCTATGATCCAAGGTATCGAGAGCAAATCCAACTTTTTAATAACTGCCACACATGCATCGGTGGACTGTACGATTTTATTTAGTTCTGCCTGTGGTCCTGAACTTTTCCCGAATTAACCTTGTTGCCCATTTTTTTTTTTTTTTTTCGATTGGCAAGAACAATTGGGCAATAGTCCGAAGAATGAGGACAACGCCCATGGATGACACACCATCTTTGCACTTTTGGCTTTATAGCCTTGGTCTTTTGCTGTGGAGAACTAGTAGCTGTATCTCCCCAGCCTGAAGTTTGCAAGGCTTTGCTAGCTTCTGCATAGCATATGCCTGCCTTCGCTAAAGCCTGACTTTCAGTACAGTTAGGATGCTGCTGTGCTATATCTATGAACCTAAACATCCAAGCATCCAACATGTAGCAGTCGCTTGTAAAAGTGTTAATTAAGGTTTCCTTAAACTTTTCATATTCATGAGCAGCAGGCCCGGTTAACTAGGCCTCTAGCATTTCAGCTGCTGGGGAATTTGGTTTAATATTTGCTTTAATATGCCAAATCTTTCCCCGTCACTAGCAAGCTGTAGCCTATGTATTTGGGCCTCGCAGTCTCGTAAGAATCGGATGTTGCAGTCGTCTTCCGCAGTAAACTGTAAACTCGGTTAGGTTGTAGGTAGCACCTTTATACAATCTGGGTTCGAAGGTGCCTGAACAAACTGTCCTTGGGACTGTCTAACCGGCGCTACAAGAGGTAAAGTTGAAGGAACGCTAACAGTAGCCAAATTAGGAGTCACCATGTTAGGTAGTTGCCATAAGGGAGGAAGATTCATCTGAGTTTGCATGCCAATACTGTTAGTATTTATGCCCCATGGATTACCAGAAGGATCATGGGTTTGCACGCCAGTACTGTTAGTATTCATGCCCCATGTATTAGCAGAAAGATCCTGGGTTTGCATGCCAATACTGTTGGTATTCATGCTCCATGGATTATCATAAGGAACATTAACAAATAAATGGTCTTGTCCTTGCTGTCCAAGGGTTAATGGTGTACTGAACATGCCTGAGGTGTAAGTGGGTATGTGAGTGGTTGCATAGCTAGCAGAGATTATTGGACCTTGGTTATCCTGAGTGATCACGGATGCTGTTGGAGTCTGTTCAACATCCACAGTCTCTTCTCTAAGTGTACCCTCATTAGCAAGACTAGTGGCCATTTTGGACCTAACTGAACTTTCAGGAACTGTAGAATAAGAACGACCAGAACGCAAATGTAAAGTGTTCAAGTCCCCATTATCCAGTTCCTTAGAAGTGTCCTGACTACGTAAAGTTTGGATGTCTTTCTCCAGAGTGTCTAACCACTCACCAAGTTCTGAGTCTGATTCACCTTCCGTCATGGTTGGTTTGTCTGAATCTCCCCTTAATTTTCGTCCCCGCTTCTTCACTGTATCCATCTAACCTTGTCAGAATTTATTCCCTTTCCAGTCACAGGAAAAATTAAGGTGACATAAATAGATTTGTTATGGCTTTTAGCAATACAGAATGGGACACAGACAAGACGTACAGAAAATGTATGTATTTAGGGGAAACTGAGAAACCTTTATTTTTACACACATTATCTAACTAACATGTGCTGCTTAAAAAGTGTGTCTGAGGGTTCACTGTGCATGTACACTACCTAGGTGTCATATGATGCTGAAGTTCCCAGTAGATTCGTACTGCAAATCCACACGCTCTGCAATGTTTCTCCTCCAACCACACGACTGTCCTCTCCCCAGGTAAGGGAAGTCCTGGGGTAACTGCAGAGCCGAGACACACCACACCGCACGCTTACCCTGCCACACTCCAGCCTTCACATCCAGAGTTGCCAGATCCCATCCTTCACCGCACTGGCCTCGGTTAGCTGATATCTCGCACACCAGAGCGAGATAATTGCCAGTTCGCGCTTGAAGGTAGAGATATCTCGCCGGGCAGAGATATAGAGAGAACGAGATTACTCTGATATCTGCTCTACTTATTCGCTGCGCAATTAGTCCCTTTGCAACAGGAGCGTAAGATTTTCTGTTCACCTGCAGGATCACGAGTGGTTGCAAGGGTTTTCCACTGTACAAATCCCTTTAGCACCTTGTCGTATCCTAGCACTGAACACCAATGTTATGTGTGTCGTTCCACCACTGGCACCAAAAATATGTTTCGGCTGTATGGATTCCTCAACTAGTCACTAATATATCAGCTTGGAACCCCACAGCTGATCACCAATTTATATATATCAGCTGAGTCGTGACTTCACAGTTCCAAGCAAGGTTATAACGTTGCGCCTGGTCGAAGTCACTTCCGGCTGACACACTCCATCAAAACGTCTTCTCACACACTGGAGATGGTGGGAATCGGTGTTGAATCCTGTTGAAGAAACTTAGAAGGTAGCGTGTGTAGGTGAACTGAACTGAGCGTATTAAATCTCTGTTTACTGGCCACAGAAAGATACAACTGCGACACAGAGAGAGCTCAGAGATAATACGTCCCTCTCGTTCTAATGATACGTGCGTTCTGCTCTAGCTGGCCGGCGTCCCCTCTGGGTGTGGCGCTGGGGCAGCATAAAATAGAGATGCCAAACCCCACAGACAACTGGGATTTATACATAAACAGAAGCATCATAACTGTACCACGTACATTATACACCTCAATAAAATAGTATTGATTACATTAAAGTATACCAACAAGGTAAATATTTCCCCCAAGACTTAAACATATATACAATTCATATTTCTCTATCGCCTTCCCTTTACCCTAACAGTGAAATGGTGTTTGGTTACTTATCATTCACACTATGTTGCACATTGTTAATTATGAATAAACAACTTTTATGTAATATGTAACAATAGTGTGAAACTACAACTAGTCATGGGAAATTGGCACCAGAAGATTCCCAACTTTTCACTACTGCTTGGTAAACACACTTATAACTTTTCCATGCATAATGACATTGGGCAGCTTGTACAGAACCTTACTTGGATCCCTGATTGTCTTAGTGAAAGAGTTGTGATATGGTTGACGTTTCCCTTACAACTATTTTTTTTTTTTTTTCATTTCTGTTAGTATTTCTTTTCCATGGGGCTTCTTTAATCACAGTCATGCTTCAGTAGCTCTTCCTGTCGTTCCAGTATGGCCTATAACCCCTGCCTAGAACTGGTGCTAGTAGCATGACACTGCATATTAGGAGGCCTTCTTTGACTTTCTTGGGAATGATTATCGTATCCATGGCCGAGAATCAAGTAAGAGTACTTTGGGTGGTATTGAGATTATTCTCTCGGACATGGAAGCATATACTCTATATCTTTTTCTTACCCTCTGATTAGTACCAGATCAAACACTGGTTCTAGTGTTGTCTACAGCAAAGAGATGACATACAAAAGGTATCGACAGCAACTTAGACCACTGGTCGCAACATACCTCTACATCAATTGTATGTCATGTCTTTGCCCGGAATTATGGTAAATCTGCTCTCTGTCTTGCCAAGGACAACCTCATTTCGTCTAAATACCGTGTACGAAATTTCTGGCACCTTGCAAGTTCGCTTCTGTGGCTTTACTTCTCTCTCTCTTTATTCATTCAGATGGTTCTGTAGCTTTCTTTCTTTTCTTCTTTTCTTCTTTTTTAATAAAGCGAACCTCATTGGTTAAACTTTCACCTACAACTCTACTTTCGATTATTCCAGGGTTGTCCCTTCATCCGCGCACCTGACTTTCTCATACCTAATAGATAAATCTCTAAAAACTATACTTTCTTCTCTCTCTGGTTTTAATACTTCTGTAGTAAAGCGCAAAGTCTTGTTAGGGTCCCTCCGATTTTTCTCAGTAATTTTGCTTCTGTGATAACACCCTGCCTGGGCAAACTCTTTCGTCCGTAACTGTTTACTCGCACCGCTCTTTCTTGCTGAAATTTTGCTCTCGTTCTACCTGTCCCGAGAATGGATGACCGCTCCCCACCCTATCCCTGTCACCCCATTGCTGCAAATCTTCTGCATTTCTAGTATCTGTTAGTCCCCAGTAAAAAAATTTTGCTGTAACTTTTTCCTTTAGCCTTCATTCTGATCATCAGTACGGATTATGTTTGTGGCACTGTATTGGTGATTCTATACGCTTTGCATATTCTTGGCCATTCTTTGCAATTTCTGTGAAAATTTTGCTGTCGTGCTAGATATATCAAAGGCCATGATCAGAATCTGGTACATCTTTAATATTCAAGCTGCAGCAGTGTTGCATCCCCCCCTCTCTCTCTCTCTCTCTCTACTGTTCTGGCCATTACTCTTCTGAATTCTGTACTTGCTCTCCTCTACCATTGAAGCACGCAGCACCCATCTGGCTACACAGTCACCCATGTTCTGTTCAACTCTGATCCAGAACTAAAGAGTAGGCCTACTTTTACACGACTATCCACAATCAACTAGCTCTGGAACCATCTTCCTTAATCTGTCCTTCCCACTCTCTATGATCTCACATCTTTTAAACGTATTATGTCCACGCTTCTCGAAATGCACCGATCCTGATTCTGTCATTCCCTTTCTTTAGTTTTCTGTGGCAGGATCAAGTTTTGCAGTTGCTGTCAGCCTTGAGTTCTTACTTTTTTGCTTATTACAAAAATTAGGACCTATAGTCAAGTTCAGATAGATTAGTTCAAGCACACCTGCGTTCTTTCAAAACTATTTAGGCAATTTCTGTCCATTTCGGTAACCAGATTCATTTAGGGCTATTCACATTCTTTCGGGTCAGCATCAGTCTAGTTTAATTATTCTGCTTCGCTGTAGTTACGTTCAGGTCCACGGAAATCAATTCAGGACTACAGTACGTCGGCTATTTAGGTTATTTCAGACCACGTCAGGCCTATCAGCTCGATTCAGGTCAACTAGGATCGACCCAGGTCATGTCGAGGAAGGTGCACCCTTATTAATGGAATGGTTTCTCGAGGAAATGTGATTTAGGATTTTAATTTTCATGGCCTTGCAGGTCCATCCAATCCTTTCAGGTAAACAGAGATCAACTCTGACCATGCCTATGAAAGTTTGGACCAAAAATATCAAGGTATGTGTTTTCAAGATACATAAATTCAAAGTATTAATCATATCTGAGTAGAGAAGGGTGGGGCTGATGGCAAGGAAAGGGCAGGGTGGCCTGGAATGGTGGTGGGTGGTGGGGCACGATGGGAGTTGCAAGTCGGGCAGGAAGATTTAAACGTAAGTTTTTCTCCCAGAAACTCAGAAAGGGGATAGACACTGGATGTGAGTTTGATTGGTTTGGATGGTAATGAGAGGTAGGATAGTGTGGGAACGATACACCCTGTGAGGATTTGTGTTGTAGGTGGGCTGGTGTTTTCGGTACCACACATTTCTCAGGAATTCAATGTTGATAGGGTAGGCGAAGAGAATGGATGGGGACTAGCTGGGATGGTGAGGCTGGTGGGGTTGATATGTGTTGGGAAGGGTGAAGGTTTAAATTTAGGTTTTACCAAAAAAGAAGCTGAAGAAGAGAGTAATGTGCCGCTGTCATAACCCTGCCGTTTCATGATACAGGTAAAAAGGTGATCAGCGACAAGCTAATTCATGGATGAGTCAATGTCTCTCTAGTTGGTTATCCTGCACGACTAACTTATTCTTGAGAGCCATGCCCAATACCAACATACATCGCCCTCAATGTAATGAAAATTAATGGGTGGCATGTGAGCTCCGTGAGGGAAGCGGAACGATTTTTGTAAACAAATAGAAGAGTAAGTAAAAGCAGCGATAATATTTTATCTAAACCAGTACAGGGATTTTATATATGAAGTACTGAAGAGACACTATATGTCTTTAATTTAAAAATGAGTAAGTAATTAAGTTTTTATTCAGACTAAGTGACTCCCGTTAACTAAGTTTAAGTATGATATACCATAAGAAAAGTAGCTCACTCTTTCGCACCCTCTGACCGACATCTTGGAGCATGTTGGTGGGTTTAGGGCAGGAACCCACTTACACTCGCTGGCAAATATACCCACACGGGTCCCAGTGTGTGCAGCGGGCCGAGAAGTGCTATATTTCTCTAGAATTTAGCAAGGCCCTCAGGCAACGCATATTCCTGGCACCAGCGAGGGTTGAGGGGAAACCTAGACCCACCACCACCCTCCCACCTGCCTCTTTAAATAAAATAAACAAAACTTCAGGCAAATATGGTAGAATTCAGGCGGGTGTGTTGGGCAAGAGGGGAGGCACCCTGTACCCCTGCGGCTACAAAGAACAATAAGAGAGTTTTATGGGTAGGTGAGACAAGTGGCTAGAATGTAGTCTGGGACGGAGGACTTACCCACCGCTAAGCCTTGGGAAATGTTGCACGCTTACTGTGAGGTTCAAGCTGAGGTTTATGAGTGAGAGGAGTGTGTGTGTGTGTGTGTGTGTGTGTGTGTGTGTGTGTGTGTGTTTTATGAGTGAGAGGAGTGTGTGTGTGTGTGTGTGTGTGTGTGTGTGTGTGTGTGTGTGTGTGTGTGTGTGTGTGTGTGAAGTGGATGTAGCTGAGTGTGTTGGTGAAACGTGGGTGTGTTGGTGTGAAGCTTCTGTATGTGGGTGTTTTTGTGAAAAATGGGTGTATGTGAGCTTGTCGGTGAAAAGTGGGTGCATGAGGTTGTATTAATGAGAAGTTTGTATATGTGGGTGTGTTTGTGAAAAACGGATAATAGGTGCGTTGGTGAAGAGTGGGTGTATGTGGGTGTTTTGGTGAGAAGTAGGTATATAAGGGTGTGTTGGTGAGAAGTGGGTGTAGGTAGGTGCTTTGGTGAAAAGTGGGTATATGTGGATGTGTTGGTGAGTAATAAGCATATATGGGTGTGTTGGTGGAAAGTGGAAGTATGTAGGTGTATTGGTGAAAACTGGGTGTATGTGGGTGTGTCGGTGAGAAATGAATGTAGGTGAGTGTGGAAAAGAAATGGGTGCAGGTGGGTGTGTGGATAGGAAGTGGGTGTAGGTGGGTGTGTGGGTAAGATGGGGGTGTAGGTGGGTGTGTGGATAAGAAGTGGGCGTAGGTGAGTGTGTGGATAAGAAGTGGATGTAGGTGGGTGTGTGGATAAGTAGTGGGTGTAGGTGTGAGCGTCTGTAAAAGGGATGAAAGGAGGAGTGTGGCGTGGTGAGTGGGACGCGATGAATGAGACTGAGCCCGTGAAATGCTGTTAGTGGTTGAGGATGAATATTGAGCAGCGAGAGGGGTGAGGAAAGGGGAGGGGATGAAGCGAACGTGGATGGCACTGGGTAGCTGAGATGGAGTGGGTCAGAACTTGGCAATCTGCAAGACGTGTGTGGTCTTAAGCAAATGACGAATGTTGCTTTTATTAATGTGGTTATGGTGAGTAGGATGATAGGAATTCCATGAAGGAGTATGGATTGTAGTGGTTGGCATGAAATGGGTCTCTTTTTTTTTTTTTCTGACTGATAGTGTGGAGGTGTAAACAAGCCCGTAAGATTGGAGAGTCATTTGTGATATTTATGATGAGAATAAACGGTGTCTGACTTCCGTACCTCACAGGTGATGTGATGTGTCTGTTCACTGCATCTAATTCTCACAGCTATATCGTTTTTACTATAACTTGGCTGATATTTTCGTTCTTTTGCAGCTTATTTCATGTAACTCAGTGGAAGAGAAAGAAAGTGCAACGGTTCTCCAGCCTATACACTGCATTCCTGCCTAGGTAGCATCCTAGTGTTAGTCTATATTACAACTCAGCATTCAGCACGAAGAGACTGCAATTTTAGGCTAAGTTAAAGTAAAAACTGTATATTCCTACATATAATTGCCAGAACTGTATAACTGCGGACTCACACAATTTTGCCCTTTTAGTTTGAAGAATACTGTGGTCAGACCGAACTACATTGGATGGAGGAAAAAGAGTCAGTGAAGAGAGGGAACACCGACAAAAATGCAGGCAACGATAATTCATTGTTTGATACTATAGCACTCCTCAGTCCAACAACAGAATCAAATCTCTCTCCTTTGCTTTCCCTCTCCCTCTCCCTCTTCACCTCCTCCTCCTCTCTCTCTCTCTCTCTCTCTCTCTCTCTCTTTCACACACACACAAACATTCAGACGCACCCGCACACATCATTCCTTACATTATCAAACAAGAGGATTCCGTCCCAACCTGGAGTGGTGCTGGTCCACACTTAACCAATCCTGTCCCTACCCTTCCCCACCAGACGCTCACCAGACAGTGAAGGCAGCGTAAGGACACATTTACATATTTGCGAGTATTGAGGTCACGTCTACATGCACCCACTCCAGTCAACACACACACACACAGACACAGACACACACAGACACACACACACACACACACACACACACACACACACACACACACACACACACACACACACACACACACACACAGCTTCTTCTTCCCCATACTCTTGCCCCGTCTACCTCATACCCTTCTTCTTGGTGTGTTGTGTGGAACGGGGAAGCTGGCTCTTCGGGGATGGCAATAGTTGTAGAGCTTTATGTTAGAAGAGTGCATACATAACACAGCAACACACATCTGGATTATATAAATGCCTTGTTTCTCGTTTATTTTCATCCTTATGATCTTTACTTGACTCGGGTGTGCTGTACTCTCTTGCAGATGACACCTCACAGTTCATTCACACTTAAACTCCCATTCACAAAGTTTAATATAACTCACAACTCACCACAGCAGTCTCCATAAATCAAGACTTATCTAAGATCTCGGAACGTGGACAATATAACATTGTATCATTTAATGCTAGGAAAACCATTTATATTAATTTTACTAATAGACAAATATTGCCTGATTCCTATATTACCATCAATGCTACTAATATTCCTATCTCTAAAAGTATTGAAATTATCGGTGTCTCACTTAACAGTGCCCTCAATTCGACCTCTCATGTTAGATCACTTGCTGAAACCACTTCAAAGAAACTTGGATTACTGTACACAGTCCGTAATTTCTTCACTGACGAGCAATTAGCTATAATTTACAAGAGTTATGTGCACTCTCAGCTGCAATATTGCTTATTCTTGTGGAATGGATGTGGAGAGGTTGCACTAAAATAACTAGACAAAATTCAGAACAAAGCTATTAGAATTATTAATAACCCTGCTATTACAAATGAACTACCTCCCCTTGAGGTAAGAAGGAATGTTGCCTCCTTTGCATTATTTTCCAGATACTTTTATGGCAAATGCTCAGACGAAGTTACATCCATTGTGCCACCTCTGCACGCTCCACGCCTTCCCCCGCTCTACACGGGCATCTGGTAGCGCTCATGACTGGACTAACACACTGCCATATTTAAGAATATTCTGCTATCAAAATTCTTTTATTACCCGAACTGCATCTCCTTGGAACTCGCTTCCCCAGAGTGGTTACCCCACAAATTTTAAATTACGGTTGTTCAAGTCCAACTGTTACAGATTTTTGTGAATGGAGGACACCTGTAATCAGGCGTATGGATTATTTTTTGTTCTTTTGTTTTTCCTTCCTCTGTTCTGTTATTGTAAAGAAAAATAAAACTTGGATTAAATTTGCCATCTCTCTTCCTACAATGTTAAAATGTAACAGGAGATTAACACTAGAATATGCTGCTAGTCAGGAAGAAGTGCTATGGGAAGACTGAACAGTCGTAGCATTGTCTTTTTCTTCCACTGAGCTATGTGAAATAAGTTACAAGATAACGAAAATCGAGACCACGTTAAGATAAAAGGACTATAATAACTCTGAGTAAGCTTGGCACGGTTGTTTAGTGGAATGATCGTAATGTTCAGCTGGAGCTGAATTTTCTTGACACGCTTGTCTCCCATTCTCGCTTCATAATACACAAGTATAACAAAACAATTAATGAAACGTTTGACGTTGTAGGGATGGCAGTGCGCCCAGTACTATGGGAACAAAGTCGAGGCAGTAAAACATGTAATCCCATTCCTACATTTTTTATGGTATACTTTTCTCTGCTGCATGGTTGGTTAATTGTTATACCACTATCATGACACTTTTTGGGTGCATTTATGGTACACCATAATGGCGCATATTGGAATAATAATAATGTAAAATATGTGCTGACGGGATTACAATGTTTTACTGCATCGATCTTGTTCCTATAGTAACTGGCGTACTACCATCCCTACATCTTCTGTCTACCTATCAATTCCCAGACGCCTTAATCCCGTAAGGGGTGGTCACAAACAAATCGACTCCATGTCGCCCTGTCCCCAGCCATTTCACTGACCTGCTCCCAGCTCACTTATCCCTCTCTCACCTCTCCCTCCCTCTCCCCCTCTCCACCTCACTCACATACACTCTCCTCGTCAGTCTCTCGCTCTCCATCTTCTCCATATGCTCAACCGCCTCAGCGTGTTTCTCCTAGCGCAATTCTATCACATCCACATCCACACCACAACGCTTCTTCACTTCCTCATTTGTCAGTCTGCCTCTTCATGTGACCGCACATGCTCCTTTCAAATAACTCGTTTCTACTGCTCTCACTCTTGACATGTGTCCCACCAACAAGGTACATCTTCATACATTTTATTAAGTGCTTTTTTTATACTTGGTTTACTGATTTTTAAAGGCCCATATGTAAGAAAATTCCGAGGGTTTTTGTAAGTTTTTCAACTTGAGAGCATCGTAGTAGCGATGGGGTTAATGAAGATTTTGACTAATCCGCACCAGTTCGAAAAGCATCTCCTAATTAAGCTGAATAAAACTGTCTGGATAAAATTACAAGTAGGGCCTCTGGCAGAGCGCAACTCCACGCCTTGCGATCGCTTTATGACCGACCTTTTGACCTAGCTCTGTGACCTTGACATTTGACAGGTTGTTCTCAGATTTGAAATACTTCATCCTTGTGTGAACGTGAACACTATTTTTTTGTTCAAATTGGATTAAAAAATGTTTAAGTTGACCCTGCCCTGCTACTTTCAGCTGCGTTCCAGTGTTCTCAAAACTGTACAATTAAATCTACGGGTGACACCAAACCGTCCCGTCAACTTTAACTCAAATTGAATAATACTTTTCGAGTTAAGGGGTCGGAAGTTTGACATTCTCCTGTGACCTTAGATTTTGACATATTGTCCTCAGTTTTGAAAAATGATACCCTTTGACCACTCTTTACCTATCAACAATGTTTTGTCTAAATACGATCATAACCAGGAAAGTTGACGTATTCCCGATCTGTTACCTTTGACCTTTTTCAGGCAATAACTCTTGTGCTTTCGAGCCAGTGGAAAATGCTACCCCTCTGTGAAAAAAAACAAGGTGATCGATTTTGTCAGTTTAAAGCTAGAGGGGTCTAAGAAACAAAAGAAGAAGAAGAAGATGGAGGAGGAGGAGGAGGAGGAGGAGGAGGAGGAGAAGAAGAAGAAGAAGAAGAAGAAGAAGAAGAAGAAGAAGGAGAAGAAGAAAAGAAAGAAGGAGAAAAGAAAGAAGATGAAAAGAAAGAAGAAAGAAAAAGGCAAGAGAGAAGTAAGAAGAAAGAGAGGAAAAGAAAGAGGAAGAAAAGAAAGAAAAAAGAAAAGAAAGAAGAAAAGAAAGAAAAAAGAAAAGAAAGAAGAAAAGAAAGAAAAAAGAAAAGAAAGAAGACAAGGAAAGGAAGAATATGGACAAATCGGGATTTTTATCACTCACCTTTGGCAAGTCGAGGCGATTTAGTTTGTGTGTGTGTGTGTGTGTGTGTGTGTTTTGTCAAAATATCTCGAAAACTTGTAGATAAATTTTCACCAAACCTTCAAGAATTAGCAACCATGTGGACGTCCATTACTTTTGGTGAGGATTTGATGAAAGACGACTGAATGTCAGCCGCCATATATATTTTCTAAGACGGATTGTCTTTTTGTGAAACGCGGCGACTGGATTTCAAATTTTCTCCAAAACTTTTGTTTTTAATATGGGTTGGCTTTTTTGCGAAACGCAATGACTAAATTCCGTAGAGTTTTGCAAATTTTCTTCACATTTGGTTTATAGGTGGCTTGTACCTCAGCCATCAACATATTTTGGTGGGGGATTAGCAGTTGGCCCCTGAATGATTTTGCTTCATTAATTGTGTTCTGGCGTAACATCGTTATATGTTAACTACTTTAGGAGATGCTTTAGATATAGACAAGCATGAAGATTAAGGCTAGATGCTTGAAAAGGTTAAAATCTCCGTGTTTGAGAGCTGCGAATAATTGTATTTATCAAGAGTTAGTGACTCATGGGCGCCATCCCCACACAGAGTATTTGTTGATATTGATACAGTTTCTTTAGAGTGATTGGTCTGCCGCCCACCTGGTACATAAGTGACTCGTGTAAAATAAGGAGGCAGAGTAATTTAGTGACCGGCAACTTATTTCAGGATGGACTTCCTAAATATTCCGTTAAGGACACGACGGCCACAATGGACAGCCCATTGACCTCTGTAACACTGAGGAGCTGTCTCCACAGTGAGCATGTGACTTTCAGTCACCATATTGAAACACCCGCACTCGTCGCCTCCACCATAGTAATGCAATTGGACCACTGTCTTTAGCTTGCTTTCTCTGTCTCAATGCTGCTTATATGGATTCTTATGTATAATAATACACACACACACACACACACACACACACACACACAAACATATATAGGCAGATAGATAGACAGATAGATAGATAGATTACGATGTTTTTTCTGCCTAGCTTTACGAAATATTGGGGATACATTTAACCAAGAGTATGAATAAAACAACGTCATAGGTTGTTGCGATGTAGAACATACCTTATTTCTTTCTTCTTTATGACTTTAACCCAATGTCAGTTGAATTATTATAGTAAAAATGAAACTGAGGTCGACGGAAAGAACACATATATGAATATAATGTATGTTTCGCCATCATAAAGTATATACGTACATTATATACGGTAAAAAGTGTCGTTATCTATCAGCTATTAACAGCACTACCTACACATATCTATATACATAAACATACTGTACTTCCGTAATTTCAAGTGATTTTTGAATGCAATCGACCTAGTCTGTTGCTTTCTTACTTTAGTGCCAGTAGCTTTCTCTGTGATGGAATTCTTAATGTGATGTACCCTTATAATACTGTACCACTGTGATACCAGTATTATTAATTTGTGAACACGATTGTCCTATGGAGGTGCCAAACATATGGGTGCCTAGACAGTCAAATATTATCTGTATAGTAATATTGTGTGAAATGTTGTGCAACACAGCTGTGAAAATAACCAGTAGCACTGGCTGATATTATAAAAATTTCTTTTTGTTTTTTGCAAATTTTGAAAGCATTTCTCAGTTTCATGAGAGATTTTAACTACTATTACTTGCACTGAGGAGACCTCCCCTGTCTTTCTAGTCAATAAAAGTGCTCAAATAACTATTGCCTTTAGGTGATACCAGTACTTCTTGACAAAGAGTTAAGCATTTTTTTTCTATAAATATAAGAAATTAGTGACATCGAAGCACTGAGCTCTGTACTACAACTCTCTCTCTCTCTCTCTCTCTCTCTCTCTCTCGTCCTTGAACACCTATTTTTTTTAAAAATTTTTTATATGTGATCCGAATATCCTGCATGTTGCACAAATGTAAATAAGTGTTTTGTGTTTATCGGTAATCTTATATAATCAGCGACAAGAAATATTTAAAAAACTGTGAAATGTAATGCCAACTACCATCGATGAATTCCTGTGCCAATTTTTGCATCCGTAAGCTGCACGGTGGACCATGACAGTATATTTCCGAAATCATCGTCTGATTTCAAAAGGCGCGGGTGTCAGGAATAGTGTTTCAACATGGCTGCCATTACATCTGCGCTGCCCTGGCGGCGGTCCAACAAACTATGCGGCGCAACCCATGAGACAGCCCCTTCATGTTACAGAGCTCAGTGGTACAGCCAAGGACAATAGTTAGCCTGTTCGTCCTCTTTATTTTTTCGTACTTTCGACTCTGGACATAGGCTTAGGGCCCGTTCCCTGAGACCCAGAAGTCCTCCTACGTACCACACACCTCCACTTGTCGCCGCTTCAGCACTAACACCCACCGTCCATACTGAATTCATGCAGTCTATCCTAGGGCTGTCTGTATACAGGACTGGTGTACATGTATGAGTGAGGGTGCTTTTACACGTCGGTGGGTCTTACGGTAGATGAGTAAAGTCTGTTTAAAGAAATTCAAGCCCTTATACTGCATCTTACCCGAGCTGGGAGTCGATCTCACATCCATTAGGACAGCAGATCGCCTCTCTACCGACTCGGCCACCACTTAGCCCGTCACCTTCCTCCCTGGCGCGTCATTTACCAACAACAGCCATCTGTGGGTAGAGAAACACACAATGCTTCTCTCAGTCTAGGAATATTAGCTTACTTAGAAACAGGGCAGGTGAAATACTGGCGAACTTTTGTTACCGACTCCACCGGACGAACAGTGTTAGCTCATAAATACAACTGTAATGGCAACTGATAGAGTGATGCCATACAGTACTGCCTGCTCTGTTCATCATGTCGCAACAAGTATATTTTTACCGTCTACCTGCTTTTTGTTAGGGTGAGAGAGCTGATGTGTGTGTGTGGGGGGGGGGAGGGAGAATGGGCTGGGTGGACAGGAAAAATGTGGCCAAGGTACTATGGAACAGGTCGGAGGGAATACAGCCAATGAGGATGGACATCGTAGGTCTGGTAGAACTGATGGTGTAAAGGTTTATATAAAAGTTTCCTTCCAAGAGGACAGGATGCACAGAGACAGCGATGGATGATGAAGCAATGCCAGAGTATTGTAGTGTGTGAAGACGAATATTGTTGGCCTGACAGCATCGATGGTGTGTAGGGTTACATTAAACTTTTCTCTAAGAGGAACAAGAGTTAGATGAGAAATGAATTAAACAAACAATGCTCTTACGTAATTATCATCTTGGGAAACAGGTAATAAGACAGTATACAAACATGAGACATTCACTTCCAGTTGCGACATAAATCACTTTATTTGATGTTTATTCCTCAGTAGATCAAAATGTTTTCAAAATTGTTTCATTCAATGGTGGCCCCTGTAACTATACTTATCTAAGCCTGACTTGCTGTTGATCCCCCCCCCCCACCTTTTATACAAAAAATAACTCATAATTTTGCTTTCATATTTTCTTCATCATAATACCTAACACAAATTTCTATTTCCTTCAACTGTTTCTTTTTTCTCCTTGATACTTTTGTGGCTTGAACTAGATTCCCCTGAGGTCTCAGTATTCTGATTCAGGCCAACGCGCCAATACCACACTAACAATATACTGTATGCTCTACTTATTTTGTCCTGGATCTTCCTACAGTCGTTTTACAATTGAAACACATGCAATGCAATATTGCCCTAATTTTGAAGAAAGCTTAAAACAAGAGATTACCATCTTTACCACTACCTTTCGCTCATCTACCTCCAATACTCAGTTTGGTGGACAAACAATTTTGAACTACTATTAGCAGATTTTTTGTGCATAAAGAAATAACCAAAGGCTGAAAGCCTGTGAAAACAAGTGAATGAAGTATTGCCATTAAATACAAAGTCCCCTACCGGATGATAACCATACATAGGCTATGTACTTTGTATACAATATGGGTATGATAACAATACGTATGTGCTGTGTACACAGTATGGGTATGTGAAGACACTGGCCTTGGCAGTGGATAGCCGGTTGTTGCGCGCGACACACCATCATGGTATGGGGCACAGTCTTTTTTTTTTTTTTTTTGATAATGAATGGAGGAAGGAAAAACAAAGGAAAAAAAAAAGTCCATGTGCCTATAGGCATCCTTCATTCATAAAATACTTATAACAATTGGATTTAAAATCGAGAGGATAAAATGTATGTGGGAAGCAACTCCCAGGAAGTGAATTCCAGAGAGTAGTAGTTCTGGGGATAAATAAATTTTGATAAGCTGAGGTTCTGCATTGTGGGGGAGAGAGTGAGTTCATGGGCACTTCCAGCTGCCCGAGTATTTCGGGAGAAAATGTGAAGGGAAGGCACAATTGAAGCCAGTTCGTTAGAGCACTTACGGTAAAAATATCGATAAAATAGTGCTAAAGAAGCAACATCTCTACGTACTGATAACGGAGGAAGGTCCTGCGTTATGGCAGGATTATTGATTAATCTAATGGCTTTATTTTGAATTTTGTCCAAATGCCTCAATGCAACCGCTCCACATCCACCCCAGAGTGGTGAACAGTATTCGATCTGAGAACGCACATGACTTTTGTATTTTGTGGCCATCTGCTCGTCAGTGAAGAACTCACGAACTCTGTACATATGTCCCAGTTTTTTAGAAGCATTTTAAGCAAGGGATTTAACATAAGCTGTCCAGCTTAGGTTGGGATTTAGAGTAACACCTAGGATATCAACTGTAGTGGATTTGGGAATACTGACATCATTTAAAATTATGTGATTGAGAGATTCTTTCTATTGGAGAAATTAATGTAGTTAGTTTTCTGAGCATTAAATGAGACCAGATTTTCTTGTCCCCATTGATTAATTTTAGAAAGGTCCTGGCTCAAAGAAACTGCTGTGTTTATCTTGGAATGTATAATATAAAATTGTGTAAAGGAAGTACTAAATGTGAAAGAACTACAAAGGGTCGAGTCATCAGCATAAGAGTGTATTGGGTTGTGCGTGACAGAGAATGAGAAAGAGGATTGGCGCCAAAACTGATCCCTGAGGTACGCCAGCATTTATGGAATGAAACTGAGAATAAATTCCATCCACCATGACCCGTATTTTTCTACTATGAGGGTAAGAAGAAATTAGAGGAACCAGTGATGCAAGGCCATAGTGTGACATCGTAGACAATAAGGCCTGGTGCCATACTCTGTCAAATGCTTTTGAAATATCAAGTGCTACTGTGTGTGTTTCACCATGTTGGTCTATTGTTTTGTTAATCTGATGGGTAAGAAGGCAAAGAATATCTACAGTTGAACGTTCTTGTCTAAATCCGTACTGTCGATCACTGATCAATTTATTGATTTCTAGATGTTTGACTATGTGTTCGTTAATTAGTGTCTCAAAAACTTTACCGAGAACGGAAGTTATTGCAATTGGTCTATAATTTGATGGATCAGAAGTTGCCCCCTTTTTCGGAACAGGATGGATATTTGCTTCTTTCCATGGGGCTGGAGAAATTGAGGTACGGATGCATAAGCGGAAAAATATTGTTAATATAGGAGCCAACACTGACGAGCAGTTTTTAAGGACTATTGAAGGAATTTCATCTGGACCAGTGGCTTTGTCTGCTGATAGATTCTGTAATACGGCTTGTACGTATCTGTTGTGAATCATGAAAGGAGGCATTTGAGGGGAATCAAAATCAAGTACAGGAATATTATGATTTTCTGAATTTAGGGTTGAGTTTGTTGAAGAAATGTCAACAAGAAGGTTGGCTTTTCCGCGTGGGTCACTTACTAGATTTCCATTGGGAGATTGTAAAGGTGGAATGGAAGAGGTGGTAGTGAAGTTAGTTTTGAATGAATTAAGGGTTGACCAGAATATTTTGTTATCATTTGGATTGTTTAGTAGTTTGTTAGTTTGTCTATGTAGAAAGTTTGATTTAGAAAGATTGATAATAGTTTTGGCATGGTTTCTGATATTTTTATAAGAGTTAAAGGCTTCTTTGGTTTTGGTCCTTGTATAAGTGTTATAGGCATTTGTTTTATGTTCTGTTACTCTAGCACAATTGTTGTCAAACGATTTAGGAGAATTACATCTTTTTTTTGTAACTATGATGGGGAATGAATGTTTCCATGCCGACTTTAATGAAATCCTGTATGTGGCCCAATGTGGAATTTGCATCTTGGGAGAAAAAGGAGGTCCAAGGAACATCCATGAAAAAATGATGGAGTCCCTCCCAGTCTGCCCTGTTGTTGTGCCATTTAGTCACCACGACCTGTTCAGAGCAGGAGGGTGTGGTAGATGTTAAACTGGTGGCTTGAATCAGACAATGATCCGAGGATCCGAGGGGGGACTTCACTTCGACACTATAATTATCTGAATTGGTCGTTAGAAACAAGTTCAGTAGGTGGGGATTTTGATCGGGGTTGTCTGGCACACGGGTGGGTTGACTGACTAACTGGGTGAGATTAAATGAGTCTGCAAATAGCTCACATTCAAGACCAGAGTCATCTGTTCTGGCTGAAAAAGTGAGCCATTCAACATTATGGACATTAAAATCACCCAAAATAGTAATTTCTGATGCAGTATTAATGTTGAGGACACTTTGTTGTGAAGACAGAGGGTCAAATAAACTCGGCTCTGGAGGGGCATTAGGGGAACGATAAACACAACAGAAATACTTAATTTTACCAAAAGAATTTAATTTGTATATGGAATAGTCGAAATAAGGACAATTAAATTTAGTAATCTCCTCCAGGGCAATTTCTGATTTAGCAAGGCAACATATGCCTCCTTTGGGTCTGAAATTTTGAATCAAGATATAACCAGGAAAATTAAATCTAGCTAAATCAGAGGTGGAGTTGTGTAAAGTTATATCAAAGTATGTCTATGCATGTGGAAGTTACAGAGCGGACACGAAATTGCGGACGCCTGACGAACGTACTGACGTACTGACGGAACCGTGCAAACCTATAGTCTCCGACCGGTTTGACCGGCAGGGAGCTAATTAACCATTCCAAAGAATCCGAAAGAGTGAAACCTTTAATCTGAGTTACTTCATCTTGAGATGGACGGGCACACTTCTTTAATCCGACGATACTTTTTTCTTTTTATTCTTGCAGTCTGAAGACTGCAAGAATAAAAAGAGCTTCGATATAGAATTCATTAAGCCCCTCAGCATAAAAGGTCTCTCTCAATATCAATAAATTTTGTCTGAAGGTACGTACCAAGATTAAAATGGAAAATTACGTCATCAAATTGAAAGGATTAAAGCCCTGTAGGTTATGGGCAGAAAAGAAAAAAAAAAGAAAGAAACGGATGGAGAAAGACGGCTCCAGAGCTGATCACTTGTGCATACGAATGAGGACACCAGTTGACTCTTGCATTAGACAGACTGCTGCGAAGTGTCCACTGTAATGGCAATAAGAGTAAAAACGAAGAGTACTGCAAAACAGTAGTGAGATAATCTCTGAGAGAAGGGGAGTTTATTTTCAATACAAATGTTTTGACTGCACTAAAAAAAAAAAAAAAAAAAAAAGAGAGAGAGAGAGAGAGATAAGATTAAACCTTCCACACATGAGAGATGTAGCTTACTCTACATACGAGCAAATAAGTTACAGAGTCAGCAGGTGTGCAGAAAGCAGTGTCGGTTCAGCACACCTAACTTGCTTGAAGAAAGCATGGAGTAGGTTCAACCTAACCTCAAATAAGCTGACTTTGTCAAACAAGTAATGCAATTTTTCTAAGACAGATCGCGAGAGAAAAAGACACCGAGGATGCTGAAAGATAACTGAAACTTGATTGTGTGCTGTTGAAGAAAGATACGATCTGTGTGGCAGAATGAGTCAAGGAAAAAAAAAAAAGTCTTCTTCCACAGAATCACAAATACCCGAAAAATTAGGAGCCAGGTGTACCACAACCTTATTATGTGACTGCTGTAATGACAGTTGTGATGGCCACTGAAGGAAGAGGACAGAATGAAAGACAAAATCCCTGGCGTACTAGTGGAAAGGTTTAGAGGAACAGCTTCTCGGGAGAACTAGTATCAGTAATTTGACCTATTAGCCTAGAAAGACCTTCCGATACGCCGGAGCAGACGTGTGTCAAATTAATGAATCTGCTAAGTAAGGAGATTCTATTACTTTGAATCTTAGTGGAATAATTATTTATTTCTTGGCCAAGATGCCTCTGAATGTATTCAGTGTGTCTCAGACATTATTGTCGCCGTCTTTACCAAAGAGGAGTAATAATGTTTTTGTCCACGTCTGTGTGTGTGTGTGTGTGTGTGTGTGTGTGTGTGTGTGTGTGTGTGTGTGTGTGTGTGTGTGTGTGTGTGTGTGTGTGTATTCCCATTATATCTCATGAACGGCTTGAGTTATCAACATGAAACCTTCAAGGTATCAAGGTTTGGCGAAAATCTTGAACGAGTTCGAAAATGGGTAGTCGGGGTCCAGGTCAAGGTCACCAAAATGGCTGCCAAAGGTCAACCAGTTTTTATCACCTGCATTTTGCATCATTATATCTCATGAACGGCTTGAGCTATCAACATGAAACTTTCAGGGTATCAAGATATGGCCAAAATCTTCTTCTCCCCCCCCCCCCGGGGACGCGCGGCCTCCCAGCCCCGGTGAGCCTCGCCCCCATCCCCCAAGGAGGTGGAAGAGCCTAGGGGAGTCAGTTTCGTTTCAGTTCAGTTTGAGTTTAGTTCAGTGACAGTTCAGTGTCAGTGCAGTTTGTGAAGATTGTATAACTCTGGTACTTGTGAAAACAGTGAAGTGTTGTTGGCATGTATTAACCCTTCGTGGGCAAATGGGGTCCCTGCAGAACCCAGCATGTTTCTAAAATGTTGCCATTAAGCCATTTTTTACTTTCACAGGCCTGGCCTCTCATGACTTTAATTGTAGATGGTTATTTTATATCCTCATAAACTTTGAGCAAAAAATTTCGCACGATTAGGAAGTGACATTGCAATAAATATCAGTGGGGTGCGCCTGGACCCAACCTGGCCTTTCGTGTGACTAATTTTTTATATATATTTTTTTCAGATATTTCAGATTATAAACATTAGGACAATGTCAATACAAGTAGCAAAGTTTTATGCCTCAATGGCGGTGGCAGAAGGTGACCAAGAAGAAGAAAATTATTCAGATGGTGATTTATCTGTATCCGACGCTGATGATTATGAAGTGCTTGAACGATCGGACGGTGAAATTAGTGTGAGTAGCATTGAGTCTCCTGTGAGTGCTGATGATAATTCTGAAAATGCAAGTGGTGGTAGTAATACAGAAGATGCTCATCAAGAGGATAAAACAAGAAATTGTTGTATCAAATTTGAACATTATAGGGATAATTTTATTTTATGATCATGCTAATTTACATTACACATCAACTTGTTATTATTTTGAGAACCTGTTCCAAGAATACTGACAATCAGAAATTCAAATAAGTGTAGAATCAGTACTTCCACACTCAAACTTTAATAAAATTGTGATAAAATGAAAAAAATTGTGTTAAGATAAAAAAAAACAAAAAAACAAAAACAAAAAGGGATACTTGGTGGACTGGTTCCACGTGCCGTGTCCTGGGCAAGATATGTACAAAGTTGAGTAGAGATAACTTTATGAATATGTCAGAAATACACCATTAAGGTTTGTGGTCCGCCGGGACCCCATCGGCCTTCCGTGTAACTTGGTAACCTCTTGCCCATGAAGGGTTGAAAGCAATTATTTGGAAAATAAGACAGCAAACTTAAGAAGCCAGTGTTTATTTACAACGCCTGAGCTGATCTCGTTGTTGTACTATTGCGGCCAGGAGTTCTTAGCCACCCTGGTCCAGCCAACCCGTGTATGTGGCAGCGTCTCATTCACGAGCACAGAAGTAGCCTTCGATGCATTTCTGTCGAAAAATATCCCTTCAGCTTTGGGCTTGTACAAATGGATAAAGCAATAGTAATATTTACTTTGAAGGTTTGACTCTGATAACACAAATATATCATAATGATTATTTAATAACTTGTTTCTCGTATAGAGCCAAGCAAGTGACAAATATGTATATTTGGTTCCACTCCACGACTTCCTGTAGGTTTGAACCAGCGAACATAGAGTGAACAAGTTCGAAACATTCATTTGTTAACAGGAGAGAGAGAGAGAGAGAGAGAGAGAGAGAGAGAGAGAGAGAGAGAGAGAGAGAGAGAGAGAGAGAGAGAGAGAGAGAGAGAGAGAGAGAGAGAGAGAGAGTGGCGGGTGCCTGTGAATTTTAGAGGAATGAGGTGGAGAAATGAGGTGCTCAACACAGTTAAACAGGGATTTTTCCTTTCGTTTCGGTTGGCTTTCTATGCCTAAATGACTAAATGAAGGTAAATTAAGATATATAATAACTGGATGACGAAGTGGTAATAGGGTCTGGCTAATGGTTGTTTGGTCCAAGGTGTGCAGTGGTAAGCCTAATTCCAGGCAACGGTAGCTGTTAAAAGTTGGAAATTTTAGGTCCCACTTATTTTAAATATTTCCATGTATGTTTACAGTACGTGTATGCCCCTATGGACCTATTTTCACCTCATGAATATTTTTATCAATGGACATTTTCACCACTCGGAGCACAATCCCCCATGGACCTATTTTCCTTAACTTTTTTTTTCGAAGACGTCTATTTTTCTACGTAACCTATTTTCCCACGAATAATTTTCCCCATTGATGTATTTTCTCCCCACGGACCAATTTTTCCATCGACCTCGAATCTCTCCATGGATACAGGTTTCCTACATGGTCGTATACCCATGGATGTATTTTTCACAATGAATCTATTTTCCCCATAAACCTGTTATCTGACGTGGTTATATCACCCACTGATGCGTGCAGTTGAAACACAGAACTCTTAACCAACAGACGTATTGCACCATGGACCTGTTGTCACCCACTGGATATATATATATATCTACTTCAGCATAATTCCAGAATAATATCCCCTGTGGACCGATTTTCAGCACACTAAACTCTTCCCAACTCGGACATTAACTCGAAGCACCTATTCCCAGTGGCCTGTTTTCCCACAATCCGTCCATCCACCTATACACCCACCGATCAACGCACATACCCACAACCTTACTCAATACAGAATATCTCAAAAGTAGGGTGACACAAACCCGTCTCTTGCCTTGTCCTACAGGTAGCCCCACCACCCACCCCACTTAAACAATGCACGAACCCCACTCCACCCCACTTAACCAGCCCAACAACCCTTTCCCTCCCTCTCGCCCAGCCACTCCACCTAATCCGCCTGTGAAACAACCAGCCAACACTAACCAATCCACCCACCCAGTCACCAACCTATCAACCCGCACTCTCGCAGCCCATCTCTCGTCGCAGCAAGACCTCCCGGCGGGACCAACTCTCCACAGCAGCCATATCAGCCAAGGGACGGGCCCGTCGTTTGTATCTGAGGGAGTGCCCTGGTCTGCCCACCAGGAGGTCGAGGCTTCTCCGCCCTAGACTACCCAGCCGACGACCCTCTCTCCGCCATGACCTGGACCGGGGCTGTGCCATCTGTGACGACCAGGACCGGGCCACATACACGGGTTGGCTGGACGAGGGTGGCTAAGAACTCCTGTCCGCAATTGTACATCGAAAGGCTGACCTTAAGAAGAACAACTCACTGGGCAACGTCCTTCTTATACTGAATTACTGCTGTTGGAGCCTGTGGCAGTGTGGGGCGGGGACATAACAATAGTATATTCTTGTTACTTGCAGATGATACATTCAAGTTGGCAAGGAAAGTAGGTCATTGGTTTGGAGGCACTGATTTTTGCTACATCAGTTTATCAAATGGTAGCGGATACGAACAGTGTGCTACCAGGATTAATTCAGATTTTCATTTCTGCATAATTTTTTAAAACCTCATTATTTTATGGATGTATCCAGGTATATTATCATGGCTAACGTTATGTGATTTTATTCAGCTGTAAATTATTCTTAGCAACTGAAGGTGTAACTGAGGACAGTTTCACTGTTTCATTTCTAGGACAGACTTGGGTATTTTCTTATGACTAAGGACAGAGAATTTGTTTCAGGTACGGAAAACATATTTAAGCAAGGAAGAAGGCGTACTCAAAGAGTGAATCATTCCCACCTCACAACTGGTCTATTTCGACCATCGGATGACTGTTCTTAAAACTAAGCTTGTTTTATCCTTGGATGATTCACAATATTTCCACTAGGTTTGATCAAAGTTGCTACATGGTCAACACGCTAGCGGATGGGCAGACAGACAGACACATAGATAAATAGATCACACACACACACACACACACACACACACACACACACACACACACACACACACACACACACACACACACACACACACACACACACACACACACACAGTATTACAGTAAACGCAGTCTCCATGGTCACGGATACAAATAAAGATTGAAGATCTTATGTTTTACGAAATGAACATCAATTTTTACTACTGACAGCATGGCAATCACTCAAGCTTTTCCTCTCTCATCCTCCAACATTTACCTTTTCCTTCTGCTTTCTTCCCCTTTCCAAATGTCCTTCTTTCTTCCTCCCCCATTCTTTCTCCTTCAAGCTCTCTCAGTCCAGTTTTCCCATTGTCTTTATTTACTCTTCAGTTTTTCCTGCTCTCTTATTCTCTGACTCACTCCATCGTCAAATTAAGTAGAGACTCAAGGCTGTCTTGTGAGCTGAGAAGACTCCTGGCACTTCTCCTTAGCAGATTATTTTCGTGATACATTTTTTTTTCCTACATGTATTAATATAATTTTAACCTGCTGATGGTCATAGGTTTCTCCAAGCTGGATAAAGTCGTCTAATTTAAGCCAGACCAAAATGCTGTTGTGTGTTTTTCACCCTGCAGGGGTTATTCTTCACTGAATTCAGAACGCTTTGATAGTGTAAGGCCTCTCTGAGCTTGATAATATCTTTTATCATTAATCAGAGTAGCCTATAATAGTGCGGATTTGACCATAGTTTGTATAAGTATCGTACATTGGAGTATAGGCACGTGATATACAAAGATAAATAATTAAGGAAGAGGTGCCACGTAGCTCGCTAGAACCACGAAATACAGCACACAGACGCCTGGGTGTGTTTACCTTGTGGTGGATGGGGAGGGCCGACAGGAGGGGCAAAGGGAGCGTAAGGGAGTCAGGGAAGAAAGAGACAGGAAAGGATGGAAGAGGAGAGAGAGAGAGAAAAAAAAAAGAGACAATTAACGGAATAAGGGAGAAGGGCACGAGGATTAAAGTGAAGTAAGGATAAGAGCCTGGTCAGGGGTAAGAAATGGGTTAAGTGAATGGCAAATAAAAGAGAAAAAAAAGAGAGAGTAAAAAAGAGGAAGGGAAGAAAAAGCAAAAGGGAATGGATGACAGGTGAGAGGAGAGTCAAGGAAATAACTGAACAGAGGAAGGAAGAGGAAAATAAAACTTATTGGAGAAAAGTAATGAAAAAATGGAAGAAGGGAGGAGAGAAGGATGTGGAAAGGAAGAGAAACAAGACAAGTATGAAAGGAAAAAAAGAAGTAAGGCAAACAGCAGAATAAGGGAACAGTGTAAAAATAACTGCGTAGTATGGAGGAACCAGGAAGGTGGAAACAAGTGAGAGGGAGTGGTGTGAGCCAGTGGTATGGGGTAGTGGTGGTGTGAGCCAGTGGTATGGGGTAGTGGTGGTGTGAAGGAGTGGTGTGGGGTAGTGGTGGTGTAAGGGAGTGGTGTGGGGTAGTGGTGGTGTAAGGGAGTGGTGTGGGGTAGTGGTGGTGTAAGGGAGTGGTGTGGGGTAGTGGTGGTGTGAGCCAGTGGTGTGGGGTAGTGGTGGTGTGAGGTAGTGGTGTGGGGTAGTGGTAGTGTGAGAGAGTGGTGTGGGGTAGTGATGGTGTAAGGGAGTGGTGTGGGGTAATGGTGGTGTGAGGGAGTGGTGTGGGGTAGTGGTGGTGTAAGGGTGTGTTGTGGGGTAGTGGTGGTGTGAGGCAGTGGTGTGGGGTAGTGGTGGTGTAAGGGAGTGGTGTGGGGTAGTGGTGGTGTAAGGGAGTGGTGTGGGGTAGTGGTGGTGTAAGGGAGTGGTGTGGGGTAGTGGTGGTATGGGGCGGTGGTGTGGGGTAGTGGTGGTGTGAGGCAGTGGTGTGGGGTAATGGTGGTGTGAGGGAGTGGTGTGGGGTAGTGGTGGTGTGAGGGAGTGGTGTGGGGTAGTGGTAGTGTGAGGCAGTGGTGTGGGGTAGTGGTAGTGTGAGGGAGTGGTGTGGGGTAGTGATGGTGTAAGGGAGTGGTGTGGGGTAATGGTGGTGTGAGGGAGTGGTGTGGGGTAGTGGTGGTGTAAGGGTGTGTTGTGGGGTAGTTGTGGTGTGAGGGAGTGGTGTGGGGTAGTGGTGGTGTGAGAGAGTGGTGTGGGGGAGTTATGGTGTGAGGTAATAATGTGAGGGAGTTGTGTGGGGGAGTGGTGGTGTGAGGGAGTAATGTGTGTGAATGATGGTGTCAGGTATAGGTGTGGGGGAGTGGTGGTGTGAGGGAATGGTGTGGGGTAGTGGTGGTGTAAGGGAGTGGTGTAGGGTAGTGGTGGTGTGGGGTAATGGTGGTGTGAGGGAGTGGTGTGGGGTAGTGGTGGTGTAAGGGTGTGTTGTGGGGTAGTTGTGGTGTGAGGGAGTGGTGTGGGGTAGTGGTGGTGTGAGAGAGTGGTGTGGGGGAGTTATGGTGTGAGGTAATAATGTGAGGGAGTTGTGTGGGGGAGTGGTGGTGTGAGGGAGTAATGTGTGTGAATGATGGTGTCAGGTATAGGTGTGGGGGAGTGGTGGTGTGAGGGAATGGTGTGGGGTAGTGGTGGTGTAAGGGAGTGGTGTAGGGTAGTGGTGGTGTGAGGGAGTGGTGTGGGAGAGTGGTGGTGTGGGAGAGCAGCGTGGGTGAGCGGTGGTGTGGTGGAGTGATGTGAAGGATTGGTGTAGAAAAGTGGTGTTGTTGAGTGGCGTACCAAAGTGGAGTGGGTGGGTGAGTGGCGTGACTGAATGAGGTTGTGAGTTACTCTTGTTGAGTAACTCCGGTCTGTGTGGCTGAACAGACCCATCAACTCCAGGCAAACAATCGTTCCGTGCAGTGAACCAGTGTCCCGTTGCGCAAGACGGTTGTAGTGCTTCATCACAGCGAAGTGCTGGGAAGAGTGTGGAGGTTTGGTTTCTGGATGGACATTGCATCAGCCACTCTCAGCCCAAATACGGGCACTATAGCAGGCTTCACAGTTATCTCCCTGTTATTCGGTTATATGGTTACCACCCATCTTTGTACATGGTTTCCTGGGTTATAGGACGCTATCAGGCTTGTTACTCCCGTATAAATATTCCTGAAGGGGTGAAATTTATATTAACAAGTGACCGGAAGGATGAGAGAAATTGGAAGAGAGAAGGGCAAACACAGAAAGAGAATGAAAAAGGTGTAAGTGAGTGGTATGGTGGAGTGGTATGAACAATTACTTGTGTGGGGAAGTGATAGTGTGAGGGTGTGGTGTGGGTGAGCGATGTGAGGGAGTTGCTTGGACGAGTGGTGGTGTCAGGGAATGATGTGGACGAGTGATGGTGTCAGGGAATGGTGTGGACGAGTGGTGGTGTCAGGGAATGGTGTGGACGAGTGGTGGTGTCAGGGAATGGTGTGGACGAGTGGTGGTGTCAGGGAATGATGTGGACGAGTGGTGGTGTCAGGGAATGGTGTGGACGAGTGGTGGTGTCAGGGAATGGTGTGGACGAGTGGTGGTGTCAGGGAATGGTGTGGACGAGTGGTGGTGTCAGGGGAATGATGGTGTGGGGAAGTGGTGTGGAAGAATTGTGGTGTGGGGAAGTGGCGCGGGGGAGTGTGTGATGGCTGTGGTGCAGGGAGAGGGTCTGGGAGCGCTCTGCCTCAATATATCCTCTGGGGTTGAGTTTGTTAATGTTTACGTTGGCGTGGAAGTGAGATGGTGAGGTGGTGAGGTGAGGTGGTTGTGGCGAGGTTGCTGTGGCGAGTTGGATGGTTGTGCTGAGATGGTAAGGTGAGGTGGTTGTGGTGAGGTAATTGTGGTGAGGTGTTTGTGATGAGGTGGTAGGTGAGGTAGTGATGTGGTTGTGGTGAGATAGTAAGGTTAGGTGATTGTGGCGATGTGGTTGTGGTGAGGTGTTTGTGATGAGGTGGTAGGAGAGGTAGTGAGGTGGTTGTGGTGAGATGGTAAGGTGAGGAAGTGAAGTGATTGTGGTAGGACGGCAAGGCGAGGTAGTGGGACAGATGTGGTGAGATGGTAAGGTGAGGTAGTGAGATGGCTGTGGTGAAGTGGTAAAGTGAGGTCGTGAGGTGATTGTGGTGAGATGGTAATGTGAGGTGGTGAGGCAATTGTGGTTAGATGGTACAAAGGAGTACAGAGGAAGGCAAACAGTAACAGATTTGTTGGTCCTTTTGCGGCTGTTTGGTATAGGGAAAGTGATAACTAACAAAAAACTAGTCTATCAGTTAAAGTTAAGAACTGAAAAGCACGAAGGTTCTTTCCCATCCACAAAACCCTCCACCCAAAACCGGCAGGACATAGTGAGAAGGACCACCATGTTACATAGGAAAGCTGTCATGGAAATTTCCTAGGAGAGAAGAAAAGGATCTTATTTTACACTATCTATCTAAAAAGGAAAGTAACATTAAGTCAGCAGTATATATCAGCGTTGATCAGTGGCTGTACCCTCCAGGTTTCAGGAAATAAAAGTTATGTATATATACTGCAGAACTGTATTGTTCTGGCGTGAACACACAGCTGGGGGTAAGAAGACAGATACTTATCAAGACGATTTTTAAAGGTTATAACTGTATCACAATTTACTTCACTGGAGGGCAGTTTGTTCCATGTATTTACAACTCTGTTAAAGAAGAAATGCTTAGCTTCATGTGACTGAAATCTTTTTCCGATAATTTTATGCCTAGTACTTCCAGTATAATTTGAGCGATCAACTGTGAAGTTGCCCTTTGAATATTTTGAATACTTGAATTAAGACTCCTCATAACCTGCGCTTAGCTAAAGGATTCAGAGACTTAGGACTTATAAAAGTTCTTCTAGTGGTTTACTTCTCAATCTAGGTATCATCTTTGTCACACTTCACTGTATTCTCTCAAGTTTCTTTCTATATCGTTTGTAATAAGGCAACCAGAAGTAGACCCAATACTTTAAGTGTGGTCGTACTAGAGAATCATACAAGGTGAGGATGATTTTTTTCTGATTTATATTCGAATCCTCTTCAAGTGAATCTTATAATCTGTTAGCTTTCTTGACAGCCTCTGTACACTGTTACCCTAATTCACAAGTCTTTTTCATGACTGATAATATCTGGTTGAATATTGTTCATATTGTAATTGGCTTTTTCTTTTCTCTTTCCAGTGTTTAACACTTTGCATTTACTGTACTAATATGAAAATTCATTCACCATGTCTGGGCCCAATTAAACAGTTGATCAAGGTCACTCTGAATTGCCTGCCTCTGTAAAGATGTGTCTGTTCTGTTTCCAACTTAAGTATCATCAGCAATCTTGGATATATTACAAAATAAACCATCATCAATATCATTTGTATGTGAAAAATAGAAATGGGTTCAATACTGAGCCTTATGGCATTCCACTTGTAACATCTTTCCAGTCTGAGTCTATAACGTTTATTATGACGATCTATTTACGTCCTGTGAGCTGTTTATCGATCCCCCCAAGCACATTGCCTCTGCACCCATGTGCCTGCAATTTTTCAAGCAGTCTTTCGTGGGGAATTTTATCAACTTTTTTTTGAAAATCGAGATAGACAATGTCAATGGATCTGGTCTCATCGTGTACACTGAATATATGGTAGAAGTAATCAAAAAGATTTGTAAAACAAGAACCTTTATTCCCCAAACCCTGTTGTGATGAGAGTATTTATTTCTAAGTGCTTAACAAACTTTCTGTGATAATAGTTTCTAACAACTTGAACACCACTGGTTGCGATTTGTTGCCTTTTTAATACATTTGAGTTCCATTTGTCAGTTTCCACTCATGAGGCACCTTAGTATTTCTTAGTGATTCACTGAATAGCTCCGCCAAAGACTTAGATATTTCATTCATTGCTTCCTTCAGACTGAGTGGAGATATTTTATCTGGCCTCGGTGTTTTTTCATTTTAAGTTTACTAGTGTCAAGTCGTACATCAGTCTGACTAACAGGAATGTCACTAATTATGTTAGCCATCTCCATTTCATCGTTGGTATGCTCTTGATTATCTGTAATTAGTGGGCCAATTGTTGGTGCTATTACGTTCTTGTTTCTGTTGTGGCTGAAAAATTCTTAAGTGTTGGCTTTACTGATACATGCACCACGAGCCAGAAAGGTTATATTGCTTTGCTTTATAAATAATTTTGCTGCACAACGAAGGTCATTTTTATATTCATCAGTTTGATTCTTTGTGAAAAAATAATTTTTGAATGATTTTTTTTTTTTTTGCTGATAGGCAATGCTTAATGTCCATATTACACCATTTGGGTTTAATATTTTTAGCAGGCCGTCTGTTGCAGATGGGAATACATAACTTAATTGCTTTACTGAGAATATTTGTGAATATTTTCCATGCTTCATTACTTTCTACTGTTCAGACAGTGGGGGTCTAATCAGTAGAATCAATAATTTCCTTTAATTTTTGAAAATCCACACTCTTGTAGTTGGGCCATTTCTCTTAACTAGCCCTGACAATGTTGTCACTGAATTTAAGGACGAATGTGACCATATGATGGTCAGTAATGCTAAACTCTTTTCCAACACTAACATTACTTATTAAGTTTTCTACTGTGGCCAAAATCAGATATAATTTGCTGCCTCCTCGTGTTGTACAGTCAACGGGCTGATACAATGAACTATCTTGCAAGTTGATGTATAGGTTCAACCCTGTGTGTGAAGATAGGGACTCTCCCCATATGGGAACCAGTAAATTAAAATCACCAAAGATAACAGTGTTTTGGGCGCTGCATATTTAGCAGTTTTGTTGTAAATTTCGCTGCCAGTGTTACTTACTGCACTGTGCTGGAAGACGATAAGTTAACCCAAGTATTATTTTGCTATGGGATTTACTTCTATGCTGGAGATAAATGCTGTCAATGTTATTGATAGAAGGCTTAGGAATTATGACTGGATCAAGTCCTACTTTAATGTACATCAGCACACGGCCTGCACTATTATTTTTCTCATTATTGAAAATGTTGAAACCTGGTATGTTATATTCTGCTAAAATAAAAAGAAAATTATTGTTCAGTGTTGAGCCAAGATTCTGTTTTGCCTGTTACAATAATTACAATCTTCAGCAAGAGCATAAGCTTTTAAATCAGAAAATTGATTCTGCAAAGTATACATATTCATGAGGAGAGCCTGAATGTCCTTGCCTCTGCTAGTCTGTTCTCGATTTATGATATCTACGTTGAGACATCTGTAGGCCTTGTATGGTGAGTATTTTATTGCCAGAAGATCTTACAGCATCATCCAAGAGACGGCTGAGATGAGCCAACCTAGTTCAAGTGGAGACCATCAAGTGTAAACAGAGCCCGCTACTTATAGAAGTGATTCCAGGTGTCAACGAACTCAATACCCTCCTATAAACAAAATTATTTGACACTATTATTCAAGCTAAAAGCCTTACTGTAGAAGACGTAGCTTGCAGGAGTCCTGGGGAAAACATCTGAAGTGAGAATGTTATTAGTCTTTTTCTTGTATCACCGGATTATCAACTTGTTCGCTCTTCGGACTGGGTTCACATACCATCGTTGGTTTTTGTGTGAATGACTTTGAGACTTTCATTAGCTGCACCCTCTGTAACAGTGTTTACGGCCTCAGTTATACAATCAGTCCGGCACCTGGAATACAGTAATGCTGTGAGATGGCTGTGATAAGATGGTGTGGTGGTCTTAAGATGGCGGGGATGAGGTATTGTGATGTCGGAAGTGGTGGTGGTGATGTGGTACAATTTGGGTGAAGTGTGATGGAGTTGTGATGTAATGTGATGAGGTGATGTAGTTGAAAGAAAGCATGGAGGTGGTATAAGTGAAATAAAGGCAAACGGGTACTGGAAACTAGTAAGTATGCCATGGCTCCGTTAATCATGTTGAGTCTGGAATCAATAACGGTCTAAGTAACTTTACTGACGATAAAAAGGGGAATGATGTTTAGTAGACGATGGAAACAAGCTCCAGAGAGTCCCAGTCACATTTGGTGACTTATCAGCAATTTGGCAAATGAATTAACATGTAAGAAAATGCAGCACTCAAAGAATGCAATATCCTCATGCCCACCACTGAACTCAGGACTGAACATTTGACTCTGCCTTATGACTTTAAATCAGATGGAAACTGTTTAAGTTGACTTTTACAAGTGATCTTGACTTTTGACTTTTCCCTGTGACCTTGACATTTAATTAGCCGTTTTAATAATCAAATTCCATTACTCTCACCTTACCTGAACCCTTCCACAAAGTTTGGTCTAAATCAGAAAAAAAAATTATTAAGTTGGTCATGTCATATGACCCTGAACTTTGACCTTCACCTTTTTCAAAAACTATAGTAAACTTCTTCGTTGACCCTCAACCCTTCAAGATGTTTGGTCCATATCAGATAAAAAATGCTTTAGTTATTTTGTTCAAACACAGACACACTAGTAGAACTTTGGCCTTGGTCTTCATCACTGACATATGACTGAATGTTACTTTGTTTTTGCCTTAACCTCAACCGTTTCCTCAAGGTTGGTTTATATTGGATTTAAATTTTTAAAGCTGATTTCTCTAGACAAAAATTTGACCTGGCCATGTGACCTTGACCTTTGACCAATCGTTTTAAAAAACAATGGGTTTGTTCGTGGGCTTGCCTTCAACACTTCCACCAAGTTTGTTAAAGTCGGGTAAAAACGTTTTGAGATTTTTGTTCAGTAGCACACACACACACACACACACACACACACACACACACACACACACACACACACACACACACACACAGTAAAACGTAATATCCGCTCTCGCCGGGTTTAAAAATGTAAAATATACAGTAGTAACTGATGTATGCATGACAACAGAAGAAACCAAATTCAACACTGTCATCATTATCAGGAGCTGTAGCTTACCATCCTTAATTCCATAAAAATATTGGGGTGTGATAGACTCAAGGAACAAACGATGAGAAAGCACAAAATCAGAAGAAATACTGAATTATATTCACACTTAAATTGGTCATACAGAATATGACAGACTGTCCATACCAGCGTTTCTCAAACTTTTTCACTTCATTTCCTACTTGTGGGAATGAACATCCCCGTGGCCCCACTTCAGTTTTCTCTCAAGCTCCTCACAAATAATGATGGAAAAATTGTTTTGGTACTCATCATTTATTTAATGCTTATAACTGTCAATCAGAATGGATATTTTGTTACATATCAATGGTTTGGGTGACACTGTATGCTTTCAGTCAGTCGACTGATTCGAGGTTGAGTCACTGATAGCGAACATCTCATATCTGGGTCCACATCTAAAGTTTTGGCTTTTACTTTTTATGTGTAGAAGGATGGAGAAACCAGATTCACATTCATATGTTGTGGAAAATGGCAAGAGGTCCAGCAGTGTCGAAACGTTGCAAGTATATACTGGAGTGAGAGGGAGCAAGGCGACAAGCTTAAACAAGAGGGCCCCCGTCACCCGAGTGCACGGCAGACACACTGATTTACTACTTACACTAGCCCACAATGACCCCTCTAAAATCCTGCCGTGGCCCCCTTGTGGGCCATGGCTCCCAGTTGGAGAAACAGTGATCTATACCTTCAATATCCTGTCCATATCTCACAAGCAAAACCATCTGTAAATATATCCTATTTTCATTTTCATTCAAAGATGCACTTCATATACACTTCGGGGAAAGAGAAATTTCATCGACTGCTAAAATGACGTTCGGGTGTCAAATTCGCCACATATTACTTCATATAATACATCATCCTTCCTTTTCGATTGCTCGTGAAATTCTTATGTATAACTCCTTGACATGTTCAGTGTCGGAGCGGGTTTTCCAAGCATGGTGACGATGCCGTGCTCGGAAAGTGATCGTGTAAACTGCAGGCGATCGGGGTTGCTGTCTACACGATTACTTCACCAGCACGGCATCGTCACCATACTTGAAAATCATGCCAACACGATGATCGTGTAAACGAGCCCGTACACACTAATTACCTGTCCACCGTATTGGCCTATCACTTTTCCTCTCGTCTTTACACTCACTGTCACAATCCTTTTCGCATGGTATTAATTCAGTTCACTGTGGATGATCATCCAAAAACACATTATTATTATTATTATTTTTTTTCAAAATGCATTGTGGTAGGTTGGAGTGCCTACCATCCGTTCCTCTGATGCAGTTTCCTGTAAACCAGGAAACAGTTTACTGTGTTAGGTGGGACCCATATAGCCAAATAATAACTTGTGGTTTCTTGGATTAAGGTTCTCCAACCGGACTGAGTCTGTAGGTGACTTTACACGTCAACTGTCGGCCAGTTGAGAAAACTTTAATAGATGCAAAACATTTACTGATGTACAAAAAGTGAAATGCCTCGCCCAACAGAACACCATCAACTGGAAATGCCCAATGCCTCTTAATATTGCACACTTACACTTATCAATGGGTGATGATCAGTCAGTTCTGGGATGGAAAAATAATTAAATGATGTGTGAATGAACAGTGAGATTTGCTGATGACATAATTCTTTTCAACGAATCAAGAGACGGAGTACAATAAATTGTAATAAATTTAAATAAAGTCTGAAAGAAGGCTTGAATATGAGTAAACACAGGAGACAGAGAGGTAGAATGTGTTGCAAAATGTGTAATTATGACAGGCGGTGCAGACAGTACTAGTTTATCCTGCTCATGACAATGATATCAGACTAAGATCTGATATGGAATAGAGGGTTTGGCCTTTTGGTAAACAAAGCAACATCACGATGGAATAGAAACTGCCCCCCAAAAGAAAGGTGCATCATCAGTATGTAATTCCTCTTGCAACTTACGGATCGCAAACATGGGATGCAGCAAAATTCCCAAAGCCTGGAACACAGACTAATGAGTGATCAGGGAGGAATGGAAAGCACTATGTTAGGTATCCTATGGATGGATAAGAAGAGAGGTTCTTGGTTAGAGGAACAGACCAAAGCAAAGAATATAATCACCACAACAGATAACAGATAGATAACCAAATTAACGAAGTGGCAACAGATAGATAGATAGGTAGGTAGGTAGGTAGAGAGAGAGAGAGAGAGAGAGAGAGAGAGAGAGAGAGAGAGAGAGAGAGAGAGAGAGAGAGAATACGGAGCGTTGTGGAATAATGAAAGTCACAGATTTACTGGGATTAGGGTGGAACACTATAACAACGATTTGGTCAGAGAGGAGAAAACTCGGGGAGGTCTTCGTCTTGCAGTGGAGTGCCTTAGGCTGATGATGATGATGATGATGATGATGATGATGATGATGCAGTAAAGTGATGTGAATTTAAATAGGTATTGTTTCATTTTAGACGCAAGACAGATGAATCAGAGGCTGCAACAGCACAAACTTGGTGCCTCCCAAGGAACATTGCCGGCATGGTGGAGGTGATGCCTGGAACGATGTGATGTGCTGGTGTGGATAAGTGTGGCGGTGAGAGATGGTCGAGTGGTGTAGTGATGTGGTGTCGAGGCAGCTGGTGGGTGTGATATACTTGCTTGTAGGTGTGATGGCTACCCTGAAGGAGTAAGACGGAGTTGATGGTGGTGCATCTCGATAGATGCGGCTCACCACGCCAACAGAGTATTTTATTTCATTTTTTGAATAATATTTCAAACGCGTTACCGCCTCCAATAATGACTTTCCAAGTGCCGTGCTTAGCCCCGTCAGACCAGTGCCATATGCAGTGGGTGATAAGTGCTGGAGGCTACTAGCACTTGACCTCATTGTGCATGCATTATTTGACGAGCGCATGCATCAGTAGCCTGAAAATTAATCGAACATGGACTTACATGTTAAAAGTTTCTGGTTGTAATGTCCAAAATAATGCAGTTCAGCACATAAGGACATTGATTATGGGTGGTAGAAAGATAGCGGGATGCCTTATCTTTCATTACGAATCATCTTTACAAAGTCGAAAAAGGTAGATCAAAAGTGTACATCTGACTAATTACGGTGTTCATGATTTTATTTACAACTATCATATCCACAATCGATTTGCGTTTGCACTCAGTGTGCACGCTCGGTGGCATGAAAATGGCTGACGAATGGCGTCAGTGGCATGAAATGACAAATGGCGTCAGTAGCATGAAAATGAGTGGCAAATGGAGTCAGTTGCAAGAACATAGCTGACTAACGGTTCCAGTGCTTAAAGTCTCTGATTTTAATTATCAAAATTATGCAGCTTATATTGTTCAAACTTTGTTCCAGTGCTTCTGTTATAATCTAACACTTTAATGGGGACTTCCCTCATGAAGAACATTCTGCATGTGATATCCATATGTAGAGAGTACGCACTTACCGCCTGCACACAGAACTAATGCATGTGATTCAGGCTACGTCTTTAACTCGCTTATTCTTGCTATTTCCAAACAGTTGTATTCAACTTGGGGAAAACGTCTTGTAAGGAAAGGTTTAACGAAACATCTCCGACCCCTTCATTTCATAAGGCTTCTCCTGTGCTGAATAAAATCGTTTGAAGGTACCAAGAATAACAAGAAAAACATGTCATTGGTGTGCAGTGGCTACAAGCTTCCGAGTCTCGAGTTACTGGTTCAAGAATGACCAGCGAAGAAAATGAGTGGGAAGGAAAGCAAAAGGAAGAGATTATGCTTTTATTTCTTTAACGTTTCAGACGACGCAGAGCTCGTCCTAAAAGAGATGCATCGTTCATTCTTCTTGATGATGGGCCATGTGTAGCTCCAAACGTCAGAGAAATAAAGAACTTAACCACTTTCCATTTTCCTGTCTTTTCCTTCCCATCCAGCGTATCACTTTCCCAGACCTGTTTCACACACCGAACGACTCAAGGATTCGAGGAATATTGTTAGAAAACGCTAAAGTCGTCTCCTTGAATGATAGAATAAGTATAGTGCTTTAGGTTCGTAAAGGAAGGTGGGTTTATTGCCAATGTTAGAGGGACACGCTGACACCCAAATCAGTTAAAATGAGGAATATAGCTGCACTGCCAAGGATTACCTGAATGAGGTTTCAGATCAGTTATAACTGTGTGAAATGCTGTCTACGAATCCTTACTCAGTGTAAATTAACTGTACCGCTTTATGCATCATGGCTATCAGTTCCTTCAGTCCGATGACGTAATTTATAACTTAATCTTGCTATCACCAGACAGTTTTATTCACCTAAGGAATCACATCTTCTGAAGGGGCGAATGAACAACATGTGCAAGCTTCCACTTCGTAAAGTATTTCGAAGTTAAACAAAAAGTTTGGATGCAACAGGGATGAAATAAAGAATACGTCATCGGACTGAAGGGGATAACTTCAACTATTCATAATATGATCTACTTCGCCTCTCATTCTTCATTCGTCTTCAGTAAAAGTAGTAAGTTTAATCAAACACAAACTTTGCCCTCTACGATGAGGCCATTTTGGTGTAAGTAAACCTCGCCCCAACTTACACTGGTCTGTATATTTTACTGTATGCAGACCCACTTAAGGTTCTGGAAAACAGTAGGAAAATTGCTTTAATTTGAGAGAAAAAAAAAGTGTGTGAATAATACAAAGCTGGTGCGAATAAAGCGAGAACAAGCTTCCCTCCTCTCCTTCCGCATTGTTATCATACAACCCGGCAGGTATCAGCGAGTTGTATTTCATAGTTTCTTATCACCGCGTGATGTACACCGATGCTTGTGATGAGGCTAAGTGATAATTACTGTACACTATCTTTTGTCCAGCTTACCCTCTTCCAACAGTTTTGGTCTGTACTGTAAGTGGGGTAAGAGACCCCATAATACCCTTTTCTTGGCGATTTATTTTGTACATTATTTCTCAACATTTTCTTACATGTTTATTATCATATCGGCACAGTTTGCACCAGTAACATGCAAAAGGATACCGAGATATAATGTATAGGATATATCGCTCACAAAATCTATTATGAAATCTCCAAAGCACTTACGTGACCCTACGGGACATAGAGAGACCCAGAAGCTTGTGAAATTCATTTTGTGACAGGTGACTGATGCAGACCGTCAAAAGTAATTAGGGAGACATTAAACAACATCAACTTATATGGTGCACTGAACGAAACTGCTGCATTTCTATGGGAATGCAGTAAAGGAAATATCTGTAAATGGAAATCTATTATTGTATAGCCTATACACACCTGTAGCTCTTTTCCACTACCAGCTGGTAGTCTTACACACCTACTGTTTAAAAGAGGCACACACACACACACACACACACACACACACACACACACACACACACACACACACACACACAAAACTTGCACCTGACAGTATGACATTTTCAAAACTGGTTAACTTCCGCTTTGCTGTTCCTTAAAATCTGTGTTTAAGGAAGATGATTGTAGCAGTGGGTGTTACGCTTGGTTGCGCGAGTTGGGCGGCGCGGGGCGGGTGTGAGGAAGGCCACCCTTCGCCACCTGCCCCACTAATATGCCCGCGATAACCACCAAAATAGCACCAGAAAGTGTTGCACGAAATATTACTGGGATGGGGCTCTGTGGGGGCCCCGCCCACCCTTGCCAATTAATTCAGAACTGGTTTACAGTACCTACCCAATCACAGGGCACAGGCAGAAAGTGATTCAAACTGGAATACAGCAAGGATGCTCTCAGCCTGTCTGTGTACGATGTTCCCTTAGTTCCGAGCATGTATAGTACGATTGCACACACACTCATACACACACGCACACACACATACTTACACAAAGTCTGTGGTTACTGCCACTTGTACCGACTGCTGTAAGCTATTTGCAAAATGCTTGGAAGAGTAGCGATCAAAGAATAATGGGTTGCTAGTGCACGATAATTTTTCCCGTGACCCCAAGGATCACATTTGGTCGTCTTGGGTGCAAGGCGAGGTTGCAGCTGCTTTTAAAGTGGGAGAACCTAGTGATTATTTCAGTAGTGACGTGAGCTGTCAGAAGGAAGATTGGAGCGGGTGCCTCCCAGCTGCCTGTGTAGCGCAGACGTCTTCCGGAGCCCCTCGAGGCTGGTGATCCCTCCGTCTCTCTCCACTACTCTGCCACCACCACCGCACAACTTAACCCACCGCCACCATGAATGAGAGCATCATCGTGAGTACCTACTGATTCTTTCCTAGGCTCCTCTTCAACACGCAAGTAGTGATTATCAGACGCAAGCGTGTTCTCTTCTGTGCGATTAGGAAGAGTCTTACCACATATTCTTTATTCTAATTTCAATTTATAGTATGATAACTGAGATGTACAATACCTTGAGACACTAGATATTTGCACGAATGAGATGCTTGGAGGCAAGAACGTGGGATAATCAGTATTTTGAGGTTCTATACAGTAAGATCTCTCAATAACACTTGTGTTGCCTACAGTTCTATGGCGAACACAAAACACGTGCCAGTAGCTTATAAATGTAGAGAATATCCATATCTAATGACGTAAGCCTCATATATAAGTATGATTCACATGGCAGGGGAATAAATCTTTATTTAAATGCTTAACCCCCAGATCTCGAGAGGTTTCCCAGTGGCGAGTATAATGGTTTGTCGAAACCCAGAGAACTATAGACAAGTCGTCCCCTGGAGGTTTGAGGGTTAAGTTCTAACGCAGTTCATGGAACGAACCTTGGCAAAATACTTATATATATATATATATATATATATATATATATATATATATATATATATATATATATATTTCTGTCACAGGCAAGATGGGAAGAATTAACTGTTGTATGCCAACATGTTAACGCTTTGACAAGGAAGTGAAGGAAAAAGCTTTTATAGAATCAAAGTATGGACGTGGGAATTGTTGGAAAAATAATAATGGGGACTTGTGAAAGAGTAGATGATGGAACGTGCTGGTGGAAAATTATAAGAAAAATCTAAAAAAAAAAAATACACTGGACATAGAATATGGAAAAAATAGTGATGGGAAATGTTTGGAGGAAAGATATTAAAGAAACGATGGAGAGAGAGAGAGAAAAAAAAAGCATAACATGAACAAACACATCAGTTAAGTAGAAGACGAATAAATAAATCCGAGGAAGAGAAAATTATATAATACTTAGCCGGAATATATTTTAAAAACTAAGAGAGAAAATAAAACATATACGTGGTTGGGACGAATGAAGGGGAAGGGAAGGTACTGGTGGAAGGAAAACATGTGCAGGAAGGCAAGATGGTTGAAAGGGCTTACCGTTGTTGTTCTGACCCCAGGTTCGTTTGAACGTGAACCTAATAGGCTGTAGGCTGAAACTATCCGTCTGCTGCAGTCTACCATCCTCCATTCGGGGGACTGGGAGGGTATTGAGGGACGTTTGCATAACCAAGTAGCGGAGCCGCCCGGTTATATCAGTCCCTCTCCAGTACCGAGAAGAAAGAGCAAAAGAAAGGAAGAAAAGTATCTAATTAATCTCATTATGATCTAAACAACTGTAGCACATAGGCATACGAGGCGGGGGGTCTGGGGGGAGGGGGTCGACTTGGAGAATGTGTCTTTTTCAGGGCAAAAGCTGATTTTCAGGGCAGTTCCTTATGATGGTGTACTCGTGCCTTTAAAAGTAATCATGGTTATAGCCATTAAATTACAGTATGAAGAATGAATTAATGTGTGAGAGTAAACTGATTCAACCGTTTTCGGTTTGTTCTCATACATATTCGTTAATCATTATCAGTTTTCATGTGAATTCAAATTTGAATGAGACTAAGCATATTAAATTACTTACTCCAGTTAATTTTATATGAACTCATTTATTTGTGTACTATGCATAATTAGTAGGAATTACATGGAAATCAGGGCACCTTCGGGCATTTACAAGGCAAACTGCTTGCATTTCCCCAGTGACGAGCCTACTTGTTCGGTTATGAGCTAGCATTCTATCCAATAAACACCAAGTGATTTCATTCCTCTGAGAGTGCGTCATGGAAGCCTGAGAGAGTTTGTACAGTCACCAGCAACCCTCTCGTAATTGGAACAACTCTCGTATTCCGTTCCAGCTAACGACATAGTTTTTTTTTTTTTTCCTGTTTCAGTGTGCCACTGGGGACGCAGTTAATTATTTATCTCAGACGAAGACAAGGCTGCTTTGTTCAGCTGAAGGAACTCCAAGCAGTAGTTAATTTTATTGTTTCTCAATGCAATGTGTTTTATCTTTTTAATTAGACTTCCACCGAAGAGTTTTGCTATATATGTGAAGATCTGTAGAAGCGACGAGGTTGATTAAGTCTACATCTAACTCCCTGCCGTTTGTAGTCCTCCCAAACCTGAAGAACATTCATTTGGAGGTAACAAAAAAAAAAAAAAAATCATCAGGCTGAAGGCGTTTGCTAACACGAGACGGTCTAGTTCAACTGAGAGAAATCCTGGCAGTCAAAGGGTTAATGACGCAGTGGCACCCAGGGATTTCCAAGGGACGTGTGTTTATTTATATTGGCGGGGCAGTGTGGTGGTGGGTGGGTGGGTGGGGGGACAAGAATGGGGCCATCACATCTTATAAATATGTGGGCGGGAGGGCGGCAAGACACCTACGTATGCCAAGTGACGTCATCATAATTACAGGAAATGTTTAGTACATGGGGACGTATTCTTGCCCGTAAAGGAGGTGCCACAGCACCCCTTCCACACCAGTTTATTTCTGCCCACAGCACATCAGCACTGTCATGTGATATACTGTACATGTACTCTCTGTCGGCAATGAAAAATACACGCATAACACAGTACAGTATTAAGGCGTGATGTGCTATCGCCAACTAAAATCCTGTCATCTGTCCTGCTTTTTTCTGTCTTTTTTTTCTGAAAGTAGTTTCATAAATCCAAAGCAAATGAAACATAAGACACTGATCAGTCGCCAAATAAAGTTATCAACGTCAGTTGTAGAGTCGCGAGACTGGTTTTCAAAGCCCATATATATATATATATATATATATATATATATATATATATATATATATATATATATTTGAAAGAGAGAGAGAGAGAGAGAGAGAGGAGAGGCAACATGAACTTTGTTGCTGAATGTACTGTATAAAGTAAATCAATAGGGAAGAGATGCTGGACAATCTTCACTCAAGAGAATTCCGTCCCTGGGGCTTTGCTCATGTTAGCTTTGATTTCGTAACGCCTCTTCCTCGGCCATGTATTTTGCGTTTTACACCTAATATATCCTCTTGTGTATTACCAATGCAAGTTATGACGATATTAAAAAAAGAAAGAATAAATAACATGGCAAAGAAAATTAATTTTATATAAAATAAAAATAAAGGTTAGCGAAGTGAGTGCAAGAATTATCGTGGCATAAGTTTATTGAGTGTGGTAGGGAAGGTATATGGAAGAATTATTATAGAGAAAGTAAGTCCTGGGGAGTGATGAACAGGGTGGCTTTAGGAGTGGCAGAGCATGTGTGGATCAAATATATGCAGTGAGGCAGATAGCAGAGAAGGCTTGTGAGAAAGACCATAAGGTGTTTATGGCATTCATGGATCTGGAAAAAGCATACGACAAAGTGGACAGAGAAGGATTGTGGAAAGTTTTGAGCATGTACAGTGTAGACGGTAAGCTGATAGGTGCTGTCAAGAGTTTTTATGATGGTTGTGAAGCATGTGTAAGGGTTAATGGGCATCTAAGTGAATGCTTCACGATCGGTGTGGGAGTGCGACAAGGTTGTGTGATGTCCCCATGGTTGTTCAATATATATATGGATGGGGTGGTGAGAGAAATAAAAACACGATTAATGGAGAGAGGGATGGCTTTTATAATGAATGGTGATGCATGGAATATCTCAAATTTGTTGTATGCTGATGATGCAGTACTGCTTGCAAGTATAGGACAAGAACTTGGTAGGCTAGTGCAGAGTTTTGCTGATGTCTGTGTGCGTCGTGCCTTGAGAGTTAATGTAGAAAAGAGTAAAGTGATGGTTATTGAGAGAGAAGGTGACTCCCAGTGCGATGTTACAGTGAATGGAGAGAGTCTGGAATTGGTGAGAGAGTTCGAATACCTGGGTACAGTGATAGAAAAGAGAGGAAAATGCGCAAAAGAAGTTGAAAGTAGTGTGACACAAGGAAGAAAAGGAGCTGGTGCAATGAAGGCGTTGATAAGAAACAGAGGCTTGAGTGTTGCAGCTGCACAGAGGCTTACATGAAGGAGTGTTAGTGCCAACTTTAACATATGGATGTGAGACTATGGTGTGGCATGAAAATGAAAAGTCAAGAGTAAGAGCAGTGGAGGTGGGACTGCTGAGGAAAGTATGTGGAGTACAGAGGGTGGATAGGAATTGAAATAATGTGATTCGTGAAAGATGTGGAGTGAGGAAGTCGGTGGACACCAGAATCGAAGAAAGTGTACTGAGATGGTATGGTCATGTGGAGAGAATGGATAACAGCAGAGTGGTGAAAAAGGTATATCTGAGCGAATTTGAAGGAGAGAGGAGGCGAGGTAGGCCAAGGAGAAGGTGGAGAGATATGGTGGATGAGTGTATGAGGATGAGAGGTTTGGAAGTCGGTGAGGCTAGGGACCTGACGAGAGATCGAGCTGGCTGGATGAATGTTGTGAGATGAAGTGCATGATCAGGGATTTGGAACCCTTTTTTAACGTGGCAGCGTCCGGATTGACTCAATCGGATACGCTTATTTGAAGCAACAGATCATGGTGAACGTTTTTGGAGTGTCAAATAGAGCCAGGAGTCAGGGAGCTTGAATGATGAGTGAATCGAAGCTTGACCCATAGGATTGGGCAAATTTGGGCTGTCTGGTCATTGCTACCCCTCACCCTGCCCTAGGGTGGGAAAGGAGGTCCGGATGATGATGATGATGATGATGATGGAAAATTAATGCGTAGCATGCATGATATCATCGCCAAGGAAGTGGTGCTGTGTTGTCTCCAGTGTCAGCGAAATACAAATCTTATACAGCAGATTGGAATATTAGAGGACGAAACTCAGAGGAAATATTAAGAACTTAGACGGTAGGTTAGGAATTACGAAAGCTGGAACGAAAGGTTACAGAAAGACGCCATAATCCCGGAAGGAGTGGCAACAGAATTGCCTTCATGTCACTCCCTTCTTCGCCATCAGCCAAACTTAACTCTTCCACAGCCAAAAGTATCCTCTAGACTGAATGAAATCATCTTCAGGTTTTAAGAAAAATTGAAAATTGCTTCATAGATGTGAAGGGGATAGCCGCTTGAATCCGGTGTCTCAATTTGTGTGTTGTTCTTTCCGTATTCAAGGGATTTTAATAAGTTTGGAAGAGCGCTCCTGAGGTGAGAGAGAGAGAGAGAGAGAGAGAGAGAGAGAGAGAGAGAGAGAGAGAGAGAGAGAGAGAGAGAGAGAGAGAGATGTGTTGAAGTTTGGAGAAAACAGTGGATATGAGACCAAACTTGGCCGAGGAGAACCGCGCATGTGGAGATGGTGCCCTGAAATGTAAGCAGGAAGGAAGAGGAGGATGACGGGGAGAAGGAAGAGCTGCGCGCGCGCTAGCGTGTGTGTGTGTGTGTGTGTGTGTGTGTGTGTGAGGACAGGATGTTTCTTTGGCGGGTGTGTCATGAGTGGGTGTGTTTGTGAGGAGGGGGCGAGATATGTGTGGGTGTTTGTGGCGAGGATGAAATGTGGGAGGGTTTATTTGGGAAGGGTGGAGTGGAGGTGGGTGGAGTGATGGGTGGAGTGTGAGTGAGTGTTTTTCTATAGGATGGGTATTAGTGAGTGTTTATGAGAAAGGTGATGCGTAGGTGGGTGAATTAGAGGTGAGTGTGGGACAGTAATATTTCTGAAGGGATGAGTGCAAGTGGGTACAAATGAGAAGGTTGGAGTGAGGATGGATGTATATGTGGAGGGTGGGTGGATTTATGTGATGGGTGGTGTGCGTGGATGTATATGTGGTTGTAAGGTAGATAAGGTGGATTTATATGTGATGGGTGAAAGGTGGGTGGACGTGTATGTGAGGGTGGCGTGTGTGTGTGTGTGTGTGTGTGTGTGTGTGTGTGTGTGTGTGTGTGTGTGTGTGTGTGTGTAATTCACCGGGTCAGTCATGATCACTTGATGGTCGTGATCGTCAGCTTTTACCCTCCCGGAAGGGAGCTGAGAGCTCATATAGTCCGATCTAAGGGCAAGGCTGTGACCTTCACACACGCACACACCCGTCCTCTTGCTCAAGGGGGATAGTAACCACCCACTTCGTCAGTGAAACTTTCGCAACCTGAGCGAGGCGCGAACTCCCGTCCAACAGATGGCGAGCGAGAACGTTACCACTGAGCCAGCGAGCGGTGTGTGTGTGTGTGTGTGTTTGTGTGTGTGTGTGTGTGTGTGTGTGTGTGTGTGATGGGAGTTATAATGTGGTGTAGAAACATATTGAGTGCGATCCAGTGCTTATGGTGCAAGTTGAGTGAGCGCGGTGTGGACGAGTGTGTGTGGGATAGCCTGCAGTGTGTGGAAAAATGTGTGACAGAGCGATGTGGAAGTGTATGGTGTGAAGAAGTGGAGGTGTGGTGATGTGTATGGTGTGAAGGAGCGGTAGTGAGGTAAAGTGTATGGTGTGAAGAAGTGGTGGTGTGGTGAAGTGTATGGTGTGAAGGAATGGTGGTGTGGTGAAGTGTATGGTGTGAAGGAGTGGTAGTGTGGTGAAGTGTATGGTGTGAAGGAGTGGTAGTGTGGTGAAGTAGCTGGGAAAGAGATTAAAAAAGTGATGGATGGTGTGAGATGTGAAATAACATGACGTAACGACCAGACCCGTCGCCAGGAGTAGGTGGTTAAGAGTCATGTAATTATGAGAGAGAGAGAGAGAGAGAGAGAGAGAGAGAGAGAGAGAGAGAGAGAGAGAGAGAGAGAGAGAGAGAGAGAGAGAGAGAGAGAGAGAGAGAGAGAGAGAGAGAGGTACAATGTACTCTAAATGGCTTTGGATAATTCGTAACTTTGTTCTTTTGTCTTGCTTTGTTCTTCTGTTCTTCTCTTCTTCTCTCCGTAGCTAAAAAAAAAACACACACATACACACACACAAAGTCGTTTTTGTTGGTTGATTTTCTAAAAATTTTAAACATTAAACTTTCCTATTCTGTCTAATAGTATACCAAGATAATCCATCCTTTCGTCTTTTACACTCTGCTCTGTGCATTCACCACCGCACAGAGGGAAAAATCCGGCTAAATGAGAGAACGGTATCAGTAATATACCAGTTTCTGATAATATTTGCCAATATAAGCATGAACTAGGAATTGAAGTTGTTAAAACAGGGACAGTCACAATAATGGACTTTGGTCGGAAAGACTGGAAAGCAGTAAGGAGTTAGAGTGCAGGGGTGTACTGTGTTCCTTGCACAGATTGTAATAAAGGGTTATATTTGGTGAGATATTTCAGGGTAAAGAGATCACTGAACAATATGAAATGATAAGACTGAACCTAAACAATTGGTACTGTAAAACATACTGTAGATGGGAAACTAATAATCAAAGGAATCGAATTTAATAAGGTATGATAACAATGTAAATATGTGCAGCTGTTTTGAGGCTGTTTGTTGTATCATGCGAAAAATTTAGCCAACATATCGGCTCTTTTGTGTTAGTCAACCATTAGCAAACATTCTAACTAGCGGAACACCTATTTAGTGTATTATGAGATATAAACGATCTTGCCAATCTCATGCCTGGGCCATTTAAGCCGCTCATTATATTCACTGTTTGCATATAGCTATGTAATTAGGTTTAGTTATTTGTATCTGTAGGCTTTGATGAAGGATAGCGATTAGGAAGGTAGGTTTATCAGTGTTAGGATCTTAAATTAGTTTCTTTTTTCAGTATATATATATATATATATATATATATATATATATATATATATATATATACTGTATATATATAAAACAGTACAAAAAATTGGCTTACTGACACAGGACTTCGGGCTCGTTGTCGATATCAACAAAACATAAAAATCGCTGTCTGTTAATTCTAAGAAAACCGTCACAAGCAAAATGCCGAATAAATCCTGGGTACTGCCTCTACCAACGGAGTTTCTGCTTCAAGTTCTCACAGTCCACACTGTTTCTTCTGCAATCAGAGAAGTTACACAAGGGCAAAACACATATATAAATTTGACCAAAGAATCGAAGGACTGTTATCATAATGTGCAGAAGCTTGATTTACAGCATTGTGATCACTGAAAGGCGCGATGAAAGCATACTGTGATAGATCACAGTGTACTTATTTCTGGATGTCATTGATGCTCGGAAACGTTCTGTAATCCTTCCTAATTCGGCAGTTATAAAATGCTCTGGTATAAAATCTTACACCTTTTATTTAAAGTCCCACTTTGATGATGAGCCAATAATCATGCGTGTCACTTGTCAGGCTCGAGATCAAACGGTGAGAGATGGGCGAGTAATGCCTCCTCTATACTCTGTGGTTTGGTTATTGCGACGCATATCAGATCCACTGAGGGGAACGAGCTAATGTTCAGGGCTGGATTAAGTTACACCTGTGTGAAAAGAACTGGGCGCAATGTCTGGTTACTAGCTAATGCAAACATATCAGAGGATGTATATATCTAGAATTCATATACTCCCCTACTGATATTGCCTGGTTTAGGAAACAGTGCATAAAAAAAAGGGTGAACAATGCATAAGAACTATACCAGTACTTGCTCAGTTTGTACGGTTTTGCAATGAAAGTGAGAGAAAGATACTGAAGAATGTAATCCGCTTTATTGTTCAATTTCTTAGCTCGAGATAATGTTATTAATTTGACCTCAGGGATAAGGGACTGAACTGGGAGACTGCTAGAGATCGAGCAGCATGAACAGCCACCATTAGGTGACCAAGGCCGACGCATGCATGCGTGTTGAAGCCTTTATAAACGAAACGAAACAAAACGGTACTGGCTGACAAAACTGAAGGAAACCCAATGATCAGAGGACATAGTCAATAGAAGGATATATCTGACAGGCAGATACACATCCTCTTTATGGAACTCTTGACTGATATCGCCACAGAGGCAGGTGAAAACAATTTTTTTTTTATGTTGTTTTATTTATATTTATTGAGAGAGAGAGAGAGAGAGAGAGAGAGAGAGAGAGAGAGAGAGAGAGAGAGAGAGAGAGAGAGAGAGAGAGAATTCAGCTAGGCAATAGAATACTTCAGCATCAAAAAAGGAACACAAAAGAAGTAATAATCGTCTTAGGCCTAAACAGTTTTTGAATATTTTTGCTTAAATGGACGAATTTATCCCACACAATCCACACCCGTCCCTTACTGCCAACTATCGTCACACAGCTGCTGCTACCATACGTCAGTACAGTAAAGTGTGATTTGTGTGCGAGTGACGATCGAGGGAGCGTTTGTACATACGCCCATCATCATAATTTCATCTTGGTGTAAACTTTCAACATTTCTGGTGAGGCTGTTGAAAAATAACAGAAGAATAATTGAGCTAAAATACTTAGTTTCTCACATTTTCTCTCTGGATATACATATAGCAAGGCGCCATGCATTTGCCACGCTCGCCATGTTCGGTTCTCTGCTCCCGACTTACCGTGCCAACGAACTGCGTTGGTAAACGCTTGGCTATTGATCGAATGATAAAACCCAGAATTTGGGTGATTACCCTTGCTGATTTCACCCCCTAAACGTAGAATAAACGTTCATGTAAAATTATGAGCGTAATATCCTAGATTTAATCGTTAGAGTTCATGCAAGGAAATATAGTGTTACAACAGGAAATCTTTTTAAATTTAATGTCATAATGCCGTATGTCCATTGAAGCCCTCTGTACATTCCCTTGGAAAGCTGGGACTCCAGGGGGTTTCTTTGGTCTCATGAGTTAGCATATAACTAAGAGCAAAATTTATTGAACGTATCTTTTACCTGCTGAAAGAATCTTTTCTCTGTCTCACATAGTATAAAAGTTATTAGCCTCTGACAACCACTGCGGTCGGGCCGTGTCGAGTCGGGCCAGGCCGGGTCGTGTTGGGCCGCTCATTTCTCAGCTGAACGTAAACATTGCTTCGCTTGCTCGTAGTTACTAGAGACAGTTATTAACTCTCTTTCTCACTCTCTCTCTCTCAAACACACACACACACACACACACACACACACACACACACACACACACACACACACACACACACACACACACACACACACCATAAATTAAACAGTAAACCAAGACATAAGTAAGGCAGCGATGTAGCCAAGAAAGCGACTGTAGAGGTTCGGCAAGCATGGCCCTCCTCTCCCTCCATTAGGGAGATTGTGGCTGCAAATCATGATGGGGTTGAAAGATGAGGGTGTGGAGGTGCTGGTGGGTGGTGATAGCTGGGTGGGGAAGAGGGGCTTGGGTAGGTGGGAAGGGAGTAGGTGGGTGAGAAGGGGTTAAGTGGGTAGGAAGGAGCTGGGAGGGTGGGAAGGTATTGAGTGAGTAGAAGGGTGAATAGGTTGTGGATACCCTAGGTTGGTTAGAAAATGAGAGATGTTGGATAGGAAGGCGATGCATGGGTTGGACGGTGGGGCGGGTGAGTTGTGAAGGGCTTGAATAGGTGGATGTTGGGACTGGGAGGGTGTGGGCAAATGTATGGGAAGTGGTGAGTGGGTGTGTGGGTGGTGGGAGAGTGGGAGCATATGGGTGACAAGTATGCTGGATGATAGGTTTGAACACGGAGATGGGTGGGGTTGTGGGAGGTGGGGGAGTGTGGGTGGGTGGCATGGCAATGGCGAATGTTTGAGGGGATGAAAGAAGTAGGCTAGGAGAATGTTGTGTAGGCGGAAAATAGGGTGGTGAGTTGACAGCTGGAGATGGGTGGAGGGTGGCGAAGTGTGTGTGGGTGGAGAGAATTAGGTGAATGTACTGGGTGGTGGTGGTTGATGGATGGGCAAGTGATTGTGGATACGGCAGGGTGGGTTGAGGATGGTGGTTTGTGGTAGGATGATGCCGCTTTGATGGTGAAGTGTTAATGACATGCTGGTTGTGTGGTGGTGATATTTTTTATTTATTTATTTATTTGTTAATTAATTAATTAATTTATATATTTATGGCTATGGTGTTGTGTATCGTTATGACAGTGGTGGTGGCGGTGGTGGTGGTGTGTTGATGGTGGTATGTGGTAGCATAATGGTGCTACCGTGATAGTGATATGTCGGTGGTGAGAGGGTGGTTGTGCTGACAGTTGATGAAAAGTTGATGAAGTGCGCCAGGAGATGGTGAAAGCAGATGCATTAACGGTGGTGAATGCCGTTTGCGCTAAATAAAACTGTCTGGCGGTAGTAAGATTGAAGGAGTCAGTGAAGATTATTTTCAGTGAAGACTGGGTGATGGAATGTGTGCAGTGGTAGTAGTTTCTTTACACCGTTTCAGAACCGTGTCAGGAACTAATGAGATCCTGTTCAGTGTTGACTGCCAGTGTTATAATGGATTGGGAGTTTTTATTCATTAGTTCAGAACCAGAAATGTCAAAAATACTGAGAGGTGCTGTGCATGTTCTACTGGTTTTGCTCTGCACTGTAGGGGAGGAAAAGTTATGCAAGCATGAAGGACACAGGATGGTTTTAAAAAATAATATACTGCAATGGTTTACGTCGGTCATGGCAAAAAGCGTGATTTTGCAAATCTTTTTTCTTTTTTTTTTTTTTTTTACGTGTCCGACTCTTGGCAAAGGCTCAAGGCCTATTTCTTGGGGGCAGTGGCCTATCCCAAGGCCCAGTAGTCCTCCTACACCTCCACATGTCACCACTTCGGCGCTAACACCCACCGTCCATATTGAATACATGCTAGGTCAGTCTCATACAGGACTGGTGTACTGGTATTAGCGGGGGTACTTTTACGACATGTCGGCGGGTCATCTGGTATCAGGAAAGTCTGCTTTTTAGGAAATTCAAATCCTTAAACTGTTTCCTGCTCCAGCCGGGATTCGATCCTGGGTCCATTAGGACTGCAAGCCGCCTCTCTACCGATTCTTAATAACCCCCGGCTCCTATGACTCATTCTTAACTGAACAAAATCCTCCGGCGTTTGCTGAAACAATGCTAGGGTATTATCGGCCATAAAAGAATTAATGGTGAGAGCATTATCAAGCATAATCAGTTCAATGTCTCAAGTATGAGAGCGTACGATATCTGCTTCCTAACATATAATATACTACCTATTTAAAACAGTCTTGCACAGTCAGAGCCAGCAAAGACCATACACAGAAGAGATACCAGACAAATATCTTCCAAAGAAAAACTCAGCCATAGGATGCAGATCAGTAGCCTCATATGGACAGATGTGGTGCAAACAAGCCTCCCTGCTTAACTATATTCCTTGCCGCTAATTTATCCTCCGTAGAAATACACCTTCCCCCAATAGCAGTCACCCTAACTGGTTAAGGCGATTTCTACCTACTGATGAAATGGTTATCTGTGTCAACGGTATGTTTAATTTATTCGTAAATTTTTACACTGACACTTTATGAGTCTCGGGTGGTCTCTAAGGGTGTGGCTTTACGGAAAATTTAGCTGGCGCCGAATGTAGGACCAGTTCTACTATCAGCATTTTCAAATGTACATTGCAGAAAATGCTTAGCAATCACCACAAGACTTTAGATGTACTTTCTTTTAATTTATTTTCTGAATATTTGCTGTACATGTATTTTCATGTGATGTTGTAATTTTGATCATATGAATTCCATCTGTAAAATGCTAAGGAATAAAGGTACGGTATTATCATTGTTAGGGTAGATGGAGGTGGCCACCAGCCACTCACCCCGCTTTCTGGTGCCTTCAGGTGACTGCAGTGAGTGACAAGCTAAATGGTTTCCTGCGACCCACGAAACCATTTACTACGTTGGGTGGTAACCACATAATCATATGGCCCATAATGGTCTAGTAGGCCAAGATACTCCACCCGGATGGAGCCAGTAAGGGTTTACATTCAAGGAATGGCTGGGTTTAAATGCTTACATAATGCCACTCAGGGAAGAGTGAAGCTGGCCACCCTTGTCTCAAATATCGGGACTGCGAGCCTATGCCAGGGCCCCTACGCTCTTCATAGAGAAGAAAAAGAATGGAACTTAATAATAATAATAATAATAATAATAATAATAATAATAATAATAATAATAATGTAACGCTGATGAGTTAAAAGAATATGGATAAGACTTTGTCAGACAGAGACTGGGCTGGAGGGTGTGGACAGAAACTGAAATTTGTAAGGTGTGTGGACGGGAGCTGATGAATAAAGCTGTGTGTGAATGGAAGTTTTATTGATGTGTCGGGGCGTAGGTGGGTGGGTGAGTGTGTATAAGAGGTGGTACGTGTGGGAGGGAGAGAGAGAGAGAGAGAGAGAGAGAGAGAGAGAGAGAGAGAGAGAGAGAGAGAGAGTATGTGGGTGGGTGGGTGGGTGGTCGGCGAGGATGGGTGTGCCAGGAGTCGCAACACAGTGACCTTAAGTGGGTTGTGGGGAACGTAAAAACAAGAATATGCGGAAGAGTAAATTGTAGCCAGTGTTTCAAGCCTCATGCAGCTGTGTGTGTGTGTGTGTGTGTGTGTGTGTGTGTGTGTGTGTGTGTGTGTGTGTGTGTGTGTGTGTGTGTGTGTGTGTGTGTGTGTGTGTGTGTTTGTGAAGTTTTGCACGGGTTCATCTATCAATTCACACACAAAAATAAAAAAAATTGCGTACACACATATGTGATGAAAATTAATATATTCAGCCTCTTCATTATGAGGCGTCTTTCATAACCTAAATGAATACAGTCGTCTGGCGGTAACAAAAAGAAAATAAAAGAAAATATAATGGACATCATTGTATTGAAGGGATAGACATTACTCGTATGTGAGCAGTCATATCTAGAGCTCTGATATTTTCTTAAGTAGATAAACGAGTACCGATTTATTATTGAATTTAAAGTGTAGATGAAAGAAGAGGCACTGAAGTAAAGAAACTGCTGTAAGAGGAAAAGGAGTGAAATAAGCAGGTGTTGGGAATGTTAAATCATGTTTAGAAATAGTACGACTTCTCGGTAGTTGAGTTTATGGTGTGGCAGTGAGGCGGGTGGGAACGGACCACATTATATTTATTTTACCTCAAGTGAGCCTCGACCCAGAGTTACTGCTACATTTTTAATTTAGTAGGAGTGCAGGTGTCCCGTTGAGGCGGATATCATTCTTTATAACTATAATGTCTCTACATATATTCCAAGGAGTCACTGCTGCGTTACTCAAGCTGCTCTCATTAATAATTTCAAGCTCAATCAGAATTATATGGTGTAACAGTGTGGGTAGCTATAAGAGACGAGAGGTGCTGGCATGGTGTGGGTGCAACAGCTGTAACTCTGACAGGAGGCGGTTCATCTTATGGACAAAAACTGGGGAAGCCAGACAAGCCCGACACCACGAGTGACACCGTGGCTGTTATCAATGTAGTGGTATTGACAGGCAGGGCGATACTCCAGAGGTGAGGTGATGTCTCTCACCCACACCAGGCACTGTCGTGGCACCATGCGGGGCGGGGAGGGAGGCACTCTCAACTTAAGACGGAGTAAAATGGGAACATGGAGAGGGAAGAGAAAAACGAGTGCAGGGGAAGGTGAGGAGGAGAAGGCAGAATAACAAAACAGATTCTTGTTTAAGCCTTTGCCGGACCGGGATTTCCCTCAGTTGATTAAAACTATCCGACGGTTGCCAGAGCAATACCTAAGGGACGTCATACCCCACAAAGGTTTACTGAATGTGAATTTAATCACTGGTTACCTGTATCCATAACCTGAAAAGAAATTACCGTATGTTTCTATGACGCATAACTAATAATATATATATATATATATATATATATATATATATATATATATATATATATATATATATATATATATATATATATATATATATATGCCAAGTGACGTCATACCACTCTCTCTACTACCGTCGTTTTCTTTCTAGGCCTTTTGTTTTATACTGCATATATATATATATATATATATATATATATATATATATATATATATATATATATATATATATATATATATATATATATATATATATATATGTTTGTGCCACAGTACCCCCTACCACCTGCCAATACACTACTCGTCTTTACCGTCGCCATCCCTTTCTGAGGCCCGGATGCTGGTCAGCTTAGGAGGCTGTGGACCACACATTCTTTACTAGTTAATTACTGCATATGAGACGGCTTTATCTCGTGCATCTTATTCATGCAGTACGTTACTGCGTTAAAATATTTAATAAATATACAAGAGAGTATTAAGTGCACAATTTGAATAATACTGATACGCAAGAGATGCCAGAAATACCCCTAAACTTACAAGAGTAAGGCCTGTACTGCAACTCACCTCTCCCGCCGCGTCATCACCCTCACTTAGAGCAGTGCTTAATCACTCAAGTCTACCAAGCATCGTGCCAACCCAGCACGCCCAGAAACAAATTAATATGATTAAATTCTTCACCTTAGTCATCTTTCTTCTTCATTAACACCACACTCACCTATTTTCTTCATTAATAATAGATATGAATTCTTACCGACCTTTTCAGTAAAGTATGTAAACACAGTATCAGTGACAAAATCAGTGATATCCTTAGCCTTATCATTGTTCATCTCTCTCTCTCTCTCTCTCTCTCTCTCTATTTGTAGTAGGTGGGGACGCTCACCATCCACTCACTCGATGTAGTGCTGCTCTCGGGTGTTGGCTTTTTCCTCTCCATCCTTCTTTCCTTCCATTCTCTTCTGTCTTTCTTTCCTTCATTCTTTCCTTGTCCTTCTGTGTGCGGGTGACTTTACACTCCCTCTTCTGTCTTTCTTTCCTTCATTCTTTCCACTTCCTTCGGCCTGTGGGTGGCTCTACACTGAGTGACAAGCCAACTGGTTTCCTGTGCACCAGGAAACCATTTACTACGCTGGGTGGTAACCATATAACCAAATTTTGGCGCCTGGTGGTTTAGTGGGTAATTATTGTGCTCCAATCGGATTGAGCCGGTGAAGGTTTATATCCAAGGGATGGTTGGGGTTGATTGCTCTTGTAATGCCACTCAGGGATGAGTGAGGCTGGTCACTCTCATCTTAAATGTCGGGACCAACTGCCTAGCCCCGAGCTCCTACGCTCCTCATGGGGCAATGTAGGATTGGATGATGGATGATTGATATATATATATATATATATATATATATATATATATATATATATATATATATATATATATATATATGTGTGTGTGTGTGTGTGTGTGTGTGTGTGTGTGTGTGTGTGTGTCTTTAAGTTTAAGCCCACGTACTAGAAAGACGTCAGTGAATGCATAATTAGCAGGCATGAATTTCCAGCAAAAACAATCAAATAGAAACCTATGAAAAACATTATCGACCAGCATCGACTCGCCGGCTCAGTGGTAACGCTCTCGCCTAGCATCAGCTAAGACGGGGGTTTGTGCCTTGCTCGGGATGCAAAAAGTTTCACTGACGAAACGGGTGGTCACTGTCCTCCTTGAGCAAGTTGATAGGTGTGTGCGTGTGTGAAGGTCAAGGCTTTGCCCTTAGATCGGACTACATGAGCTCTCAGCTCTCTTCCGAGAGGGTAAAATGCTGATGATCACAACCATCACGTGATCCTGAACAATCCGGTGAATTACACACACACACACACACACACAAATGCTCATTAACAAAACCACCTAGAACTATAATGCCATGCACACTCACGCTCATCATGAGTGAGACCTGCAGGAAGCGCATTTTGTTGTTGTTGTTATTGCCCTATGCTCATCTGATCGTGAACTCGTTGGATTGTAGGTCGAAGCTGGCCATCTCCTGCAGTCCACTTGTCAGGACTTCATATTATAATTACAAATCATAATAGATAAATAGATAAATAGATAGATAGACAGAGCTCCAGGCAAGCCTGGGAAAGGGAAATGATCTTGCAAGTTAACTGAGGAAATGTTGACAGTATACCAAATACACCTCTTCCTTCTCTCTCTCTCTCTTTCTCTCTCTCTCGCTCGCTCGCTCGCTCGCCCATGTTGCTAGGCTCCTTCTCCCTACTACCTGCCAGTTCTATGGCTAGCCTCCTTCTGAGCTCTGCTTCCTAAATTCTGGTGTAGCAGGGGTCGTGTCACGTGTGTTACACTGTGGTTGGAAAGTTCTAGAAACCTGTGTGTGAATATGTGTGTATGTGTGTGTATGGTCACGAGGCTTTGTTCGTATGCTATCTCGCTGACACACTACCTATATCATCCCCTGACTTGCTACTTCCTGTGTATTGTCAACATTTTCTCAGTTAACTTGCAAGATCATTTCCCTTTCCCAGGCTTGCCAGGAGCTCTGTCTATCTATCTATTTATCTATTATGATTTGTAATTATAATATGGAGTCCTGACATGGTTGTAGCACTGACCTATTGAGGAACAGAAAGACAAGCCGCCCAAGTATACTGGTGTCACTGCATAAAGGAATCCGTCTCCAGAACCTTGGAACTTATAATTACAGCTAATGAATTAGAGTTGGAGAATGCGGGGATGTTGAGAAGGGGATTAATTAATGGCGGGACTGAAGGAACAGGAAGGTGGTGTAGTGCCTGACAGCCTGACACTTGTCGTTTTGTAATTGTTTAGAGGCTCCGCAACACCCCTCCCTCACTATACTCTTTTCACATTAACTTCAGCGATTTACTTCAAGTAGGTGAGTGTTTAGAGAAAGACGATACTGTGGCTCTACATCTTTTCCAAAGCACTTCATGACTAACATCATATTCTGTTATTAATAAATTATTACAACTCAGCATTCAAAAGAGAGAGATGGCGAGTCTAGGTCAAGCTAGAGTGAAAGGAAAAAGGCTACTTTAGTATTACATACGCAGAGTTATTAGATTCTTGTATGTTACTTATGTAATATACTTTGATACCAGAATAGAGCAAACAAGACACAAGAGAACAGTTGGTTGTAGCATGCAAAATATAGTGGTCCATATATAACGCTCTTCTTCCATTCCTCTGGGCGGTTTCTCATGTGTTGCAGGGACGGCTCAGCCAGAGATATTTGTCGGGCCTGCATCCTCTATTCATTTCCTACTCCCACTGTGGCACAAACGCTGGAACCAACAGACTGAGCTGTTCCCGCAACACGTAAGCTACCGCCAAGTGAGTTTCTAGAGTAGCGCTGTTTACGGACCACCACGTATATAGTTAAGGAAGAGAGAAAGCCTGGTAAGTGAATCAAAAGATGACTCAGTATTGCAAAAGGGAATTATGAACTTTACTGAGACTAGACCAAGAGGCAATGGTGGGAAGGAGGGATAAACAGACAGCTAAAGATAGACCGCTAGGTTAGGTAGGTAGATAGGTAGGTAGAGGTAGCTAGACAGATAGATAGATGCAGATGAAGATAGAAAAAGGCGGACAGACGAACAGACACACAGATAAAGAGATAGGTAGACAGACAAACAGTTAAAGGAATAGATAGACAGACACTGACAGGCAGATAGATATAGAGAGATAGATGGGTAAGTAGACAGAGGTAACACTGTGGAAGAATTACTATATGTGGGTGGTGGAAAAGAGGGAAGCTCCATAGGGTGGAGGGAAGGAGGATGTATGAGAGTGGAGGGGATGAGGGTGACTTTATGTGGGTGGAGGTGGATGGTTGTATGTGGGAGGAGGGAGAGAGAGACTTCATGTGGAGGGAGGAAAAGAGGTTGTATCTGGAGGGAGGGAGAGACGGAGAGAGGGTCGGAGGTTACATGTGAGTGGAGGGAGAAAGACAGGGTTTATGTGAGTGGAGGGTGAAGGAGAGGGTATATGTGGGTGGAGGGTGAAGGAGAGGGTACTGGTATATGTGGGTGGAGGGAGAAGGAGAGGGTATAATTATGTGGGTGGAGGGAGAAGGAGAGGGTATAATTATGTGGGTGGAGGGAGAAGGAGAGGGTATAATTATGTGGGTGGAGGGAGAGATGGGAAAGAGGAGTTGGAGGTAGAACATATGGAGAGATTAGAGTGTAAAAAATAATACTGTCTGGGAAAGAGAGACGGTTGATATAAAAGGAGGAATGGAATGTTGGACAGGCGGAGCAGGTGCAGGTGCAGGGTAGGTGAGAGTAGGGCAGGTGTTGTGGTAAGGTAAATGTAGGGGAGGGCAATGACAGACATAAGAGCAGGGCAGGTTTAGTGGAGGGACAGGTGTAAGGGAAGGGTTAGGTGAAAGGGGAGGGACAAGGCAAGGCATGGGGATGATACATGTACAGTACCCCTGCCCCTCACACGTGGTGTGGGTGGCGGCGTTTCTTAAGGCGGTGCTCCGGGTCCAGTGATGTATCCTCAGGCCAACGCAAATATTGATTTACTCTGCTGGTGTTGTCTCGCTCGTCCTTGTTCCTTTGTCTCTCCCGTAAACTTCTTTTTTATGCCACACAAGGTTTGGCAACCATGTGCTATTATGAACTCAGTAGCACACCTTCATGTGGTTCTATTTCACCCTCGATTCTCAACTGCTTTGTTTCAAAAGGTTTCAAAGAACCGGTCGCTTTTCTTCCTGGATTATCAGTACCCCCTATTCCGTTGCATAATTACTTATGATTTAGATCACTGGACTGAAATGCTTAAAACTAATACCAATCTCTGTTTCGCTCTGCTGATCATTACACCACACAACTCATCTGCTATCAGTCATCACTATACTCTGATTCACTTTTACTTTCAGGCTTCAGCAATTACAGACATTCATAAAACCAGTAGAGATAATACATTTGCATATTGATGCCAGAATGCTCGAAGTATAATAATTATTTTGTCAGCTCATAATTATATGCAAATTTTAGATGTAAAAATTGTCATTTCTACCCCGTCGCAACAGGACATTCATATAAACTGCATACGTAGGCCAGAGTTGGGCTTTTTAGTCCAACCTTTGAAGTCGAGAATAACCAGTGGCTATTCTTTGCTTGGTATTGTTAACACACACACACACACACACACACACACCTCAAATGTATATATTGATATCCTATGCTGGACAGCGTTTTATCAAACTATTTACTTGCATATACAGTATATATATATATATATATATATATATATATATATATATATATATATATATATATATATATATATATATATATATATATATACATATCAGGCTTGGAGTAATTACATTGGTTTGGGTCAATTACAATTACGGTTATAAATACTTGTCCTGTCACTAAATTACAAATACATTTACAAGGACGAAAACAAATGCTAATTACAATTACATTTCTTAACTTTTAATATTTGCAAATTACAATTACAATTACAGCAAAGTTAGTGTTTAGTACATATTTCAATTACTTATTGTCATAGTATAAAATGAATTAATGGCTGACTACTGAAAAAAAATATAGTATATATATCTATCTATCTATATCTATCTATCTATCTATCTATCTATCTATCTATCTATCTATCTATCTATCTATATATATATATATATATATATATATATATATGTTCCATTGGATCCCACGGGTCCTGGGCGAGACACTGTGCTAGCAGGGTACTAAGCGTACCGCCCTCTGCCTATCGGCTCATAGTCACGAAGTTCATAGGTCCCTACCCGGGGTTCCCTACTTTACTATCCTCTGAAAATTCCTAGTTCCTTCCTATATTGAGGATACTGGCCTCCAATGGGATCTATCTATCTATCTATCTATATATTTACTTCTTAACCTTTTTCATGGTTGAGGAAAACACTAAAAATTCATTTTATGTAATACCACATTGTTTTACCTAGCTGAAGGAAACCACAACGAGAGAGGACTGTCAGCTTTGTGTGAGAACCAGCATCGGTTAATAAAGGAGTGAGAAGCGAATGAAACAGGGAGAGGTTCTTGTAAGGAATGAGTGTATCATACAGACGGTACGATGATTGCTCTATGTAATGAAAAATAATAGATGTGAAGCGTCTTCAAAAATACATGAATGGATGTGAGAGCAAATAGGAGTGTAACAGAGTACGAGAAGGGTGGCGGGGGCGTGGCAGTGCAGGGGGGTAACGTGGCGATGAAAACATTCCTTGGCGGGTCACACCTGCCGCTGCTGCTGCTGCTGCTGCTGCCGCCGCTCTTGTAATCCACAGTAAAGCGACCAAAATGATCTTTTAGCGCGAGCAACAAGGCAACCAGACCTGAGAATGGCTGGCGTTGGCTGTGTGAGGCGGGGGTTGTATAGCCTCTTTCGCGGAGGGCAAGTTTGGCCAGGGAGGCCCGGAGTTTTACACCGCTTCCTGGTGGTGGGGTGAAGTGGGAGCGGCCTCGTATGTGTGTGTGTGTGTGTGTGTGTGTGTGTGTGTGTGTGTGTGTGTGTGTGTGTGTGTGTGTGTGTGTGTAGTTGTGTTTGCCTAGTTGTTACGTTCAGGATTTGTACTGTCCTGTCTCTATATCTACATTTATCCAATATATATTACTGAACACACGAATATTCTTTGATTGTACCACTTTCCCTTCCAAATTATTCCAAGTATTTATGCTTCTATCTAGGAAACTATATATATTTTTTCTATTCTCATTTAAACATCTGCTTTTCCCCAGCTTATATTCATGCCCTCTTGTCTCTCCACCACATTTTGCAAGATGAACAGGTAAACAATAATTGTGGAGGTACAGTACTGTAGTACTGGGGGGAACCTGACATGAAGGTGACGTGTGTGAGGGCTGGTTGTGCTTTGAATGTATGAGTGTGTGTATAATTCTAATTGTACCTATTAAAGGATCAAGGGATGGAGTGCGGTGGAGATTCTCATGTGATCATTTAATATTGGCGTATGTAAGTGGCATAAATGATGAAGGAAGCCAGAACTGGCGCTGAGGCAGCCAGAAAACTTTGCAGAGATTAAGCTGTGACACAGTTTTAGTTCTCCACCAAACCAGCTCCCACACTCACTCGCTCTAATGTATGTGTGCAGGCGTGACACTTTGCCTCGTATTTCTTATCAGATAAAGCGGAAGTCGATGGCAAAGATCCCCATTTTCTAAGTCTTGGGCTCTTGGGGGCACCTTAATAAGACTGCCAAAATGACTAAATTAACATACAGTTGACAGAAAGGCACTCAGAGTGACACTGATTTTGCCCCCTGAAGTACGAGATGTAAGAGCAATGTCATCATTCAGGATGTATGAGAAAAGTTAAATAGTGGTAAGGGTTTCAGGGCTCCCTGGGGTAGTATGGGACTCGTGGGAAAGCGTGGGTGCTCTGAGACCTCAGCATCAACCCCAGGCTACTAGTCGGTTGACAGGTGGGGCCTTGTGGGTGGGTAGACAGGAAGGGGAACACTAAAGAAGGTCACGTTTGGAGACAGTAGCCGGAGATGCCAAGACCAAAATATGAGTGGGAGTTGAGCCATTCACGGGTAAGATGAGGTCGACTGTAGGGCACCTATTTTGTAGGGATGTCAGGCTGTGTCGTAAAGGTGGTGGTGAAACATGTTCATTATGTGGAAAGTGCAGGTGAAAGGATCAGCTAAGAGATGTTCAATTTCTGAGCATTGGAGGGAGTACTGAAGGTTTAACTTGTGTACTGAATATGTAAATTGTGTAGTAACTGCGTCTTACTTTAACATATGAAATGACCTTGCATATAAAAATTATGTTATGATGTAGTTACTCAGAGAAGCTATAATACTGTATTATATGTCTGCGGAAGGAAGAGGGAAAATGATTGCTATCTATCTACTTATCAATATCTACCTATATCTATCTATCTGTATATCTACCTATCTAACAATATGTCTGTCTATTTATCTATCTACCTATCCATCTATCTATCTGTCTATAATACCTTTTTTCAAAAATTCAGTCGCACACTCTTCCTTAGCAGTCCTCTTATCAGACATGCCACCATAATTCTTTTGTGTTCATTGCCACACACTCAGGGTAGAACTGGCAAAGGTTGGAGCCCAGTCAGTTAGGGAAGCCGAAGAAAACGTTAATAGTAACACCACTGTGCAATCTGTTTTTATTGTGTGTGTGTGTGTGTGTGTGTGTGTGTGTGTGTGTGTGTGTGTGTGTGTGTGTGTGTGTGTGTGTGTGGTCGTGCCAAGACCCAGCCAGGCCTGTCCCTCCCACCCCCTTCTCTGAGTCACACCTCTCCCCTCCCCTCCCTCCTTTCCGCCCTTCACTATCCACTTTCTGTTTGTCTCCCTCGCCTGCCCCCCTGTCCCCCATTCCAACCTCTCCTACCCTTTTCCTCCCTCGCGCCTCCCCAGCACAGTGACTGGTGAGAGAAAAATAGCACATGTGGGGAAAAAACGGCAGAAACAGGATAATGGATGGTTTCTTCGCCGGTTTCTCTGCCTGACGCAACCATGAGACAGTTCTTATTTTTCAGCTATTTTATAATTAATAACATGTGCCTCATGTCATTACACCCAACATTTTTTGCATACTGTATTGGTCATATAGCCACACGAAACCTCTTCGTGCCCATCCACTAACACTTTAAAGATATAGAAGTATGGCGTTAGAAAGTTGTTAATATATTCACCGTAATTATGGGAAATAAGCTGGGATAACAGAAGGTATGAGAGAACTGAGGCTGAGACCAATTAATGTTAGTAAAGAGCACAAGAATGAGAATAGAACTAGATGGTAAACAGCTCAGTGTACTGTAAAACATTTTCCCGGACAACTGTAGGCGTGGTGTGTGAGTACGTGCGAGCAGCCAAGTTGTTAGGAAATGGATTGTAGCTGCTTCCTGCCGTGTGGGAGGCTAGACTACACACCCACACCAACTACAGTAACTACCACCAACCTTACCTCTGTTTACCTGGGACTGTATTCTGTGGGGTTTGAAGACCTTGTGGCACCTCCTTGTTGTCAGCTGATTTTTTTTATTTCACCTCAGCGTTAACTATTACGCTATTTTTTACATGTAATATCACCACAGATATCATAAATAGCATACAAGACAATAAAGACATGTCGTATGCCGAAATAAATTAGTAAGGAAGAGGTGCAAGGCACCCTCCATATCCGAAGAAAAATACAACCATAGGGATATAAGGTGTCTATGGTTACAGTGATTAAGAACTCTTTTTTTTTTCTTCTTTAACCATACGTGAGGTAAAAACAAAAGAAAAGTGATGCTTCCTTTCTGCCTTGTGACCTTACACAAGTGTGGGCGAACATTCTTGCTGTAAAGACACAGATGCGGATGGGTCTTATTAAAACTGACCGTCTTTCCATTCATTAATCTTTCTTCCCCTTCACGTGCCTTCCCTCTCTTTCTCTTACCATTTAGCTGCCTCTAACGCTTTTTCCTCCCATCTGCCGCTCCCTTCCCTCACCACCTTCCCATCCTACTCTCCTAGCATTTGCGCTTGTATCCTAGACCCACTTTTCTTATCCCTCTTCTCTCTTCACTCTCCCCGTTATTGGATCTGCTAGAATAAAAGTTGTTTACATAAGAGGGTGAAAGAGGTGTGGTTGCGTCAGTGTTATCTACATCAGCGCCATCTGTCAGTCGAACGTACAGGCCAGGTGCGGACGGTGATCAGTCTGACGCATACCCAGGATGTATGCAACTACGCCCAAGTTTCCTTCCCAGATGTAAACTCAGACGCTGTAAGTCCGCCTGACTCACCTTGTTGCGTGAGTCAGCGGCCAGGAAGAGAGCAGGCGAGGAGAGGGGCTTCAAAATCATTTATTTGCTCTTGGCTGATTCCGACTTGCCGAGAATATCACAGAACTTCCTCACACAACTTTCAAGTGACTGAAGGGTTGGTGTCGGGGAAGCTGAAAGGGTCTTGGTTTATTCGTCCTCCCTCACAAAAACTATTTCTGGTGGGGCAAGATCGTTAAATTTTTCATGCAGTTTGACATTCGAACTATACTATAAATTTGGCTGCGTCATTCAGTTCATATTTCCGGAAAGAAATGTAAAAGAACCGAATCTCACAATGTGAAAACATAAATCCCCAGTAGGTTATGCAAACAAGCAAGAAAACTCATTAAGATCTTAAAGAAATGTGTTCGTTTTCAGTCCTCGATTAAAACTAAATGTTTCCAAAAGCTCTTTCGGGAAATCAAAATGGTGACCAATTTAAATATTACTCCTTCCTCAAAGCGTCCGATGCGCCATCTATTAGCAATGGGAGCAACGACCTCTCCTTCTTTGACACTCTTCTTGCCCACGCCTGCTTTTTTGGCGGTTTTGGCGGCACTTGCACACACTCACACGGCCTGATAAGTCGCTCTGATGGGAGCTACAGTTTTCTCATCCCTTTAATCTCTCGTCTGGGATCACATAGAATTTAGTAGGAGTAGAGTCGTGCATAAGATAATGTATATTATTGTCAGTTCCACGAATACATGTGCAAGTATAGTCACAACAAGAAGCGGTGCCAAGGCACAGCAAACACGTCCCCGGCAGTCATTTCAGTGCTGACGTATAAACACAACAGGATATCTAGTCAAAGATATCACATACAAGTTTGGAGTAGGCTAAATTGGGTGAAAATTGGCGATTTTATGCTTCTTTGAAATTTTTGGCCCGACCCACCTGACATTGATCCCCACACCACTAACTCGGGGGTAACCTCACTGATGTAATGAGGCATATTAGAAGATGCAGATTTGAAAGATGCAGCTTTGGGTTTTGGTTTCATGTCGATATGACTAATTTGAAAGGAGTTATGGCAATAAAACATTTTTTTTAACGATTTTTTGGGCCTACAGCCTGGGCCATGGCCCAATTTGGCCCAAAACCATCCCTGTAATTCGTCAAAATCGCACCAGAAGTGTTCGCGTAAAGTTGTTAACAGACAGACTAACAAACAGGCAGACAGACAGGCAAACAAAGAGAGAAATCGAGTGAAAACAGTACCCGTCCCTGAGTCCCGCCGGGGCGGAGACTGGTAGTTAGTAGTCCTTTTACATACATATCTCTCTTTTTACAGATTGGTTCTGAAAATGCTTTAAGACTGTGCATTAGAGCATCTCACCCGTACTGTGGTGCCAATACATTATGAAACATGTGGCGTTAACGTTAACACATACAGTATATGCCTGTAATTATCGACATTTACTAGTAGATCTGCTTCATTTGCATGGCAGTGTTACCATGATACGATTTCTTGATAATTTCGTACATGTTGGGTCACACTGTAATATACACAATATGACTCGTTAATGACTAGGTACGTATTCAAAAAAACTGTCATTATATCTTATCTGTAGTATAAATGCAGTTGTGACCTCTGTGTGTGTGTGTGTGTGTGTGTGTGTGTGTGTGTGTGTGTGTGTGTGTGTGTGTGTGTGTGTGTGTGTGTGTGTGTGTGTGTGTGTGTGTGTGTGTGTGTGTGTGTGTGTGTGTGTGTGTGTGTGTGTGTGTGTGTGTGTGTGTGTGTGTGTGTGTGTGTGTGTGTGTGTGTGTGTGTGTGTGTGTGTGTGTGTGTGTGTGTGTGTGTGTGTGTGTGTGTGTGTGTGTGTGTGTGTGTGTGTGTGTGTGTGTGTGTGTGTGTGTGTGTGTGTGTGTGTGTGTGTGTGTGTGTGTGTGTGTGTGTGTGTGTGTGTGTGTGTGTGTGTGTGTGTGTGTGTGTGTGTGTGTGTGTGTGTGTGTGTGTGTGTGTGTGTGTGTGTGTGTGTGTGTGTGTGTGTGTGTGTGTGTGTGTGTGTGTGTGTGTGTGTGTGTGTGTGTGTGTGTGTGTGTGTGTGTGTGTGTGTGTGTGTGTGTGTGTGTGTGTGTGTGTGTGTGTGTGTGTGTGTGTGTGTGTGTGTGTGTGTGTGTGTGTGTGTGTGTGTGTGTGTGTGTGTGTGTGTGTGTGTGTGTGTGTGTGTGTGTGTGTGTGTGTGTGTGTGTGTGTGTGTGTGTGTGTGTGTGTGTGTGTGTGTGTGTGTGTGTGTGTGTGTGTGTGTGTGTGTGTGTGTGTGTGTGTGTGTGTGTGTGTGTGTGTGTGTGTGTGTGTGTGTGTGTGTGTGTGTGTGTGTGTGTGTGTGTGTGTGTGTGTGTGTGTGTGTGTGTGTGTGTGTGTGTGTGTGTATGTGCTTACAAGTCATCCTACTTCTGAGGGTTGGTGGCTGGGTGGATAGGTGACTGAGCGGGTGCGCGTAGTTGCATGGGTGGTTGGGGTGGACAAGCAAAGAACAGGATGGGGAAGAAGAGGTCCAGGGAGAAAGTATGTCCATTTTTACAATATCTCCCTGAGCAAAAATAGGTCCACGGTAAGTAGGGCCATGGAGGAAAATAAGTCCAAGGGAGAGAATAGGTTTATAGGGAATATTTGTCATTGCTGGAGCAGGCTTCTGGTAATGAGGTTGGTTGGTGTTACACCGACTGAGTTTAGCCGGAGACAAATTTATACGTTAATGATCAATGAAGATATGTGACTGCTTGGTGTTTATAAGTTCACATATTAGTCTCAGCTTATCGTATAGCACCATCCACATATATGTAACTCAACATAAACTTGGTACACTAAAGATATCTGTTTCAGTCAGTCTCTAATCAGCCTGCCTATCCGTCTGTCTGTCTATACACATCATTGTCACAGTACTGTAGGCCTACTGCTGATTCGTGCTGCAGACACGTGCTTGCTTAATAAGAAAAAGAAAACTGGTTCTGATACATCATGTGTACTCGTATGGTGAAACAGACGCTGTGTGGGCTGTTCTGGTCGCATAATGATATAGTTAGGAAATCAGTGTAAAACTAGTGTAAAACAACGTATGGTACAGTATAATAATTAATATTATAAGGTTCATGAGTCATGTGCCCATAAAATATGCGCTTAGCTATCCAGCTCATACCAGATCATTTTCGAGTACATAAATATAACCTCCATTCAGTATACGAATCTCGTAACTGACTTTGGTCAGACATACCGACCCAACCAATACATAAACGCCAATTGTTTTCGCCGTTTTTCTTTTCCAGGATACTCAGAAACATTAACTTTTAATACTGACTGTGCATTTGAACATTTTTGTTTTTTAGCACAGCAGAGTAAAGAGACGTGTCGGTGAATTCTTGAAAGACAACCCCTGATTAAGAGGGTGAGGGAGGTGATCAGGAAGGAAAGGCTGGTGATGGGGGAGGGTGCTGGTGGTGTTTGTGTCCCCTAAAATATCTCCAGCTCCGGAAGTGTTTAGATGAGGATTATTCTCAAGACCCCTCAGCGCTCATTCATTCATCTCACTCTTAACCCCTTTCCCATCTCTTCCTCCTTTCCCACCATCCTATCTCTTTTCCCTGCTTCATCCTTCTTTTTTCTTCCCCTCACCCCTCAATTCCCATTCCTTTCTTCTCATCCCTTTTTCCCGACTAATCTTCCTTTCTCTTTCCCATCATCATCGTCCTATCTTGCCTTATCCGTATCCTCACACCCTGCCTCATTCTTCTCTCCTCGTACCCCCAAACCCTGCCCATTCTCTCTTCTCTCCTCACACCCTGCCCCATTCTTTCTTCTTTCTTCACACCCTGCCCAATTCCCTCTTCTTTCCCCACACCCTGCCCAATTCCCTCTTCTTTCCTCACACCCTGCCCAGTTCCCTCTTCTTTCCTCACACCCTGCCCAATTCCCTCTTCTTTCCTCACACCCTGCCTTATCCCCTCTTCTTATTCCCACACTCTGCCTCATCCCTCCTCTTTCCTCAAACCCTGCCTCCCCCTCATCTTCATATATAGCCTAATGTTTCATTATTCTCACTTTCTTCACACTGCCTCATCTTTTCTCATTCCTTTTCATCACGCCTTCCCCTGTCTTATTCCTTCCCAGTATCTTTTCCCCTTTTCATTCTACATTATCTCTCAACCCTCCATTCGCCTCTCTTCCTGGCCATTCCTCCATCAGCCCTGCCTTCACTCCTCATCTCCACCTTTTCCCTTCCCTTGTCTCAGTCTCCTCGTTTCTCTGCCCTCAGTCATATCCCTTTCCTTCTCCTAGTGCTAAACATTGATAGCAAAAATGTAAGAGTTAGCTGCAACATGAACAATGTCCAACTTGATAGGGTAAACCATGAAACAGACTAAGGAGTTATAATAACAAACGATCTGAAACCAAGAAAACAATGTACAGAAGCTGTGAAAGAAGTCAATAAATTGATTGGATTCTTAGGTAGAGTATTTTAATATAAATATGATAATATCGTCCTCACTTTGTATAATTTCTTAGTACGCCCGCACTTGGAGTATTGCGTTTAGTTTTGGTCACCGTATTATAAAAAGGATATGGAGAAACTCGAAAAAGTACAGCCATGGATGACAGAGAGAATACCTTGATTGAGAATAAACCATGTGAGGAACGTTTAGAAGTACCGAATCTCTTTACCCTAACAACGGAGGTTACAAGGAGATTTACTTCAAGTATTCAAAACATTGCGTCCCCCGTGCTTTCACCCAGTTTCCTCCTTTCCCTTCTCCCACTCTCTCCTTTCTCCATTCTTCTACCATCCTCTCAACCAGTTTCCTTCCTTGCCCTCACCCCCTCCATTCGCCCCTAACCGCTCACCTGCCTTCTCCTCACCCTTTACTCCCTCCCACCTGCCGTGACAGCCACTCTCGCCCACACCAACACGCCCACACCCCCGCACCTGACATGGCATAACACACCGCCGACACCACCTTGCGTCCTATTCCTGTCAGCTTAGCATCTCCTTACCTGCTGATTTTTGCATGTGACACGTTAACCCATTCAGTTCGCTGGCATACATTGCTTTATGTTTTAGTTTTGCCATCTTCAGTCGATTGTATTTAACTTTGAGAAACCTTTCGCAGTGACGGGGCTGGGAACGATCTCCATTATACTCCTCCAGTATGAAAAGTTCCCCAAACCAAGGCTCTGTATGAACGTTAGTTGGTAGTAGTAATAAAACTAACAAGTGCAGCAAAACTGTTAAACCCCACTCTTCAGACCGAGACCTTGGAAGCAGCCATCAGGGGGTCGCACTCTACCTAAAAACTTATCTGTGTGAAGATGTACTACTGTGCAAAATACTGTGTTCTTAGATAAAAGATTGTCGTGGGGAAGGGGGGAGGGAGGAGTCCCACCCTGCTTATGACCTTATCTTATTTGTGGTATACCAATGTACTAAATTTTGTTTTCCTAGGTAAAAAAAACTATACCTGTGCATATCAGCGTTGACCTGGACCCCAGTGGGGGGCCCCTCTGTAGGATGGGATCCCACTCTGCCTACAACGTGGTCCTGGTGGGGGTCTACCACTATGCAAAATTTCTTTTTCTTAGGCGCTTCCAGACATTAATCTTGAATAAGCTTTGCAAGTGTGAAATGAAAAGTTAGAATATCACACACACACACACACACACACACACACACACACACACACACACACACACACACACACACACACACACACACACACACACACACACACACAGCAGCAGCAGCAGCAGCCTAGGTATAGGCCTATAGATGGATAGATAGACAGAGCTTCCAGACACTCCCGGAAACCAGAAAACGCATTATCTGAGAACCACCGTCTCTTCTTCCTCATCTGTCCTGGAGAAATACTGTGCCTCACCCAGTCTGTGGAGAAGGAAAAAGATGTAATCGGAATGAAGCGGTACAGTCTCTTGCACGTTGCTAATGCAACTGATTTCGGTATTGATACTATACGAATAACATAAACGATAATGAGTGACATAATATTCAGGAAAAGTAACTGGGAAAATGGTGCTAGAAAATATCCTAAGCCAATGAAAATACCAGCCCATGACGCAAGAGCTTAAAGATGTGTGTGTGTGTGTGTGTGTGTGTGTGTGTGTGTGTGTGTGTGTGTGTGTGTTTATGTGTCCGACTCTGGGCACAGGCTTCACAGCCTGCTATCAAGGCCCAGCAGTCCTCCTACATACCATACACCTCTCTATGTCACCACTTCGGCGCTAACACCCACCGTCCATATTCAATACATGCTAGGGCTGTCTCATACAGGACTGGTGTATTGGTATTAGCGGAGGTATTTTTAACGACATGTCGGGGATCTTCTGGTAGATCAGTAAACCCTGATTTAATGAAATTCAAATCTTTAAACTGTTCCCTGCCCCTGCGGGGATCTGAACCTGGGTCCGTTAGGACTGCAGGCCACCTCTCTACCGACTGAGCCACTGCCTCCCCCAATGTGTGTGTGTGTGTGTGTGTGTGTGTGTGTGTGTGTGTGTGTGTGTGTGTGTGTGTGTGTGTGTGTGCGCGCGTGTGTGTGTGTGTGTGTGTGTGTGTGTGTGTGATGTTCTAACTTTTCATTTCACACTTGCAAGCTTATTCACGATTTCTGAAATCCAGTTACTCCTTTAAGTCCAAATCAAAACGAAAAAATCAATCTATCTATCTATATACCTAGGCTGCTTCCCCCCAGAAAGATATGGGAGAATATTAGGATGTAACAGCCATAATAAACCGCCAAGGAGGAGGTCCTATTAATCACCTCATGCCACTAGGAATACTGTTCTAAATACGGAAATAAAAATGGAAAAACAAGTAGAGGAGAGAAGCACAGCAGGTGAAGGGGAAAACTGTTCCATCTGGATTATTTATGGTTTGGTGGCGGAGGATAAATATAGTGGGTAGGCGAGACTGTGGTGGGAGGGTGTATGTGGTGGGTGTAATGGTGGCTGGAGAGAGGCTAGAGCTGTGTGGGGCGGTCATGGTGGGGATGGGTGGGGTGTCATGGTGGGGTGTATTGGTGGGGTGTCATGGTGGAGATGGGTAGGGTGTCATGGTGGGGTGTATTGGTGGGGTGTCATAGTGGAGATAAGTGGGGTGTCATGGTGGGGATGGGTGGGGTGTCATGGTGGGGTGTATTGGTGGGGTGTCATGATAGAGATGGGTGGGGTGTATTGGTGGGGTGTCATGATAGAGATGGGTGGGGTGTCGAGGTGGGGATGGTTTAGGCCCCAGTCACACTGCAGGTACGACGTATCGCAAACCACCCGTGACCTGCAAGTCGTGGGTGGTTTTGGTGAGGTTTATGACCGGTCTTTATATGTCTCGGTCTAGCCGCAGGCCACCATGGCGACCAAAAAATCGTCGTGAGGTTTTTCGTGCTGCACAAAAAACCTCCCCGTGACCACCAATGTTGTGGCACGGAAGCTGCCCGGTGGGCGGCTGGACTGCATCTGGCCTGCTTACAGACTGCGACTGGTCGGCGACACGTGATTTTTAAGCAGTGGTTGCCATCCAGACGGAAGCTGGTTGCCGCCCGCTTTGTACGGTGGCCGTCCGCACTCCAAGGCGACGACTGGACTGCGGCGGCCGCTGTTCACAAGCCTCCTGTCCAGGGTGGTGGTTGAAGTCCAGCTGCCGTCCAGCCGGCAATTGGTCGAGCGACAGGTGGTGGGCTGGACCGAGACCAGCCACCGGCCAATCCACGGCCGATGTTAGTCTAGTCATCCCAGTCTAAACTGCGACAGGACGTGGACCGGCTGCCGTTTGTCGGGAGCCTGCCAACGACCGGCCGGCCACTTGTCGGTGTCTTGACCTGTGTGTACCTGGCCATGGTCGCCATTCGGCTGCCCTCTGGACGGACGCTGGACAGACACTGGACGACCACCGGTAGCCGATCGGTGGCACGACTGCTCGGAGACCTCCGTGGTCGGGGACTGGTTTCACAATTTTCAGGTTTGCGACAAGTCGTACCTGCAGTGTGACCGGGGTGTTAGTGTATTATGGTAGGGATGGGCAGGGTCATGGTGGGAATGGGTGGGGGACTGGACGGGACAAGTGGGAACTGGTGATGGAAAATGGAATATATCTGCTTGGACACCAGCTCAGTTATAGTACGAGTACGTTCCATATTTTCATTACATTTATATTATGACGGTTGTCCATCACTCTAGCCAGCACCATAAGTTTTTTCAAAAGTTATAAGGTGTGTTTATTTAACCTTCTAAAAACAAGCCTTTGGCTGGAATGGAAACAATTTATTATGATTTTTTAAAATTTTAAGACAATTGAATCGTGTGCATAAAGTAATATCCTAACTTTGATTTATGTGAAAATACTTTGATGTTGGATCCAGGTAAGGGGAAACTATAATGGACATTGTGAAGCTCTGGTATGGAAGCAGTGGACAAGAGTGAGATAGAAGGAACAGCCCTAAATAAAAGAGGAGTTGCACGAGGCAGAACAGCGTCACCTTCATAAAAAAAAACTACCTAAGTCATTTTTGCTACTTTTAGGAAAATCTAAAAAAAAAAAAATGTTAACTTTCATATTAATTCAATTTTTATCCACTCACACCCTAGACCTGATAACGGCAGCTGTACCAATAGGTGCGCCACATAATGAAGAATTGATTTAGGCAAAAATCCAGAAATAAACGAAAAATGACTTAAGCAGTTTTTTATGAGAGTGACAACATACTGGAAGGGAAAGGGAGGAAGTGAGTAGAACATCTAGACAAGGCAAGATGGGTTTGAAGGCAGTTACTAACAAAGCCTCACTCATGTCAGTCATCAGCTGTCACATACAGTATACAAATCAAGTGGACATGATGAGGGACGGTGCAGACTATTCTAGGTTCGGTTTATTTACTGAGCTATAAAACGAGAGTCCACAGTGCGACGTTTGGCTGGGGGTGAGGAGGATGTGTGGTGAGTCACAAAGAAAGAAAAGATATATATATATATATATATATATATATATATATATATATATATATATATATATATATATACTGGGTGTCCCGGGAGGAATGGGCATAATTTTGGGAATTGACAGATGAGGGAATTCTAAGTAATACATGTTATATGAACATGTGTCCAAATCTCAGCCATTACGAAGCCACAGTTACTGATGACCTTATGGGCAAACTATGAAGGAGACCATTTTCCCCCATAAGGTCATCAGTAACTGTAGCTGCGGAACGGTTGATATTTGGATCAATGTTCATAATTTATAACATTTTTTGCTTAGAATTTCCTCATCTATCATTTCCCAAAATTATGCCCTTTCCTCCTGGGACACACACACACACACACACACACACACACCGCTCGCTGGCGCAGTGGTAACGTTCTCGCTTGCCATCTGGTAGACGGGAGTTCGAGCCTCGCTCAGGTTGCGAAAAGTTTCACTGACGAAGTGGGTGGTTACTGTCCCCCTTGAGCAAGAGGACGGGTGTGTGGGTGTGTGAAGGTCACAGCCTTGCCCTTTGATCGGACTATATGAGCTCTCAGCTCCCTTCCGGGAGGGCAAAATGCTGACGATCACGACCATCAAGTGATCCTGACCGACCCGGTAATTACACACACACACACTCTCTCTCTCTAATTTGCCCTTTCCTCCCGGGACACACACACTCTCTCCCTCTGTCTCTCTCTCGTTTATCTGATTGTATATACTTTGTGTATTTCTATATGTATGTATGTATAGTATGTATACACGTGCCTGCGTGGTGAGTACAGAAATCTAATTAAAAGTCATTAGGATTTCCTGAAAGATGTACAGTAGAGTTACGTCTGATAAGGAGGACAGCATTTTTCACATAATTCACCCAAAAGTCAATTGACTGGAGTTTACAAGAGTTACGCTGAACAGATCTGACACACAGCGTTAAGGAGCATTACATGAGTATGACACAGAGTTGCATTTAAGATTCTAATATCCTTATCTGTTTGTTGCAGGAAGGACTCGACAAAGAACAGGTCAATGGTAAGCGCATGGGAAGGAGCACCAGAGAGTATCCGGCTAACACAAGCACTCAGCCTCGCAACAAAGCAAATACGCTTCTGCTGCTGCTGCTGCTGCCTCGCCTGCTCTTGTCTATTAAGTCTGCCTCCAAAGCCAGTGAGCTTGAATGTACTCTATACCATGAGCGAATGAGAAGATACTGTTTAAAGGAACATAAAGGTTTATTCACTTTAAATAAAATGTGGCAAGAATAGTGATTTGATATATTTGTAATCTTCTCACGTCCAAAAAGACTGATGGAAAATAGAGTTAGAAATACTATGATAATGAAAGAAAAAAAAGACATTTGAGCTCACAGGCTGTTGCGCTGTACAAGATCATCAGTGCCTACGCTTTGAATGAGTGTTGTGTGGGGGCCTGATGGCAAAGGAGCGGCAGGAGTTCTTCATGTTAACATTTCCGCTGTTTGTCACAGATGGGCGCTTAGAGGCAACTTCAGAGGGACTAACAGAAAGAGTACCGACAAGAAAATGGCAAGCAGATAAAATGTTATTAACTCAATTTTTTCTAGAATGAACCGAACTTTAGCATAAGGTTTAAAATTATGAAAATCTACGCCTTTAATGTCATTCCTTATCACAGTTACTTGTGGAAACGATTATGCGGGCTTTGGAGCTGTTGTGTGTCTGCATGAAGAAAAATCGGGAAAGTTGTCGACTGCTTAAAGTAGTGAATGTAGTAGACTAAACTCCGTTCAGAAGTAAGGTAAATAGCTGCTATTACGGAGGATCTCTTTTCAATAAAATAGTTTTCACTGTACTTCGATAAGATCTCATCGATATGTCATCAGCGTTGGTAATACAATCATACCACTTCTACATAATATGTATTCCAAGCATATCACAGCAGAAATGGTGGAAATGTATTCCAAGCATATCACAGCAGAAATGGTGGTGGGCGACTGGGGAGACCTTGTTGCTCTGTGGGTAGCGAAATAAAATTTCGAAGACATGCGGCGTTGCCTGTATGCGGAGTCAGATGCATTAAAAAAAAAAAAAATCCTCGTCTTATCCTTCACCAGTGATCCCTGGAGTTGCCTCAAGTGTCCTTGCATTTGCTGTTCTTGCTAACGTTGTCCGCCTGCTCAGCCTATTTCTTCTGTTGCAGGATGAACTGGATAAGGCCCAGATCGAAGGTACGGGCGCACACACGAAGCTACACACCACCTGCACGCCCACACACCAACTTCGCCCACAAACCATCCACGTTCACAATTTTTGCAACTTTCCTCTTGGGATCTTTTATCATATAAATTCCCCTGTGTGACACTGTTGTTTCTTAACGTTATCGTTTTCTAATCCAGGATGTATGTCAGGCGTATAGCTTTTCTTACCGCTTTAAAGACAGCAATGCCTGCATAATTAATTTCCTCTTGCATGCCAGTATTGTAGAGGGAATAATGTTCTAGTTAAAAACATGTAGGTAGATCTCGATGGATGAATACACAGTATATCTTAGATTCCATCATATGAACCTATATTTAGTTCTGTAGTGTCCGAGTGAATGATTAAAGCAAATACATGCTATTTGTGTACACTTTAGCAAATACATGTGTAGAACTATGCGCATAAAAATGTCTGCCTTTTTTCGATACTTTGAACTTTCCAAACTGACACTACATAGTGAAAATTTACCTCTAACCACAGAATAACCAAAGATTTGTAATAGAAACAAAGTTTACTTTGCCAGATTACCAGTTGAACAGATCTATCAGACCTTATAGTCGCACAACCCAACACCTGCCCTGTGACGTGTCAAGTGTGGTGGTGTTGCCCAAGGATCAGGACAATATCGGAAAATCACACTTGTAGTGATGGCAACCATCACATGCTGGATATGATACAAGCAACCAGAATGGTTGGATCAAATCACACTTTTCGGCTGTATGACACTTTAATAATTGCCCCATAACAGAAATGTAGCTATGTAATTTTATGCGAGCAATAAGGTTCATGGCATCGCTGATATTATCACTTCATTCACCAACACCCTTTGCTTGTATTATTTAGTAAAGTTCCTGTTTGCGTTAGGAAAGGCTCTTAGTAATTCTTGTCAGATATGTAGCATTAGTGTTGTTAGACGAGGGATACCTAAAATGGTTATATAATTAGGGAGAACTAAAAGTAATGAGTCCAGTACTAGTTCAGGAGTGTGAGGCTGCATTTTCATGAAGTAGAAGTGTGATCATCACAGGATGAGTGGCTACCTCGAAGTGTGCAGCTTGAGCGCTGTCTTACCCACTTCTCTCACGTCATTCCCTTCACAGGCCTCCGCAAAGCATTTGACGCATTCGACACTGACAAGAAGGGCGCCATCAACGTCGACACCATCTCCACAATCTTGAGGATGATGGGCGTCAGAGTGTCTGAAAAGAACCTGCAGGAGATCATCGCTGAGGTCGACGAGGACGGTGAGGTTCTGAGCAGAGACTCATGTTTTAAGAGCCGTAATAACTAATTCCCTAAAATGTTTTTACAAGTTTTTCCCTAGTGAAGTACGCGTATATGTATATATTAAATTTTAGCATTTCATGTCTTTTTAGTTATTATTATTTATAGAGGATTATAAGTCTGTATAAGCTTCTTTGTATATCTGTCCATTTTGTTCCATTATTTACAACAGATTTCTATAACATTAAATTATCAGCATATTATTCCCCGTCGATTATGATTATTTATATCCCCAAAGTTTGTAGAATTTTGTCTGAGCATCTGAAGCATGTTTTCACCATTGTTAGCTTGCTAATTCCCACGCTTTCACATATAGGCTCCGGAGAGTTGGAGTTCGAAGAGTTCTGTGCTTTGGCTGCTAAGTTCCTTATTGAAGAGGACGAGGAGTCACTGAAAGCAGAATTAAAAGAGGCGTTCCGTATTTACGACAAACAAGGTGAGAGGGAAGCTGAATAGGCCAAGATTTTGAACTAAAAATATGAATGTTTCAGTTTCTTTATAACAGTCGTTGCATGACAGTCAATAGGAGTCCGTTATATATATATATATATATATATATATATATATATATATATATATATATATATATATATATATATATATATATATATATATATATATATCCTAACGATGGCGGTGAAGGTCGATTCGGGCTACATTTTCTCGTTAACTGAATCATGCTACCGGTATATATGTACGGTATATAGGTAACAAACGGTATTGTTTGGCAAACAGCAAAATGTCATCTGAACAAGTGTGAACTAGAAAGCACTCATTTGTCCGTACACATCCATGTAGATTCGAAAGCTGATGTACATGGAGATTATTAATTTTTGTAGATGCTTAAAACAACATAATCATAAATTATTAGTAGTGATGCAATGATAAATACTACCTGTTTTTCACAGTGGAGCAAGACGAACTTATAGTTACTTCCTCCCTCCGTCGGCAGGCAATGGGTACATCACGACGGGCACCCTGAGGGAAATCCTACGGGAACTGGACAACAAACTGACCGAGCAGGATCTTGACGGCATCATTGAGGAAGTTGACGAGGACGGCTCCGGAACCCTTGACTTCGATGGTAAGAGGATAGAAGTGGAGGAAAGAAACGGGCTCCTGTTACTGAGTAGCTTGCCTGGAGGGTGTACTAGCCTGCATGGCGGTGATAGGTAATAGTTTTAGGAGGGAGTGGACCGCTGAAGAGGCGAGGGACAGCCATTTAATGCTAGCAGACGACTCTACAATGCAAGAAACCTATTGCTGCCATGTGCAAGTTTTTTTTTTTTTTTTTTTTTCGAGCATAGGCTCATTTTGTTGGTTCTTAGCTGACATATCTCTAAGTAGTGTTCAGGGGCAATGGGAAGGCTCTACATAGACGATATTTAGTGGATGTGATGCAGAATAAGACGGGCACAAAGGAGATGATAATTTATGTTGTGCTATAGACCACAACATTACGGAAACAGATATCAAAGCCAGTGGTGCCAAAGGGACCCTTCACCAGAAAGGCCACACCGGTGAGGAATGGGGCGCTTAAGAGGGAATTATCGAAATCGAGATTGGTCATCCAACAAGGTAAACACTGCCAATCAAAACCTGGTCAAGCTAGCATAGCAAATAGCTACTTATACACAGGAATACTCGTACACTGCATCCTTGATTAAGTACAATTAAATATCTGAATAAAGTTTGAATGATTCATGTTTACAGCATTTATATTAGTCAAAGAATGTTAATGTAGATAGATGCATTGCTACAGTGAAAACACACACACACACACACACACACACACACACACACACACACACACACACACCAGGCACGTCTGAAGGACTACCACCACTATACCCGGATCTTCTGAAGGGATTTTTAAAAATATTTTTTATATGTTAAGATTTTTATAATGTGCATTTTTATTGTCATATCATAAAGAAAAAAACAGAAAATGCAGTGAAGAACATTTTCGTGTGCAATATTTAGTTTTAACGGAACAGGAGTAACAGATATAATTCCAAGCAATACCAAATCATATATCACTGTGTTTACTCCAACATATGCCAGAATATATTAAATAAAAAAGTCCTTGCAAGTGCTACTTTGCCTACCGTTGTCTTATGTAATTTTAACTTGCTAACGATGGAAAAGTAATTATGTTCTTCACTGTTCTCATCTATCATCGTACTTATACACCACACAAAATACAGTCATATGTGCCCTGTTGCCGACACTTCCTGTCTTAAACATTTTCAAACTAGGTTAATCCCTTCAGTCCGATGACTTTTAAAAAGTTTATTCTTGCTATCTTACGAAATACTTACTCATATTAAGATAGACCTTCTGAACTAGACACGTTAGCTATAGCCTTAGTTATATAGCCCCTTCACTACTATAAATCCTTCCTAAGCTGCAAACTTAATCGTCTAAAAAAAGAACAAAATACGTGACTGGACTGAAGGGATAAAAAATGAATGACACCACCAACACATCAACAAGTTGCACTAATGTCGAGACCACTGTTGACAATAAGACTGTCCAGTTTTGTCCTCTTTTTACGGTTGTCCCGCAGACCGGCCCAGTGAGAGTGGCAAGAGGTTGAGGGGAAGGGTGACGAATGATGGGAATGCCACACTAAGGTTGCTGGCGTACCAAAAGTAGAATTTTCACTCTGTATTACTTGCCATTCTCGTGCTTATTAACTTGTATATAATTCTACAGAGTCTGTTCAGACCATGGGAGACAATCAAATCAAATCACTCACAGTTCAGTGGAGGCGAGTGCTGCCAGACTAGTGTTCTCTTGAGTTATAGTCGGTTGTGCTGAGAACGTCACCATACAGTTTCAGGAGTTAACATACCTTGTTACCGAACGCTGAACCTTGTGTGGTACTAGCGATGGGAGGCACCAAGACAATGTCATGATCTCAGTACTATGGAAAGACGTTGCTACTGGATTCGACAAGCCAAAACATAAGATAGGATAATTATCTATGATTCCAATACTTAGCAACAGGCAAATATTTCATATGCATTTACTAAGTTATTAAGCATCATATTTATATCCAGAGCAGAGCAATATTACCAGTAGACATCCTGAACAAAATTCTGCATGTTATTATGTGTCTATAATGTTTAAATTCTGGTGGGACACTGATAAACCTGACTCCTCCTGACTCCTTCTGTGTGAAGGGGAATAATCAGTTCTGACTCTAGTCTACTGTAATGACTCGATGACACGATTTATGCGGTGCAGGCGGCCAAAGACACACACACACACACACACACACACACACACACACACACACACACACACACACACACACACACACACACACACACACACACACACACCCTGCTTTCAGAATGAGCACTCTAGATTCAGTTGCTAAATATACCCTTCATAAAGAACGAAATAATTGCTAGGAAAAAATGACTTCATATTTTTGCTTGAAAATGATATTGTAAGATATATAAAATGCTGAACTATTGATAATTATGATCTTTAGAGTGACTTCAGATTCCACACATCTAATCATAACATCTGGAGCTACATCGATGCGAATATTTCAAAATCTAATGCAAAAAGCTCTAACTTCACAACTCTGCCTGCTGTTTCACAGTTATATCTCATTGTAATCGAATCCTAATCCATCATGTGACACAGCACAGTGACGGGGGAGCGGCTTGTCTTATCAAATGTTCCTGGGATCACTTCCTGGAAATGTGATCTTTTTTGCTCACAAAACTGTGTGCCATCGGAGTTTATGCACAAACTACTCTTTCAGTCTGCTAGGATTCACACCAACCACTCGCACTGTATTAACTTTCTTGTTCGAGCAAGCAAAGCGAGCAAGAAGGCTAGACTACATGTAGATGGTGGTTAATAACCGGCTTGGAGGGTTACCCTCTGTACAGGAGGCTATAATGCACAACACTAAAACTGAATTACCTTGGAGACAATTAAATTTATGGCGGACCACAGATAATGTCAAAAAGCTTATGAAAAAGTAGCAAGCATTACTTAAGTGGCATTTTTCAAAATTCGCCACAACACCACTGAAAAACACCGAACAAAGCTGAATTTGGCATCAAAACTGTTATCTCGTGGGAAAAAAAAAAAAAAAGCTACAGTGGACCTATACACATCGCTGAGAAACTTTTGGAAAAGTAAAATTGTCTTTCCTCAAAAATCGCCACCATATTGCTGGTACAAACCAAAAGGAGCCAAACTGAGCACTGAAACTAGGTAAGCTCGGAAATTATTAAAGCTACATCGTTAGAAGGCTAAAGTAACAACATCAGTAGGCCTAAACTTGCTCACTCGAACACGCTTTGATGTGTGCACACCTGCAACTTAGGGTCAATAATACTCTCAGCATCTGCAGTTTCATTCTGTACTGAATCGTAAAGGACATTATTAACGTTGTCTGCTACTGTTAATACAAGCTTCATGGAGTACATTGGATTTAATAGACGCTAATGTTAAGGTCATTATTTCAGATAACGCGACCTAAAATATATACGAATGTTGATGCAAGATAGTTATTGTATTCTATACTGTCAGAGAATCGTTGATGAATTTTCTATAATAAGATGCCGGGTTATCAAATTGTAGAGGTGTAATGAAAGGATCTGGGTGTTGGCAAGACATTACGGGGGGGGGGGAGGGTCACTCTCACTGCGGCGGTGGCGGGGCAGGGACTCCTTAAAAGCATGTTCCTTTTCCCTCACTAGTCTAGGTGTACTTTGTCACTAACAGGTGGAACATGACCACATGATCTCGTGTTGTACATTTAAAGCAAAACATACTGCATGTAGGCTAGTTCTGGCTTTATGTCGTGGGACACATCATAACACACCCAAACACATTTCTGGTGTTCTCGCACCAGGAATGCGTTTCAGTGTCGTAAGTCAGATTTAGTACAGCTTAACAAACTCTTTGGCAAACTGTAGATCATAAGTGTACTTCATCAGCAAGTCCTCTTCTTACAGTTTGTAAGTGTTGATGTACGAGTATTGTAAAATCGTCAGAGCTCTTTGTGAACTCAGCTGTCATTTCTCTCTGATCTTCTCTTTCCTTTTCTATTTCAGAGTTCATGACCATGATGGCGGGGTAACCAGTTTCCCGCACCTTCCTTCTCATGCTTACTGCTCCCTCCTTTCCCACTGTCTGTCTCTCTGTATCTTTTTCTTTCCCTTTCCCCATCGCCTCCTCTTCCATGACCTCTTCCTTCTACTGATACAGTCCTTGTTTTTAACAATTTATTTCTCTTATATTCCTTCTTGTCTTCCACTCACCCAATGTTCACTGTCTAACACTCCTGCTCAAGCCACATTCCCTCTCTTATTCCAACCACAAGCAAGGAAATAAGAGGAAAACTAGTAACCTTTTCATCGCCCAATTACTCCATGCCTGGTCCTGCAACTCTGGCTAAGCGGAATATGGGTATCTGAGGAGTAGTGTAAACGTGGAGAATTTGTCTTAAGTCTTAAACTGCATTCTATGCATTTATCGAAAGCAGTATGGCTTAATCTATGTATGCTCTGAATGTGCTTAACGTTTTATCTTTTCAATGTATACGGCTATCATCTTACAGCTATGTACGTACAGGAGCGTACCCAAGATTCTTTGCAGGGGGTCAGTGAGCTGTAAACACGTCATAAAGAAAGAGACAAATGAAATACTTTTAATTATGGATAGGAGGGAATGGAAAAAATCAATGGATACTGTTACTGTTACAAGAGTGTGACATAATTCTCACGCAGCGGGTACACTTCTGTGCATTAAATGTGATCTGTGTTTTGGCAGCGATCATGGCACCTAATTTATTTGTTCTAATTACAAGTCATTAATAATCTCTGCCTTTGCTAGGTTTCTCACCAAGCTGTGTAGAGATTTCACTATTATAACTTGAGAATCTAGTGCAGTATCTATACATGTTAAGATGCCTCACTAATTTCTGTGTTCTCCAAATGTGCTTATTGTGTGTGCGTGCCTATGAATAGATTCTGACTCACACATTACTATTCTACTGTCTTCTCTTCATTTCAGAGTTCATGTCGATGATGGCGGGCTAATAACCTTCACTCATCTAATACTTTCTCTTTTTGCCCATTTACCTGAATTTTGGCCTCACAATCCTTCGCCCTTTTCCCACTACTACCAAGTATCTTTCCTGATTTCTCTCACATATACTACCATGTTTCTCTCCGTCTCACCCGTACAGCCTCCGTCTAACTCTGGTAGTTCACTGACATCACCGCCACACCTCCTAACACCACTCACCACACCACACGCCTCTCAGATCATTCAGGCGCTCTCCTCACTTCTCCTCAAGTCCGCATTCCCGTTCTTGTTTTCAGAGTTCATGGAGATGATGACTGGTTAGTTACTTCTTCCCACTTTAAAACCAAAAAGCACCAGCTTCATCAACTGTAACCAATATTCCACTCTACCCAATCCCTAATCCCCCCTCATCATGGCAGCATTGCAGTGATCTCATCCAGCAAATACCATCAGTGACGTCTACAGAAATAAGTTGACAGAAAAAAAAAAGTCTCAGTGCCCCGTTATGCCTATGACGTCGTAACAGACCACCCATATTAAAAGTTAAAAACTGTGATAATAAATTGTCCAAGAGTCTCGCTTGCAGCTGAAGTTGGTTAATAAACAATTCTAAAAAAAAAAAAAATGTCGATGATCAAAGGACTACAAGCTACATCATCCAAACAACCTAGTCGGAGGCAAGCGTTGCAGGAGGACCGAATCTGTGACTCTTCAAGCACTCACCACCCCAGGCAGCTGAAGACCACGTGACGCAGAGGTGGACAACTGCACAAAGTATCGTCCACCTTGCTGTCCCTTCCGCCAGAGAGAAGCAGCAAACTAAGTCTGAATTTTCTCTGGCCTGATTGGTTTTAGCCCATTGTTGATGCCTGTGGCTTCTGTCTATACTTCACTTCATCTTTCTCAATCTTCTCTTTACTTCTTTTTCCTCAACACACTTAATCACTTATCAGAATATTCCACAAGCCACTTTTTCCCCACTGTGTCCTTCACAATTTCGTACTCATATTACCCAACTTAGTGTTAACTCAGTATGTTAAAGGGTATCCTGCTTTAATCCTTAGGACTCACAAATAAAATGTCACAGTGGAGATTTAGTTTCCTTAACATCTTGTTATAAACTTACTCTGCCATTTTGCGACAGACAGGCTGATAGGCAGAGAGAGAGAGAGAGAGAGAGAGAGAGAGAGAGAGAGAGAGAGAGAGAGAGAGAGAGAGAGAGAGAGAGAGAGAGAGAGAGAGAGAGAGAGAGAGAGAGAGAAATTTGTTCAACTAAAACAAAGAATACAGTTGAATGTTTAACGTACAACTCATGAAATTATGTACTGCACCCATGGATGATGTTAAGGCAAAATTAAACGGTAGGAAGGTGTGCATAAGCTAATGAACAGAAACATGTTCTACTTCGTGGCAATTTTGGCGAGTTACTAGATCTTGAAGGGCATTAGGGTTTTACATGTAACTGAACGAAGATGACGAAAACTACCGTACACGCAAGTGGTAATCAGCAAAAGTAATAAAGGTAAGTTACAGAGGAAAGACTCCGTAATAGAAAAGCTTCTTAACCTACACGATGGCCTACTGTAAGGGGTAAAGTTCTTGGGGCAATCCGAGGATGTCTTTCTAGTACAGTTGTTGTTTCACGGTAGTTGCAGCGTCAAGAACGCACCAAGTTTGCCTCACTGGACAAAAACAACGCAATCCCACCCCCCTTCACCATGGACTGTGATATGGTTCCTTTTACGATATGGAGGTGCCCTGACTTTCCTGGAGGTTCAAGGTGGAGAGAAATGAGTTTCTGATTCCCCAGACATCGAGGATGAATCCGAGGTCGATGCTGGTGATATTGTTGTTGTTGTTGTTGTTGTTGCTGTTGTTGTTGTTGATGATGATGATGATGATGATTAAGAGAAGGAAGATTAGGATGAGAATGACGAGTACGAAGACTTGGATGAAGCTCGTTGGAACACTGGGATATTTATTCCCTCAGCATTTGGCGCCTGTGAGCACTGCGTAAACCAAGAGCAGTGAGTGGCTTGTTCCCTCCAGAGTTGGGTGGCCGAGAGTTTCGGACAAGGCTTATTGTTTTCTTTGTTATGTGGCTAGTGATTGCTGGGTGTAAATGTTTCCACTGTGGAAAAGTAGTAATACTGTCTGAAGGCAGAGAGTTGCAACAAGCACCTGGGAATCTCTTCTTGCTCAAGTAGTACGTCAGGTACGGTTTAGGCTCGGTTATTGATTCCTTCTCTTGTACAGAATTCTTTTTTTAATGCAAGAGAGAAGGGACCAGAGGTTATAAAAGTCTGCAAGATTGTTCTCTCCCAGGAAAAAGAAAACGGTGGGGGAACAGGGTCAGTTTTATTTTTAAGGAAAGGTGTAGACATCAAAGTATTTATCATGTGGAAAGCTAACAGGCTCAAAGCATGTGAGGTGTCATATGATGGACCAGTCGAGCAGAGCAGTACTCCCAAGGTGGACGGAAAGCTGATGACAGGGAGAGCTGGAGCTCCCGTTTCATCAGCCCTCGGGACTAGGTCCCGAACATCCCCCTTTGCTGAACTTTTTCAGTGTCTCAGTAACACAGAGAGTAGACCAGCATGCTCTCCAATACAAGTTTCTCCAACTATCAACACCAAACTACATGCACAGTACACACCACACTTCCTTTTCAAAATTTTCAAAAAATGGCGTCGATTAACAGCCTCAGAGTCCCCAGGGGGGGGGTGACCATACATGCCCCCACCTTCAGTCCCTCTCCCGGTGACGACTCAAGGTGCCTGGAACCACTGTCTGACTCTCTTCTTCTTCATTTCGGGAACATTCGTGGCCTTTCCTCTAACTTTCGCTCTGTTGAGCACCACCTCACCTTCTCTAAACCTCACCTTCTTTTCCTAACTGAGACTCAGCTGTCTGAGGCAACTGACAGCAAACCCTTTTCTGTATCCTCCTACTTTCTCTATACTCATTTCAAAGCCAAAGGTGGCTGTTGTGTATATGTACGCAACAACTTATCTTGCTCTCGTGTTCCTGAACTCGATTCTTCTGAATTCTCTACACTCTGGCTTCGGCTTTCCTGTCATTCTCTGACTAAATATATCTGTGCTGTTTACTTATCTCCTAATTCTACTGACTATCAAAAATTCTTTGACTATCTTACTTCTGCGATGGAACACATTCCATCCATTTCCCCTTTCTCTGAAATTTCCATTCTTGGAGATTTCAATGTTCACCACCACCTTTGGCTCTCCTCTCCTTTCACTGATCCACCTGGTGAACAAGCCTACACCTTTTCTATCCTTAATGACCTAGAGCAGCTTGTACAGCACCCTACCCATATCCCTGACCGCCTTGGAGAGAGCTCCAACATACTTGATCTCTTCCTTACAACTAATCCTTCTGCTTACACTGTTAATCTTTTCTCTCCGTTGGGCTCCTCCGATCACAACCTTATCACCTTAACCTGTCCTATCGCTCCGGTGTGGCCTGTGGACCCTCCAAAAAAACGTCGTCTCTGGCACTTTGGAGCTGCGGATTGGGAGGCTCTCAGGCAGTACTTCTTTGATTTTCCCTGGAATGATTATTGCTTCCATGGCTGGGAGCCATCTGGGTGTGCCTTGCGCATTACGGAGGTTATTCTCTCGGGCATGGAAGCATACATTCCTTTCTCATATCCTTTGACTAATGCACGAAAACCTTGGTTTAATCACTCTTGTTCTAATGCTGTCCGCAAGAAGGAGAGGGCCTATAAAAGGTACCGGAGCCAACCCACCCCTGAATCACATCTTCCATACATTTCTGCCCGGAATTGTGCTAAGTCTGTTCTTCGCTCTGCTAAAAATAATTTCATCCGTACAAAATGCTCTCAACTCTCTAACTCGAACTCTTTCCGCTCCTTCTGGCACCTTGCCAAAACCTTTCTAACAACTTTACCTCATCATCCTTCCCTCCTATTTTCTACTCTCATGGCTCTGTAGTTATTTCTTCTACTGATAAAGCAGATCTCTTCGCTCAGACTTTCTCCTCCAATTCCACCTTAGACGATTCCAGTGCTGTTCCTCCATCACTTCCCCCCTCTGACTTCCTCATGGCTTACATTAAAATTTCTTCAGCTGATGTATTTTTCTGTCATTGCTGGCCTCAGTACTAATAAGGCATAGAGGCATGATGGAGTCCTTACTGTTGTTCTCAAGAACTGTGCTTCTGTGCTTACACCCTGCCTAAGCAAACTCTTTTGCCTTTGTCTGTCAACTTGTACCTTTCCTTCTTGCTGGAAGTTTGCTCTCATTCAGCCAGTCCCAAAGAAGGGTGACCATTCCCAACCCTCTAACTATCGTCCAATTGCTTTAACATCCTGTATCTCAAAAGTTTTTGAGTCTATTCTTAATAGAAAAATTTTAAAGCATCTTTCCTATCACAACCTTCTTTCTGATAGTCAGTATGGGTTCCGTCAGGGACGCTCCACAGGCGATCTTCTCACCTACCTTTCAGACTCCTGGTCATCCTCCTTTCGGGACTTTGGCGAAAGCTTTGCCATTGCTCTTGACATCTCAAAGGCTTTCGATCGAGTCTGGCATAAATATTTAATTTCCAATCTGCCCTCTTACGGTTTCTATCCTTCTTTCTGTGCCTTCATATTTAGCTTCCTTTCTGGTCGTTCTATAGCCGCTGTTGTAGACGGCTATCGTTCTTCTCCTAGATCTATTAACAGTGGTGTTCCTCAGGGCTCTGTCCTATCACCAACTCTCTTCCTTTTATTCATCAATGACTTTCAAAGCTGTACATCTAACCCTATCCACTCATACGCTGATGACTCCACCCTTCACCTTTCCATTCGATTCCCACAACGTCCATCTCAGCAGTTACTTCAATAAGCAAGCGATGAGTCTATGGCACACCTAATGTCTGACTTGGCTCGTATCTCTGACTGGGGTAAAAATAATCTGGTTGTTTTTAATGCATCAAAGACTCAGTTTTTGCACCTATCAACCCAACAAAATCTTCCACAGGTATACCCACTTATGTTTGATAATACTCAACTTAATCCTGCATCATCCTTGAACATGCTTGGGGTTTCATTTGTTCTGGACTTGTCTTGGAAAGATCATATTACATCTCTTGTACAATCTGCTTCCAAGCGATTGGGTGTGCTAAGCCGACTCCGTTCCTTCTTTGCCCCTGCACAATTGTTGACTCTATACAGGGGTTTTATCCGCCCCTGTGTGGAGTACAACTCTCATGTGTGGGGAGGCTCCCCACATACAGCTCTTCTCAATAGGGTCAAATGCTTTTCATCTCATTAACTCTCCTCCTCTTACTGACTCCCTTCAACCTCTGTCTCTTCGCCGCAATGTTGCATCTTTATCTCTTTTCCACTGCTACTTCAATGGTCACTGCTCCTCTGAACTGTCTGCATGCATTCCTCCACTTCTACGACGGGTGCGTAGCACCCGTCTAGCAGCAAACTCTCACCCCTTTTCTGTCCAACTCTCTAATGCAAGAGTTAACCGTTATTCCCAGTCCTTCATTTATGCAACAGGTCAACTCTGGAACTGTCTCCCTCTGTCTGTATTTCCTGCTTCCTATGATCTCTAGTCTTTCAAACGCAGTGTGTCCAGGCATCTCGAAATGAATGGATCTTGAATTTGGCTCTCTCTTGTATTTTGTTTTTCTCTTGGAAGGAACAGTTTTGCGGGCTCATTGCCTTTGGTTCCTTCTTCCTCACATTAAAAAAAAAAAAAAAACACGGGACGAAGCAACAGATGAAAAACTGCCTGTCGTAAAGGTGATGTGGCAGGTGACATGATCTGTTCTTATCTCAGCACACAGATGCACCAGGTAGTGATGACGGCTTCGGCATTCGTGAGGTGGACTACCATCCAGTAAATGGTCTTGAGGGTCAGAATGAGTGTCATCTTGTCGAGGTGAATACTGTTCTTGCTGTGCACGTAATGTAGACTTTGCTTACCTGAGTGTCGGCCAAGGACTACCTGTCCTTCAGTGGCCATGTCTTTGCTGCTTTAGTTTAGGAGGCCGTGGAAGAATTTAGGACGCCATTTCCCTTTCCTTGGGGGAAGCAGCCTAGGTATATAGATAGATAGAGATTTCTGTAAAAAACAGTTTTGAACCAGGGTGTCTAGCAGCCGGAGATGTTATCGTTCATTTTGATAATGGTCATGGGTGCGCAGAAGAGGTCGTCAGAGCTGATTTATAACCTCAGAGGCTGATGCTTGATATCATATTCGTAAATTATCTTTCTAGTGTATTTCTCCATCTTACTAGGAATGTCATTGGCCTTGGAATGTCCTAACCACTGTAATGACTGGTGGTCAGCAATTACTTTGAACTGAGTCCCGATGACTTATGACCTACAATACTGGACTGTGTAAACAGTGAGACAATCTTCTTTCATTCTGTATAGTTGTGCTCTGCATTGATAATCTATAACTGACACAAACAATAATGCGCTCCCTTCCTCTGCTTGTTCTGTCTCTAGTGTCCACTTCCATTCCTGAAGATGCGAAAGGGTAGAGTACAAAATGGATATGCCACCAGTGGATGCTGTTGTACAGCCTGCCTGAGGGCAATAAAACCTTTTTTTTTTTCTTTTTTTTCACTGTGGAGTATAGTGCTAAAGGTTCTTTTTTTCTCTTGTAATTGTATTAGTCTTCAGGGATGTTGGCAGAGTACAAAATGGATATGCCACCACTGGATGCTGTTGTACAGCCTGCTTGAGGGTAAAAAAAACTTTCTGACATTTGTGGAGTATAGTGGAAAAGGTTCTTTTTTTTTTGTAATTGTATTAGTTTTGAGGGATGCTGGATGTTTTGAATGGTCTGTCCTTTTTCTGGGCCTGACTGCACTCCTTGGTGGTGATTATGATACAGGCAGGTGTGTGTGTGTGTGTGTGTGTGTGTGTGTGTGTGTGTGTGTGTGTGTGTGTGTGTGTGTGTGTGTGTGTGTGTGTGTGTGTGTGTGTGTGTGTGTGTGTGTGTGTGTGTGTGTGTGTGTTTGTTTGCTTGTGTGTGTGTGTGTGTGTGTGTGTGTGTGTGTGTGTGTGTGTGTGTGTGTGTGTGTGTGTGTGTGTGCTGCGTTCGTCGTTTTGAGGCCAGGCTGCAGGAAGTTCGTGTGGCTACAGGGATTGTTCTACGAGACGCAGCACTGGAAAAGTATTCGGGACTTTACCCCTGATCTTGTGAATTAATATTTTAATGCAGATACTGTGACATTTATTACACCAGTCTTACTGTCTATGTATCTATCCATAATTATATTTATTTTCTGAATGTGTAATATACCCGAGATGCTACTCGACTCTGAGTTATTACTTGATTGTGGCTATTCTACGCTCTATAATTGTGTTCTTCGAGTGTAATACTTTGAGAGGGACTTTTCTTTTGTTATGTTATTTGCCATCTCTCTGGTTATTCATTTCTGATATAACTTTGGTGACTTATGTAATACGGGAATTGTATGATACAAGTTTCTCTTTCATAATTATGTTGTTCTATCTGGCATCATTAATTTTTATTATTTACTGAACGTTTGCTTGGCAAAGCTTTTTTTTTTTTTTTTTTTTTTTAATTTCATTACCTTACTACCCTTATTCTGTTATCTTACCACCTATATTATTTTCTTAAGAATGTTAGTACAATTAATTCCCTTTCCATATTATAATTTAATTATTTGATACTTTAATACATACTTTAATATAAAATCTTAAAACATTTTTGTTGACCAGTTGTTCTTATATTTTATTGCATCCTAGAGTACCTAGTGTTCTTATTACCCTTCCCTGCCTAGGAGGGACTCGGGGAGGGACATTGTTTTCACTTGGTTTGTCTGTTTGTTTATCTGTCTGTTTCACTGTTTGTCTGTCTGTCTGTTAACAACTTTACGCTAAAACTACTGGTGCGATTTTGACTAAAATTAAAGAGATGATGGCCTATGACCGTCGATCACCTCATTAAATTGTGGGCTAAATTGGGCCAAGGATCAGGCCGTAGGTCCAAAAAAATTAAAAAGTAAGATTTTTTTTTTTCGCCATAACTCCTTTCAAATTCGTCATATCGACATGAAACCAAAACCTACAGGTGCATCTTTCAAACCTGCATCCTATAATATGCCTCATTACATCACGGGATCACCTCCCAATTAGAGGTAGGGGGTTCATTGTCAGGTGGGTAAGGCCTAAAATTCCAAATGGACATAAAATTGTAAATTCTTATCCGATTTACTGCAAATTTGATATGTGACATCATTGACTAGATATCCTGTTGTGTTTATAGGTCAGCACTAAAATGACTGCCAGGGATGGCTTTGCTGTGCCTTAGCACCGCTTCTTGTTTCTTCTCCATATATTTGTGTTGCATTTAGGCCTACCCATCATTTCTTAAATAAGTTTTTTTTTTTTCTTCCATGAAGAGGTGCACTTTGTATCCAAGCTTTCTATACAACATTCATATTTAATTTTATTTCTTGTATTCTAGCTTAAACTGCTTTTCTTTCATTTCACTCGTGTAAATATTCAGGACCCGCTCCTCCTTTATTTATTCATTTTATATACAGTATATATATATATATATATATATATATATATATATATATATATATATATATATATATATATATATATATATCCATCCATCTGACTTATGCTGACGTATGAGCTCAGTGCCATGACTCCACCTGTATCTAACAGTCAGTCCCATGCCAAGTCTCACAGCTAACAAAGAACGGAAACGGGACCACTTAAACTGTAATTATATCGTAATAAATAACGTAATGCAAAAAATCAAAATCCTCAATCCGCTCACTGACCCAGACTGGGTTTGATATTACATACTTTTGGTCAGTACTTCACCACTACTGTATACCACTAAACCTCTGCCTCTTGAAACTGGTGGGGTATGGTGAACTGGTGATGGCGTGAATGCAAATCTGTGTGCATATCCTGGAAGACTGGTGTCATAAAAGACTTTGTAGTTACTTGTAGAGAAGTTATATATATATAAGACTTGTGGACGAGCGGTTTTTATATCTTGGAGTAGCTTGTAGTAGATAATCTTCTTTCCCATTTGTCATGTAGTGACAGGAGAGGTAAAGAATAGTATGGGACTATTTTTATTTGTCTTGGAAATATTAACAAGTCTCTCACACAGAGCGGAGTATAGAGTCCAGTCCCGCTAGCTATCTCTCTGTCTCACTCTCTCTGTCTCTCTCTCTCAAGTTGCCAAGCCCTTCTCCCTGCGACCTGCCTCTTGAATGGCTTGTCTCCTTCTGAGCTCTCTTTCCTAAATTCTGGTGTAGCAGGGGTGTGTCACGTGTGTTCCTTGTGAGTGGAAAGTTCTAGCAGCCTGTGTGTGAGTATGTGTGTATGTGTGTGTATGGTCACTAGGCGCTTTGTTCACGGTTGGACTGCTGACAACTAACTGCATCATCTCCTTACTGGCTACTGTCGTCAGCTTTCCTCAGTGTAATTTGCAAGCTCATTTCCTTTTCCCAGGCTCGCATAGGGGGGTTTTCAAGAATACTCCCCCAGTATCCCTGCTTGTCGTAAAAGGCGACTAAAAGGGTTGGCGGAGGGTTAGTGCCCCTCCCCGGAAAACAACTAACTAAAAAAACAAACAAGAAGCCTCGGACAAGGACTGACCAAACGATGACGACCCAGGACCGGACAAAGGACTTGGTAATGAGTACATGGAATGTAAGAGGAGCGAATGATGAGGTGAAAGAGAGAGAGATTGTCCAGGTGCTTGAGGGTGCGAAAGTGGATGTATGTGGAATAACTGAAACAAAAGGAGAGGAGAAAGTGTGAGAGAATGGGAGTATGGATGGGGTATATGTGCAGGAGTAGATGAGAATGAGAGGGCAAAGGAAGGAGTGTGTATAGTTGTGAGTAAAAGATGGAAGAAGAGCATAAGACAGTATGGATCAGTTGGGTCAAGGATTGTGTGGGTAAAGTTGAAAGTTGGAATACAAATGTGGGCGATTGTGTGTGTGTATGCGGCGCCAACGCAAGATCGTGTAAGAAGAGTGAGAGAAGAGTTCTGGACAAATGTGGAAATGTGCATGGAAAAGTTTGGAAGGAATGAGAGAGTGTTTTTGATTGGTGATATGAATGGTAAAGTTGGTAATGTGAAGGTGGATGGAATAGTTGGTGAGTGGGGTGTGCCTGCCGAGATAGATGAGAATGGGAGTGCGTTAGTGGACATTTGTGCTGGGAGGGGGTTGGTGATAGCCAATACCCTCTTCAGGCATAAAATGATCCACAGGTATACATGGCGAGTGATGAGAAGGGTGGGTGGTGAACTGAATGAAAGGAAGGCAATGATTGATTATGTGTGTGTGGATGAAAGGATGCGAAGATATGTAAAGGATGCAAGAGTGTATAGAGGTTGGGGGAGTGGACTTTCTGACCACTACTTGGTGGTGGCCAGAATTAGGATGCAAGTGAGATGGAGGAATAGAAGAAGGGAAAGACGAGAGGAAGGACTAGTTGCAAGGAGAGTGGAAAGGTTACAAGAGGATGAGAAAAAGGCAGAGTATAAGAGAGAAGTGGAGGAACGATTGGGCAAATATGAATTGGACCAGATGGGAGACGTGGAAGGTGTGTGTAAGATATTTACAGAAGAAATATGTGCAGCATGTGATGTGGTGTGTGGAAGGAAGAGAAGGCGGAGGGGGGTACAAGGAACAGCGTGGTGGACTGAAGAGGTGAAACAGGCTGTGGCACAAAAGAAGAAAGCATACAATGAATGGGTGAGAAATAGGGGCGTGGAAGAAGTTGAGAGGCGGAAGAGAGAGTTATATGTGGAAAGGAAGAGAGAGGTGAAAAGATTAGTAAGAGAGAGTAAGAAGAGAGTGGATGAGGAATTTGGAAGGAATTTGAGTGTAAAGTGGAGGGACTGTAAGAAAATGTTCTGGAAAGAGGTGAAAAGAGTAAGACAGGGTTTAAGTGAAGTTAGCAGGGGAGTGAAAGATAAAAATGGTAGATTACTAGTGGAGAAGGGAGAAAAAGTGAGCAGATGGAGAGAACAATTTAAGGAATTGTTGAACGTAGAGGATGGAAGTAATGCAAGTATAAGTGGTTGGGGAATGGCTGGGAGAAGGAGGGAGGTGAGAAGACAGGAAGAAATCAGTAGGATAGAAGTTGTGGAAGCAATGAAGAAAGTTAAATCGGGGAAAGCCCCAGGAATTGATGGAGTGTGTGGTGAAATGCTGAAGCATGGGGGAGAGATAGTAGTAGAATGGATGTGGAAGATGTGCAGATTGGCCTGGGAGGAAGGTAGAGTCCCGGAGGATTGGAAGTCAGGTATAATTATTCCCTTGTACAAAGGAAAAGGGGAAAAAGAAGTGTGTGGTAATCATAGGGGCATTTGTCTTCTTAGTATAATAGGAAAAGTGTATGGTAGGATACTTATAGACAGAGTTAGAGAAAGAACAGAGAAATTAGTTGGAGAAGAACAGGGAGGCTTTAGGAAGGGAAGAGGTTGTGTAGATCAGATATTCATTCTTAGATCTTTAGTGGAAAAGTTTCTAGAGAAGGGAAAGAAGTTGTATGCAGCTTTCATGGATTTGGAGAAAGCATATGACAGGGTGGATAGACAAGGATTGTGGAAAGTGTTAAGAATATATGGAGTAGATGGCAAGTTGTTGAATGCTGTGAAGAGTATGTACGATGGTGCGAAGGCTGCAGTGCGTGTGGATGGTGAACTAAGTGAATTTTTCTATTTGAAAGTTGGTTTGAAACAAGGATGTGTCATGTCTCCATGGTTGTTCAATCTGTACATGGATGGGGTAATAAAAGAGGTACAAGGTAGGGCAGTGGATGTTGGAGTGGCCCTGGTGAGAGAGGATAGTGTTTGGAAACTCCCTGTACTGTTGTTTGCAGATGATACTGTGTTGTTGAGTGCAGACGAAGGGGAGCTGCAAGGCTTGGTGGATGAGTTTGAGAGAGTGTGTAAGAAACGGAACCTAAAGGTGAATGTAGGGAAGAGTAAAGTGATGGTCTTTGAGAGAGGTGAAGTTAGTGAATGTACAGCGAGGTTAGATGGTGAGGAATTGGAAAATGTGAGTACGTTTAAGTATTTGGGTAGTGTGATGAGTAAGGATGGAGGTTTGGAGGGTGAAGTGCTTGAAAGGATACAGCAGGGAAGAAAGGTTGCTGGTTCCTTGAAAGCAGTGATAAGAAGCAGGGAAGTGAGCATGGAAGTGAAAAAGTTACTACATGACAGTATTGTGATACCAACTCTAACGTACGGAAGTGAAGCTTGGACATTGTTGGAAGGACACAAGTCAAGAGTGAGAGCAGTGGAAATGAGTTATTTAAGAGGAGCCTGTGGAGTCACGTGGAGAGACAGGCTGACGAATGAGGATATAAAGGAGCGTTGTGGTGTGGATGTGGATGTGATAGGAAGCGTTATGAGGAACACACTGAGGTGGTTTGGCCATGTGGAGAGGATGGAGGGCGAAAGACTGACGAAGAGAGTGTATGTGAGTGAGGTGGAGGGGGGAAGAGGGAGGGGGAGGCCGAGGATGAGATGGAGGGATGGGGTGGAGAGGTATATGAGAGAGGGGGGTGTGAGTTGGGAGCAGGGCTGTGAAATGGTGGGGGACAGGGCGACTTGGAGGCGATTTGTTTGTGGCCACCCCAAACTGGATTGAGGCATCTGGCAATAGATAGATAGATAGAACTACAATACATTGCTCGGTCACGCGAAAATGGCATACCATCGACAGTTAATAGTTCTAACATATTAATACCCATTATATATACATTATAATGAACTTATAAGCTAATTAAGCGAAATACATAATATTGTAAAAGTAACATAATTGTATGAATATTGTATACATATAATATTCATAGTAAATAGTGATTATTCAGTAATATTACATTTTAAACAAGTTGTATACATATTTGAATAAATGCATTAAAGTAAATTATTTAACTGTAATACAGTATGTACTTGGGTTATTATAGTGAAATGCATACATGCAAGAAAAAAAAAAGTTTAAAATTAAGATTATGGTAAGAGTTATTATTTCATTTAAAGATAATGGTACTGGTCTGCCATATATGGGTCATTCTTCTTTATTATATATATATATATATATATATATATATATATATATATATATATATATATATATATATAAATATATATAAAATTAATACTATATACAAAATATATACACTTCATTCAGGGTGGTTAACTTTGATGTTAACTCTCCCCCCACTAAATAATGACTCCAAATTAGCAATTCTTGCATGCATTCTGTCCATTGCGAACAGCAGTACTGCAACTACAATGCAGACGATTATAAAGACAGTAGGTGCTGGGCTATACACATAATATGGGTTGAACATACTCAAACTCAAATCTTCCCAGGGCTTCATTGTTTCATTGATCAGCTGCATAGTTTCAGACTTAGGTGAAGTCAGCTTAATACTTGTGCTCATGTTTAAGTTCATATCAGGCAGTGGGTGGAAATGTTTGTGTGTATGATTGAGAATGGCGTAGTGATTGATGGTGGATAAAGTAGACATGGCTGGTGTAAATACCGCACAGTAGTTTGGTGCTATGTATAATCCTGATGCTGATGTATGAGATGGTGGTATATCTGGACAGACTATGTAAACTGATGTGTTATGAGGGAAATAAAAAAAACTGTGAGTGTCCAATGCGTTGATGGTGTACAAGTTTATCTGGAGCAAAAGTGAAGTTGCAATGATGATGAATATTGTCATTTCTGATGATAGCCATTTCACAAGGGACTGTATCAGTAGGCTGAAACGTGAAAATGTACGCAGGACAAAGATGAACAGCATGTAAGGATGTGCGGCACTTTCGTTCAATCGTTGATTCACTTGCGAAAGTGACAGTGTCCCGTCTCTTGGATACCATGATGAGTTCGGTGTCTGTGTTGATGTTGATGATGACCAAAGTGTTGTTATTTTTATAGGGGAAGGGGTGTATTTGGTATACTGTGAACAGGTCTTCAGTGATGAATGGTACATGAACTACCACTGATGTTGGTGTTAGTGTTGCTTCTAAATACGGGTAGTATTGCATAAATTCCCTACTGCGGAACAACGGCTTCAATTTATGTTTATGTATGCCTTGACTAACTATCTGACGTAGCTCATGAACTGGGAGTAAGTCAATTGTGATCTTGCCATCACCAGCATTCGAAATTCCTTGCATAAGTGCCCTGAAACGATCTCTAGTGTTCTCTAATTGTAGTAGAATCGTGTCAATATGTTCTGTGATGATGGAGAAGTGCTGGAAAAGAGTAACGTTTCCCTCTAATTCATTTATTTTATCTACACTCTCGAGAGCTACGTTTTCTGCTTGTTTCAGATTTTTCACAATTGTCTTCATTGCTGAGTTCTGTCCTGTGATGAATTTATCTTGGTATGTTAGTACCTGAGCTATCTTATTTAATTTGTTGTTTATTTCTTTAAGGTCATCCTCTGTAGCCAATCCAAAGATGTTCCCAAGAACTGCGCCGCCCAGGTCGAACAAACCGCGCTTTTGGCGAGTACGGGTGATGTTGTTCCTGTCGCTTAGTACCTCCGTTCCATAAGATGGGAGATCTTGGATCATGACAAGCATAGTTGACTTCGCCTGTTCTAGTTTCCATTTCGCTAACTTTACCATTTCATTCACTTCCTTGGTGTTATGTGCTTGTGAAACATAATTTCCTATCATGAAGTCCAGAGTTCGCATCGGCGTCGCAAGTCTGTCTAGATAAGTAGGTAAGTCATACAAGTAATCTAGACTTATTTCAGTACTCATGACATCCTTAACGATTGTAGTCGTGGCCGTTGGAGCTGAGGCATCCTTGTCGTACTATATGTTTGGGGTCTAAGTGCGCATATCCTCTTGCTATGTAGAGGAGAATCCATAAGTCCCTTCATCGTAACCTACCGAAAAAAAAAAAATCTATTAATTTCCTATAATGCTGTGGTCGATGATAGTGATGATGTGCGTTACGGTTGATTGTTATTTCATTTATAGGAGTTTAAATCGATATTTAATTCTCGTAAATGATGTACTGGAGATTTGATTGGAACAGTTGCACCTATGTTCGATTGTTTGGTATATGACCTTAATTTCTTTTTGTAATCATTGTTGTGTTCTTGCTTGGTTTCTTGAGGTACGTTCACCTGTTCGGTTGTATCCGAGGCTGAATAATTATGTGATAATTCCCTTGAAACTCGTTTTAAATGGTCAATATGAACTTGTTTCTCCTCGCCACTTGAAAGTGACTTAATTAAAACTTTGTTTGCTTTTATGTTAATTACTCTGTATGGGCCCTCAAATTTTGGGGATAATTTATTGTCTCTCGTATGAATGACACCGTAAACAATGTCTCCTAAGCTGATAGGTGAATCTTTTGCCTTCTTGTTAAATGCCTCCGTCATTTCTTCCTTGGACATCGTTAATTGTTTTTTGACTCTTTTGTGAATGTCCTGGAATTCACGTAAACGGAGTTTAGAGTAATCATCGTAATTGTATATAGGCATGCTGTCACCTTCTAGGAGCTCATATGGTAATTTTTTATCTGTGCCATATATAATGAAATGTGGTGTGTCACCGATGGATTTATTTATAGACCCATTAATTGAGGCCTCTACTCTGGGAATCCAATCATCCCAGCTTGCATAATTTTCACTGAGAATGTGTCGTAGCACATCTAATACCTTTTTATTTTGTCTCTCTACCAACCCATTCGATGCTGGGTGATAGGCCAAAACGTTAACCTTTTTGATGTTGTATTGTTTACATATTTCTTGTAAGATCTCAGAATTAAATTCTCCTCAATTATCACTTATTAGTACCTTTGGGGTAGTAAAGCGACATATTACATTATCTGTTATTGCCTTTGCTACTGTCTCTGCTGTCTTATCCTTAATTGGAGCTAAAATGACATAACGGGAAAAATGATCCGTTGCTACGAATAAGTATAGGTTATTATTGTATGATAATGGCATCTTGAGTAAATCAACAGCGACAACGTCCCATGGTTGATGTGGTACAGGGTAATTACCCATCGGTGCAGGTGTGATTGGGTATCCTTTGTGTTTCGCACATGATTCGCATCTGTCTATATGATTGTTTATATCTTTTCGTAATGAAGGCCAGTAATATAATAGCTGGGCTTGGTTGAATGTCTTATCCTTTCCAGGATGTCCTGCATGTGGGCTGTCGTGTATCAATCGTAATACTTGGGGTATCATGTCATTAGGTACTACCAACCGGTTAGTATTTCTTTGGCGTTTTGGTTGTTTAGAGTTCTATCTATCTATCTATTGCCAAACGCCTCAATCCCGTTTGGGGTGGCCACAAACAAATCGCCTCCAAGTCGCCCTGTCCCCCGCCATTTCACTCCCCTGCTCCCAACTCACACCCCCCTCTCTCATATACCTCTCCACCCCATCTCTCTGTTTAGAGTTAATTTTGTATAATGTATTATTGACCATTGTGAATTGTTCAAGTGGGACATGCAGTTTGGGTAATTGTATGTCATCTCCACTTTCTAACTTGTATATTGCTTTAGATCATATTGGGTCAAGTCTTTGTGCCTTTGTGATATCCTCGTGGTTTGGAATATTTCCTTTGAGATCTAACGCCGCGACCTGAATTATGTTCGGGTTCCTAGATAATGCGTCAGCTACTATGTTCATTTTACCTTGTATATAATGAATTTGTACACTGTAGTTTTCAACTGTACACTTCCATCTTGCTCTCCTCCCAGAAAGGAGTTTTTCTTTAAACATACCCACCAGTGGTTTATGGTCGGTGAATAAGTGGATTTCGTAACCATATACCAAATCTCGAAACTTTTGTAATGCAAAAACCACTGCAAGTGCCTCTAAGTCTGTAGTGCAATAATTTTTCTCCGCACCTCATGTTTGTCTGCTGGCAAATGCAATTGGTTGATTCTTTCCTCTTTTATCTTCCTGCATCAGTACAGCCCCTAATCCTTTAACTGATGCGTCTGTACAAATAAGAAATGATTTTGTGTAATCCGGATATGCTAAACAAGGTGCATTTGTTAGTTTAATTTTTAGATTGTTAAATGCCCTTTTTTGTTCTTCTTCCCATTGGAATACAGCATCTTTTTTGAGTAGTTGGAATAGAGGAAAGGCTATATGAGAGAACTGTGGTACGAATGACCTATAGTACCCAGCCAGACCTAAAAATTGTCTAACTTCGTCAGTCGTAGTGGGTTCAGAAAAATCTCTCACTGCCTGTATTTTGTCATCAGTGGTGTGAATACCATCAGAACTTAATTTATGGCCTAAGAAATTTATTTCCTTAAAGCAAAATTTGCATTTAGAAAGTTTAATTTTTAATCCAGCATCACTAAGCTTTTGTAAGAGTAAGTCTAATTTCCTGAGATGATCCTTAATATTCTTCGTTGCGATTATAATATCGTCAAGATAAACAAATATTCCTTGTCCTAAAATTCCGGACAATACGTAATTCATAAGACGCTGGAATGTGCCTGGGGCTGTCCTCAGTCCCATTGGCATTCTTGTATATTGATAATGGCCTCTGTTTGTTGAAAAGGCAGTGTATTTACGTGACTCCTTAGATACCGGAATCTGATAGTAGCCGTTTAGGAGATCGATGGTCGAGAATATATTATTCTCAGGACAAATATTCTGTAGAACATCGCTTAGCAATGGCATGGGAAATCTGTCTGGGATTGTGTGATTATTTAGTTTACGGTAATCTACTACCGCACGCATTTCTCCATTTCGTTTGGGCACGAAGAATAGGGGGGCATTCCACGGGGCGACTGAAGGCTCAATAATTCCAAGTTTTAACATTTCATCGACATACTGATTTGCAAGTGTACGTTGGGAGTGTGGTATGCGGTAAGCTGGTACGAAAATTGGTGGTGTTTCTGGGTGCACATTAATCATGTGATTAATCAAGTTAGTACACCCTAATTGTTCTCCGGGCAATGCTACGGTGTCCCTGTGTGTTTCCAGCAGGGTTAACAAATCATTTTCTTCATCAAATTCACCTGAGTGAATTAAATTCTCTTTTATTCTTTCTCTATCCGTAGATTTTATCTCACTTGTTACTCCAGCTATAACTATTTCCTTCACAGGGGCGGGACATTTTTCAATATTAACTATGCAAGTTCCATTTTTCAACTGAACTTCCCCATTCATGTGATTAATTATGAATATCTGAGTTTGCCCTTCGTCGTTCGTATGACATAATGCGTTTTCTACTGACAATCCCTTTACTTTACATAATTCTTCTAAGACAAGAACAGTACTATTCCGTAATTTGCTCTTTATGGTAACCTGCATGTATGAATTAGGTGGTATAACTAAATCATTAGTGAGATGGGCTGGAAAAATTGAGAAATCAGTACTGTTATCTGGGTCACTAATTCTGGAGGATGGGGTTGGTGGTGGGAGTGGATCTATACAGTCATCTGTTTGTGTATGTTTGTTTAAGCCTTTAATATTACCAATTCTTTTTGGCTCTCTTCTACCAATCGGTGAGGGCTCTGAAGTTATTTCCTCTATGAATTCATTATCAAAGTCTATTCCATTCATTTGTGGGAGTATAGTTATGTTCTCAGCTCTCATGGATCTTAAGCCCAGTAACATATGAGCTTTAATTGCTAAGTTTTCAACGATATAGAAAAATGCAGAGAATGGTCTTGTAGTTTCTGTGAAACTGAGATTTAATCTTATCATACCTTTCACTGTAATCTCTTGTCCATCTACTGTGTATAAATCTAAATCAGCTTCATCCAAAAAAGTTACTTTCTTTTCATTTTTAAGAATTCTATTTAGTTCTTCATGTGTTATTAAGTTCACTGGAGAGCCTGTATCTAAAAATAAGGAAACGTTTTGATCCTCACATACAGCTGGTATCAAGATACACTCATTTCCCAACATGTCTCCTATGTGAAGTTTAGCCTTGTTCTTCTTTACGTTTGTTCGTTTTTTGTCATGACTTGGTCTTCCCCCGATTTGAACACAGACACAATTTTTTCTACTGTTTTGCAATCACTAGTCCAGTGCCCTTGGTATCTATGATGCCTACAGTAAGGACCAAATCCTTGTGTCTTTTGTTTGTCCTCTTTTGCCTTGATAAAGCATTCATACCTTGTGTGTCCTGGTTTTGCACAATAATGACATAGAATGGACCTATCCCTTGACTGTGACCTACGAGGTGATTTCCCATAAGAAGTGTTGTTCATGGCGCGAGACCTGCTCGGGCTGCGCGAAAACTTATGAAACTGCCTGTAGGAAGGCGTCTGGGAACGAGGTCTAGGCGTTTTTGTTTGTTTGGCCTGCCTGATTTCTGGTCGCGATCGATTTTGTTCTCTGTTTGGGGTCGGTGTAGATGTTTTCACAGCTGATACTGTCTCAGGTACCCTGATTCTACCAGAATGTGCATGTGTGTCGACCACACCTGCTTTACTGCACTGCATCTCTACCTCGTTCATTAAGTCTAGCAAGCACATTCCTGGGGTGTACGCGATCGTCTTGGCGATCTTAAGGGTCCTATCAGGTAATTTACACAAGGCAGCTACATAACCAATGATGTCCACGACGAGGTCTGGGGACATCTTTCCATCATCTGTTATCCAATTAGAATTCTCCAATGTAGCTAATAAAGTTCTCTTGATTGTGGAGACATCAGCAGTTATATCACTGAGCACATGGTTTGTAGTGTGCTCCCTTACAAGATCTACAATTTTATGTAATTCTGGAATTATACCTGGCAAGAAGTTCATACCTCCAGAAAATTTCTTCAGAAATTCAGTTTTAAATTCATCATATGTCCTAACACGATGGAGCTTATCTGAGCGCAATAAATTGCTTGCTGGACATCTTTCCTGGCTTATGCAAGATGAAAAAATAGCAATTTTCTCTTGTTCATCTAGTATGTGGCGCTTGATGAACATTTGTTCACACTGACTGACTAATGAAATGACATCAATGCGATCTTTGTCTGTCCCAGAGAATTTTGGGGTAGTTTTATCCTCGTGATACACAAACACGTGAGGTGTGGTTGTTAGATCAGCGGTATTTGTTTCTTGATCCATTTTTACTGTTTGCCCTGTTAATTCAACTTGGACGTGTTTATCGTTGTGTGAGGGAATGGTGGAATATGTATGACCGGACCGGTGAACCCTGTTAAGTATATTGGCATACGTGTGCAAGGCAGCGGCAAAGTCCACACTCTCTATGTCAGAGGGGGTTTCCCACTCATCATCTGAAACTCCCGTATTTGTTTCTTTATTTTTAGTGTGTGGTGAGGTTTGTACAAGGGGTGGGCTGCCTTGAGGCTCTCTTAATTGTGAGTCTGATGTTGTGGCAATTTGTGTGTTATCTGGTGTGTTGCCTTGGGGCTCTCTTAATTGTGAGTCTGTTGTTGTGGCAAATTGTGTGTCATCTGGTATTAACGTGGTTGGTGGCGAAAATATTCCTGTCATTAAGATATGGTGTTATGAAATACGCCTCTTGTTTATTTATGTCCTAGTAAAATAGATGAGTAAATAAGATGAATATAGCTAATTTTAGCACTGAGAAGAAATGAGTAAGTATAATTTTACCCACTTGATACAGATCGTAGAGGTGTGTCGATACAAAAGTCGATCTCGGAAGAAAAATACGGGTTTGATTGAAGATCTCTTGATAATTCTAGTGGTGTGTTGATGGACGATATTACTCAGGAAATTCCATGGCCTGGTGCTTGTGGTGGTTAACGGCTGTCCCAGGCAAACCTCAGCATAGAACTTCGAATTTCCAACTTAACTGTGAAAATAAATGAATATGAGTAGGAGCTATGTGAATAATGAGTAATGAGTAGTGGGTGAGAAGTGCCTGGTGTCAGTCACACGTTGCTTGGCATGGCAGACTCGCGTTGTGATGTCATCTCAGCACATGGTGACGTCGGCTTCCCACACTGGTAGCTGTGGTGAGTGAATGAGTAGCGATGAGTAACTTGAGTGAAGACGGGTGAGTAAGATGAGTTGTGAATATGGACTTGGTGTTTTGCTGCGTGTTTTGACCTCTGCATCAGCGATGGCTTGTGTGCTTCTTGCTTTGGTCTTTCCTCTTCTTTACTTGCTTTGTTTTATATTCTTCTTGTTGCTGCTTGAAGTTATGTGAAGATTATAGAGTTGTTTTGTAGACTTGTAGGCTATTTGCATTGTAGGCTGTATTTTGTAGGAATCACTGTAGAACTGAAGCTAATCTTGTAGAGTTTCGCCTGCTTTTGTAGAAATTTGCTTTTAATTCGGAGACGATGTCCGTAGATTCGCTGGTTCGTCGTAGAAGTTGCAAGATCGTATCAATATTTTGCTAAACTACTTGCAAGGCGTCGTGTGATCTCTTCACCTCTGCATCAGCATGATGATCAGGGAGACGGAGGGGGCTGGTTGGAGAGAATACTGTCAGGAGCTGGTTGTGTTGTTGGTTGTGAGAGGTATTCTTTTTGTTTTCAATCTTGATATTTTGTAGGAATTCAATGTTGATTCATAGACGAGGTTCGTATACGTTCGCTGCTACCAAATGTCATAAAAGACTTTGTAGTTACTTGTAGAGAAGTTATATATATATTAGACTTGTGGACGAGCGGTTTTTATATCTTGGAGTAGCTTGTAGTAGATAATCTTCTTTCCCATTTGTCATGTAGTGACAGGAGAGGTAAAGAATAGTATGGGACTATTTTTATTTGTCTTGGAAATATTAACAAGTCTCTCACACAGAGCGGAGTATAGAGTCCAGTCCCGCTAGCTATCTCTCTGTCTCGCTCTCTCTGTCTCTCTCTCTGAAGTTGCCAAGCCCTTCTCCCTGCGACCTGCCTCTTGTATGGCTTGTCTCCTTCTGAGCTCTCTTTCCTAAATTCTGGTGTAGCAGGGGTGTGTCACGTGTGTTCCTTGTGAGTGGAAAGTTCTAGCAGCCTGTGTGTGAGTATGTGTGTATGTGTGTGTATGGTCACTAGGCGCTTTGTTCACGGTTGGACTGCTGACAACTAACTGCATCATCTCCTTACTGGCTACTGTCGTCAGCTTTCCTCAGTGTAATTTGCAAGCTCATTTCCTTTTCCCAGGCTCGCATAGGGCTGTCTATCTATCTATTTATCTATCTATCTATTATGATTTGTAACTACAATACACTGGCACCTGTTGACTGTTAGGTTGATGTTTTTTGTGGACAAGGTTTCTTTAAAGGTACTGAGGTCCCCTAGAATAAAAGGTTATTTGGTGTCAGACTAGAGTAGAAACTGTGTTGGCAAACTGAACCAATGGTTTGTGGCTGTCAGTGATGTCTTCAGTGATAAACACCCTGTTGGATGTCCGGGTCCAAGAGTAATATGCCGCTGAAGGTTGTCTGTCTATCTATTGCCAGACGCCTCAATCCCGTTCGGGGTGGCCACAAACAAATCGCCTCAACGTCGCCCTGTCCCCCGCCATTTCACTGCTCCACTCCCAACTCACACCTCCCTCTCTCATATACCTCTCCACCCCATCCCTCAATCTCATCCTCGGCCTCCCCCCTCCCTCTTCCCCCCTCCACCTCACTCACATACACTCTCTTCGTCAGTCTTTCACCCTCCATCCTCTCCACATGGCCAAACCACCTCACTGTATTCCTCCTAACGCTTCCTATCACATCCACATCCACACCATAACGCTCTTTTATATCCTCATTTGTCAGCCTGTCTCTCCATGTGACTCCACAGGCTCCTCTTAAATAACTAATTTCCACTGCTCTCACTCTTGACTTGTGTCCTTCCAACAACGTCCAAGCTTCACTTCCATACGTTAGAGTTGGTATCACAACACTCATGTAGTAACCTTTTTCACTTCCATGCTCACTTCCCTGCTTCTTATCACTGCTTTCAAGGAACCAGCAACTTTTCTTCCCCGGTACACCCTTTCAAGCACTTCACCCTCCAAACCTCCATCCTTACTCATCACACTACCCAACTACTTAAACGTACTCACATTATCCAATTCCTCACCATCCAACCTCGCTGTACATTCACTGACTTCACCTCTCTCAAAGACCATCACTTTACTCTTCCCTACATTCACCTTTAGATTCCGTTTCTTACACACTCTCCCAAACTCATCCACCAAGCCTTGCAGCTCTCCTTCGTCTACACTCAACAACACAGCATCATCTGCAAACAACAGTACAGGGAGTTTCCAAACACTGCCCTCTCTCACCAGGGCCACTCCAACATCCACTACCCTACCTTGTACCTCTTTTATTACCCCATCCATGTACAGATTGAACAACCATGGAGACATGACACATCCCTGTTTCAACCCAACTTTCAAAGAGAAAAATTCACTCAGTTCACCATCCACACGCACTGCAGCCTTAGCACCATCATACATACTCTTCACAGCATTCAACAACTTCCCATCTACTCCATATATTCTTAATACTTTCCACAATCCTTGTCTATCCACCCTGTCATATGCTTTCTCCAAATCTATGAAAGCCGCATACAACTTCTTTCCCTTCTCTAGAAACTTTTCCACTAAAGATCTAAGAATGAATGTCTGATCTACACAACCTCTTCCCTTCCTAAAGCCTCCCTGTTCTTCTCCAACTAATTCCTCTGTTCTTTCTCTAACTCTGTCAATAAGTATCCTACCATACACTTTTCCTATTATACTAAGATGACAAATGCCCCTATGATTTCCACATACTTCTTTTCCCCCTTTTCCTTTGTACAAAGGAATAATTATACCTGACTTCCAATCCTCCGGGACTCTACCTTCCTCCCAGGCCAATCTGCACATTTTCCTCATCCATTCTACTACTGTCTCTCCCCGATGGTTCAGCATTTCACCACACACTCCATCAATAACTGGGGCTTTCCCCAGTTTAACTTTCTTCATTGCTTCCACAACTTCTATCCTACTGATTTCTTCCTGTCTTCTCATCTCCCCCCTTCTCCCAGCCATTCCCCAGCCACTTACACTCGCATTACGTCCATCCTCTATGTTCAACAATTCCTTAAAGTGTTCTCTCCATCTGCTCACTTATTCTCCCTTCTCCACTAGTAATCTACCATTTTTATCTTTCACTCCCCTGCTAACTTCACTTCCACCCTGTCTTACTCTTTTCACCTCTTTCCAGAACATTTTCTTACAGTCCCTCCACTTTACACTCAAGTTCCTTCCAAATTCCTCATCCACTCTCTTCTTACTCTCTCTTACTAATCTTTTCACCTCTCTCTTTCTTTCTATATATAACTCTCTCTTCTGCCTCTCAACTTCTTCCACGCCCCTATTTCTCATCCATTCATGGTATGCTTTCTTCTTTTGTGCCACAGCCTGTCTCACCTCTTCAGTCCACCACGCTGTTCCTTGGACACCCCTCCGTCTTCTCTTCATCCCACACACCACATCACATGCTGCACATTTTTCTTCTGTGAATATCCTGCAACCACCTTCCACGTCCCCCATCTGCTCCAATTCATATTTGCCCAATCGTTCCTCCACTTCTCTCTTATACTCTGCCTTTTTCTCATCCTCTTGTAACCTTTCCACTCTCCTTACAAATACTCCTTCTTCCCGTCCTTCCTTTCTTCTATTTCTCCATCTTAATTGGATCTTGATTCTGGCCACCACGAAGCTATGGTCAGAAAGTCCACTCCCCCAACCTCTATAAGCTCTTGCATCCATTACACCTTTTCGCATCGTTTCATCCACACACACATAATCAATCATTGCCTTCCTTTCATTCAGTTCACCACCCACCCTTCTCATCACTCCCCATGTATACCTGTGGATCACTTTGTGCCTGAAGAGGGTATTGGCTATCACCAACCCCCTCCCAGCACAAATGTCCATTAACGCACTGCCATTCTCATCTATCTCAGCAGGCACACCCCACTCACCAACTATTCCATCTACCTTCCCTTCCCTACTTTACCATTCATATCACTGATCAAAAACACTCTCTCATTTCTTCCAAACTTTTCCACGCACACTTCCACATTTGTCCAGAACTCTTCTCTCACTCTGTTTGCACGATCTTGCATTGGCTAAAAACTGTAAACTTTTGTTCCAGGGATACTGTAAGTGCACATTGCATGGATGCCATACAGTAGTATGCTGCCTGGTGGTCAACTGGTGGCCACTTTGTTGTCAAAGGGAGTGCGGACTCTGGCAGGCTGTTTACGTTACAGCAGGCTTTGGCTGTGTGAATGCGACTGAAGGATACTGTATGCCGGCTGCAATTTCTGTACACTCAGAGTTCTTGGAGGACATTCAGTCCTACTATATGTATCTGCCGGAACTTCTACTATTGATTTTGAATATGAGGAAGACATGATGCTCCTTTCCCCTGCCACTGTGGGACCTGAAGAGCTACTGTCACCCCTGCTTGAGAAATGAGTGTGTGCTCATGCAAAATGGACATAAAACCGTCAGGTCAATGGTGTTGCCATCAACTAGTCTACCTGTGAAGATGGCTCTAAATATCCAGCAGGACCGGACATTCCTTTGTTGGGTGGCCAAAGTCCCAACAGAATACGCAGTGGAGTTCATCATGACTGATAAGACAGTGAGGCGTACTCCCTGGCGTGCAATTTTACCTCGTGGGTACCCATTGTATCAATCTCATTGCAACATGTATGATGACAGTGTCAGATATCGCTGGATCCATGATGTCCAGAGGTTGTTGGATGAATTTCAGGATGACTGGAGAACGGTAGATGGGAGTTTATTGGATGGTCTGGGATTGTGGTATCAATCTCCTGTTCATACAGTGGCATTGTCTATTTCCTGGTCATGGGCCTTTCACTTGTTTTACTGTTGGTCAGCTGAACTATATGGACTGCTTTCTCATCTTTCATATGGGACAGTGGAGACTGAGTAGGTGTTTGTTCAACTGGGGTGACTTGCACTGTTTGGTGGCCAATATTGTGGTTACTATTGTCTTTTACACACACACACACACACACACACACACACACACACACACACACACATACACACTATTGCCACAGCATTAATATATGAGATAAATCTCACAAATAGGTCCAACATTTCATATTTCATCAGCTACAGTTAGATACTACATACAAACAACGAGGAAGGGGTGGCTTCATTAGCCTCATATACAAAGATATCGCATTCACAAGCATTACATGACAAGCAGAACAACACTTAACCACTGACAACACCACAAAAATCAATACAAATCAAAATACGCAATGAAACACACAACAGCGTAAGTAGCTACATACCAACATCCACATGCTTCATATTATCAACCCCCATATCTCACCCTGCTCAAGAACATCCCTAACACAACAAGAGGAAGCATTCAGACAGTGCAACATCAACTGGTCTAAAGGCAGAAATTTTACTTTGTCCCATGACCTTCATATTTAACCAACTGTTCTCAAAAGCGCATTAGCACATTCTTGCCTGACGCTAAACACTTCCACCAAGTTTGGTCTAAATCAGATCAAAACTGTTTTGAGTTGATCTAGACCTGTGATCTTGAATTTTGACTAGTGTGACCTTTTACTGATTGCTCTCAAAATGGAATCCCTTTATCCTCGCCTCATCTTAATCGCTTCCACAAAGTTTGTTGTATCCAGGATGAAAACTGTCCAAGCTGACCCTGTCATATGTGCATGACCTTCGACCTATTGTTCTTAAAAGAAAAAGTGGTCCATTCCTTGACTGATCCTTATCTCTTCCACCAAGTTTAATCAAAATAGGACCAAAACTTTTATTTTCTTTGTTCACACACATATAATACGGTCTGAGCACTGATCTTGCCCTCTGACCGTGACCTTAGACTGTTTCCAAAAACTAAATCCTTTGTTCTTGAATTACTTTCAACCCGTCTACCATGTTTGGCCTAAATCAGATAAAATGTGCGTTAAGTTAATGTAGCTTGGTCAAACTTTCACCAACTTCAACAATAGGTTGACCCTTGGCTATCCTTCTACCCCTCAAGAAAACTTCGTTAAAATCGGATAAAAACTGTTTATTTTGTTCACACACACACACACACACACACACACACACACACACACACACACACACACACACACACACACACACATCGACTAAAACATAGTATTTTCTCTTGGTTCACGAGTGCGGTTATGATAAAAGCAAACGCGGTTCGAGATAAGAAAACCTTCACAAATGCTAAGAACACTGAATGGATACAATTTACAGATGACAGAACAAGCCTTAGAAACTCAGAACCTTAACTCTTTCCGGAGCACTGATAAATTACCTACCATGGTCAATATATCTGGTACAACAGCCAACCTTGTGGTAACAGTAACTCATGAAGGAAACAAACAAACTAAAGAGAAAAAACTCAGCCGATCCTTGTAAAACTGGAATCCTTGCACAACCGAGACAACGACTTTGATGATCTGACTAAACACGTATATCAGACAATTAGAAAAACTCTGTGGGCACACATGATCACAAAGTAAACAACAGTAAATTATGGAAAACAATTACAAACATCCATGCATCCAAAAGCTAACCTCCTCCAGTTCATGAAGCCTTGCTGAACAGCGATGGATAATTCATTGCATGAAGGAACAAGCACCAGTAAGCCACAAGAAGATTAACTCTCAAAACAGACTTTAAAAAAATCAAGGGAAATACACAAACGCCCCGTTCAATCATGTTTCATGTCCAGTAAATTATCAAGGAACACGCACACACACACACACACACACACACACACACACACACACACACACACACACACACAATTCTAAAGCAGCAGGACCAGGCTACATTAATTTCAAATTAAATCTCTGATACATGGAAGAAAGCATTGATAGTTCCTATACCAGCTATAAGACCATCACCGTAAAGACAGATATCAACTTTTGTACAACATCTAATATATTAGAATGATTTACCCTTAAGACCATGACCTCCCGTATCTCTTGAGCTGGCTCTCTGCACGATCAACAACAACATACCTCTCCAAGATGTTCCGACTCATCCAAGATGGTTTCAACAAGAATTTACCACCATTAAGAAACACTCCAGCAGCGAGAAACATAAACAAACCTTCGGTATAGTATTTAGACACATCCTGGTGAGCAAAATCCTACAATAGACTCCAGCATGGATGATAACGATGAAAAAAGACTGCCCTCACCCCTCTGAGGCAGCTAGGTTTAGATGCTTTACCAAAACCAGAGTTCCAAATTGAAAATACTTATGTAATGGTAGGGATTTTTAAATATAACTCACTGGCCACCAGTGTACTGCTTTGGAATTTTAATGAATGTCTCACCGTTAAGGCACCAGAGTAATGTTACGATGATTCTGATCCCATAAAACTTTGATGTCACTACAATCTCTCCTCTTACAACAATTTCTTATATCACTGCTTAGCGTTGGAGTGTAAATCACCAGGATGCGCACTGAAGTTAAAGTTGAGATTACAAGGATGACCGTTGGTAATGGGAATTTAGTATCAGGTGAAGTTTCTATGCCGGTTCTAGTCGTCTTAGTTAAACTCAAGGTTGTATTAGAATCAATGAAGGATGGTAGGTGTGGTAGCGTGATATTTTTCATGGCTAGCCGTCACTGTACTGACCTTGAGCATAACACTTTGACTTACCAACGTGGCTGCCATTAAGTTACCGAGCCTGTTTTAGTGTAACCCCAAGCCAACCGGGGTGTTTTACGCCCCTTTTACTCCGAAATAGATACCAATGACTTACCCGACTTATGTCCAAACTGTAGGATCAGATTTTTTTACTGAATGGGTTAGCATGAATTTCGGCAGGCTTAGGCTCTCGAGTTGTTATTCTCCCTAGTACACCTTGTGGGCCAACAGACCACCATCGACTGCAAGTGCCCAATACCTTTCTATATTGCACACTTGCACTCATCAGCTGGTGACTGTCAGTCGAGGAATGGGGTTTAATGTAGGGGACATCTATATTAGAAACAGATCAGTTGGAAGGAGGACCTATATCAAATATGTCAACTGTCAACCCTAATTAATAGTACAATATATGCATATTTACAGTCGATAAAAACCAAATCCATATAGTAAAAAAGTCACATCACTCTGATCAGTCCGGTCTCTCTCAAGAAAGCCATCAATTTATCAGTCATAACAATGTCCCCATTACCCAGGATGGTGGAAAGGGTGAAGGGGACGTCTGCTGCACCGCAGTAATTTATAAGTGAAGCGCGTTCACGAATAAATCGCCGACAGCGCAGGATGATATGACTGATAGACAATACCGCATCACAGATGTCACAGTGCGGTGGGAATCGTCTTTCATGTGCGTAAGCATGGTGGCATTAAGCTGTAAGCGAGCGAACACTATTTCTTCAAGGTGACTGTTACGGTTGGCAGTGTCTCAGTCGCCCAGGTACGGCTTACACGTTCGAATATTTAGTCTGGTCCACTGACCTTGCCACAGAAGATTTATTGATTTCTTTCCGAGAGAGAGACACGACCGTAGATCACGAGGAACGTCCCAAGTCTACTCGAGCTCTACAGCCGACTTTGTAAGTAAATCAGCCTGCTCATTGCTGTAGATACGACAATGACCAGGCACCCAGATCAGCGTGAAAGACTTGTTGCATGAATGCAATTTATTAACAATGTGTCCCTGGATCTCGTGAGAGTCCGTAGTACAAGATGCAATTGTCTGAAGGGCTGATTTTGAATCTGAAAATATGACAAATGGGTCATGCCTAGAATTGAGAGCATAGTCCATGGCTTGGTCAATAGCAAAAAGTTCAGAGATAACCACATATGTATGAGTCGGCAATCGATACCTGAGGGCACATTCAGTCGACCACACACTTGCACCCACACATTCACTCGACTTGGAGCCGTTGGTGTACAAGTGGTGGGACCCCAAGTGATGAACGATGATAATACAAAACAAGTGGTGGACCTCTGCCTCTGGCACCTTGGTCTTAGGTGCTGGGCCATGTTACATCAACAGTAAAGCCGGGTGGCTCCCAAGGCGCTATATTTTTAATCACCAACTTGTCACAGTCACTGGGGTCCACACCAAGCTCCTGAGTCAATAGGTGGAAGTGAACGACAAGTGGCCGATGCACCCTTCGCATAAGATGGTGGTATTGACGCAGGGGGTACAGGCCACATTGCCGATATTACTTTTCCTATATGTTCTTAGTCCATAGGACAAGGCCAGGTGGTCACGGCGAAAACGGAGGGGAGGCATATTCTCCTCCACTTCCATTGGAGCTACACAAGTTCACCGGATGGCTCCAAGACATATTCGCAAACATTTATTCTGCAACACATCCAATCCTTCCAGCGTGGCATCGGATGCCGAGCCATACACCTGTGTGCCATAGTCTAGCTTTGAACGAATAAGGGAATTACACACCATTAATAAAGATTTTCTGTCGGCATCCCATGTAGAACCCGCTAGGTACTTGAGGACATTTACTGGTTTATCACAACGAGCAAGCAAATTATTAACATGAATTTTGAAGTTCAAACGACGATCAAAAATGTATTCCCAAAAACTTTACAGAATTTTGAAAAGGTACCACCTGATTATCCAAAGTTAAGCACAAATTAGGTACGTTATGCTTAGTGAAGGCTACAGCGGCACACTTAGAGACGGAAAACTTAAATCCCCACTGCAAGGCCCATTGGTGGGTGGAATCAAGGGCTGCTTGAATCCGCCCAGCCGAAAATTGTACATTATGGGAAGAGTGCCATATTGCACAATCGTCAGCATAGAGTGAGTATTTAAGAGTCCTCGGGATGGGAGCTGATGACAGAATATCATTGATCATAATACTAAATAAAGTGGGACTAAGCGCACTTCCCTGCGGCACCCCGTTTTCCTGGATAAATATATCCGATGTTACGTTACAGGGTAATTTGACAGAGAAAGTCCTGTCCCTTAAGAAATTTGGAATAAAAAGGCAAATTTCCTCTTAAACCATAAGCACAGAGCTTCATTAGTATACCGTGTCGCCATGTCATGTCATAGGCTTTATGGATGTCCAGGAACACCCCTATCATGAATTCTTTATTGGCAAATGCCTCTGCAATGCAATGCTCCAAATTCATTAAATGATCTAGTGAACTTCTATAATTACGGAAGCCACATTGTTGATCATTTAACAAATTCTTCAACTCTAAAACAAAAAGAAGCCTATTATTAACCATAAGTTCCATGACCTTACATAGACAAGAAGTCACCACAATAGGACGAAATGAAGTGGGATTCATAAGACGACCAGCCTCTTTGGGTATCGGCAGGACGTGTGCAAAGTGCCATGAGATTGGGAACGTTCGAGACGCCCAAATCTCATTGTACAATGCTAACATCTTAATCAGGTTGTCCTGATTAAGATGCTGGATCATACCGTAAGTGATGGTGTCTGGTCCAGGGCTGGTGTCTTTACAGGATTTAAGGGCAAGGAACAGTTCATCTAGTATAAACTCTTGGTTGTACGGGAAGTCTACGTCTTCTGTGGCAAAGTCTATTATCTGTAGCTCAGCCGTGCGTTTATGATGTTGAAAACGCGGATCATAATTGGCTGAGCTACTTGAGAAGAACTCCTGGCGAGGATGTTAGCAATGTCAACGGGATTGTCATAGATGTTATTATCAACCTGCAGGGTGGTGATAGGGATTTTTGGGCCTTTATTATTTAATATTTTAATAGCGGACCAGACTTTATGTAATGGTATAGTACGATTCACCGTGGACTCAAAAGTCCGCCAGGAGTCACGTTTGGCCCTTCTTATTATTCTCCTTGCCTCAGCCCGTGCTTGTTTGTATGCAATGAAATTTTCCTCTGTAGGCTGACTATCAAAAATCCTCTATCTCCTATTGCGTTTCCTTAATGCTTGTCGGCAATCCGGCGTCCACCAATGTGCTCTATGCTTCGCATGAACTGCATAAGTCTTGGGAATAGCAGCCTCAGCTGCGTGTATTATAGAATTAGTTACATTTTCGACCTTAACATCTACAGTCTCCCCAGATATACTTAAACTGGCGATCCTTGAGAAAGATCCCCAATCTGCTTTCTTATAGTAAAATTTGGAGGTGGAGGGTCCAAAACAATGTCGCATGTATAAGAAAGTCAGATGGGTAAATGATCACTTCCCAAGGAATCATCATAAGGGTCCCATGATAAATCTTGATGTATATCAGGGGAGGCCAGAGATAAGTCAATGGCCGAAAAGTTACCAGTACGATCATCTACACGAGTCGCTCTACCATTGTTCCGAAGACAGAGGTTGGACTGAAGTATTAGGTCGGCTACTTGCTCCCCACGACCATCAATCCTCAAGCTACCCCATTGATAGTGATGGGCGTTAAAATCGCCCAACACTAACTTATTGTCAGGAAGATGTTCAAATAGTGAATTTAAAGCATCACTATCAATCGGGCCATCTGGTGGACAGTACAGAGAACAAATAGACATATACGTGTTATTAAATTTTACTTTGCACGCGACAGCTTCCAGAGAAGAAATTAGAATCATTTCCGGTTGTGGGTGTGATTTGTGGGTGTAAATGGCAACTCCGTGACCTTCATATCTTCTATACAAGTGGTAGTGTTTGAACTGTGGAGGATCAGGATCATCCTCCGCACACAAAGTTCGTTCGTTTTAAGATATCCTTCACCTGTATTTTTTTTTTTTTTTTTTGCTTATCGACCATTGGGACCGGAGCCAATGGTCATTAAGGCAAAAATATATATATGTATATACACTGACACATATAGATATACATATATATACAGTACAAACATATACATACATGCATACATACATACATACATGCATCCATGCATATGAACATACACACTTTTATGCACACGAATATATATATATATATATATATATATTTTATTATTTTTTGTATTTTCATTCTTTTTTAATTTTTATATATTTTTAACCTTACATTACCTATAAACAAAAATACCTAATCTGAAGACCCTAAAACCATTCACCTAACAGACAAATCGCTTACTAAATCCTAAAGAGACAAATAACTAAACGTACACTAATGGTAAAAATGCCTCGACCAAGAGAACACCATCGACAGCAGATATATAATGCCACTCTACATTACATACCTGCACTGATCACCTGGTGACTGTCAGTCGAGGCACAACCTAATACAGGAGACATCAATAAATGAAAGGGAACCAGACGAGTCAGGAACATTTCCATATACGTCAGCTGTTGGCCCTAATTAGAATAACTTAAGCAAGATGGTATAATGTATTTACATAATATGTACAAAAAGTGAAGAACCTCGCCCAACAGACCACCATCGACTGCAAGTGCCCAATACCTTTCTATATTGCACACTTGCACTCATCAGCTGATGACTGTTAGGCGAGGAATGTGGCTAATGTAGGGGACATCTATATTAGAAATAGATCAGTGGGAGGAGGAACTATTTCAAATATGTCAACTGTCAACCCTAATTAATTGTACAATATATACATATTTACCGTTGATAAAAACCATAACCACAGAGTAAAAAAGCCACATCACTCTGATCAGTCTGTCTCTCTCAAGAAAGCCATCAATTTATCAGTCATAACAATGTCCCCATCACCCAGGATGGTGGAAAGAGCGAAGGGGACGTCTGCTGTGCCGCAGTAATTTATAAGTGAAGCACATTCACGAATAAATCGCCGACAGCGCAGGACGATATGACTGATAGATAACACCGCATCACAGATGTCACAGTGCAGCTGGAATCGTTTTTCCATATAAGGTTTCATATGTGTTAATATGGTGGCATTAAGCTGTAAGCGAGCCAACACTTTTTTTCCAGGCGACTGGGATGGTTGGCAGTGTCCCAGTCACCCAGGTACGGCTTACAGGTTGGAATATTAAGTCTGGTCCACTGACCTTGCCACGGAAGATTTATTGATTTCTTTCCGAGAGAGACACTCGACCATAGATCACAAGGAAAGTCCCAAGTCTCCCCGAGCTCTACAGCCGACTTTGCAAGTAAGTCAGCCTGCACATTGCCGTAGATACGACAATGACCAGGCACCCAGCTCAGCGTGAAGGACTTGTTGCATGAATGCAATTTATTAACCCGCCCCGTCCCGTCGACGTATGGGTACGTTGCAACGATTTGCAATTGCCAGTCCCGGCGACGTACCGGTACGTCGGGCAATTGCAAGGTCCCTAATTTGCACAATTTTCAATTTTCGCGCGTGATTTTTTGTATGTATACATGGGACACCTTCCTCTATTCCTCTACAAGATGCCAAGCAGGGACAATGCCTTACACCGCATAACCTCCCCCCTCCCCCCTCACGCCATTGTCTCAGCAATTCACCTGTTACCAGTGACCTGGCTAGTAAAGATATTCAGGGCCAGAGTGATTCCCCAATCGATGACAATGTGGAGGACAATGTTTACATAGCATTAGAAGAAGAAACAGCCAGAAATAATGATCAGGTAATGTGGCAAAAAAAAGGTCAGGTATGGTGATTAGTTATTGAGTGAAACAATGCTTATAATGCCTTTATTACTGCTTGAAAACCAATATACTCTCATACTACATATACATTCGTACCAAGTAAATAAATAAATACCATTTATGAGTGGATAAAATAGTTACCCTCCCATAGAACTCGTTTTCTTTGGTGCCAGCATGTTAGAAAACCCAGTCAGGTAAGGAGGAACTCCTACCTGGATTGAGTATTTTAAACCTCAGGTGCGCAATTTCTCTATGAATTTTCGATGTTTCTCACCAAAAGCGAAGGTTTTAGCCAAAAAATCTTTTTCCAAAAATACCTTGGGACTGGGGGATGTCGGAGGTGCGGAAAACCTTGGGACGTGACGGGTTAATAATGTGCCCTGGATCTCATTAAAGTCCGTAGTACAGGAAGCAATTGCCTGAAGGGCTGATTTGGAATCCGAGAATATGACAAATGAGTCATGCCGAGAAGTGAGAGCATAGTCTATGGCTTTGTCAATAGCAAAAAGTTCAGAGGTAAACACAGATGTATGAGTCGGTAGCCGATACCTAAGGGCACATTCGGTCGACCATACACTAGCATCCAAACATTCACTTGACTTGGAACTGTCCGGGTACAAATGGTGGGACCCCAAGTGACAAACGATTATGTTATGAAACAAGTGGTGGACCTCCACCTCCGGCGCCTTGGCCTTTTGTGCTGGGAGCCATGATACATCCACTGTAACGCCGAGTGGCTCCCAAGGCGCTATGTTTTTTTACACCAACTTGTCACAGTCACTGAAGTCCACACCAAGCTCCTAAGCCAGTAAGTGGAGGCGAATGGCAAGTGGCCGATGCCCCCCCGCATGAGATGGTGGTATTGACGCAGGGGGGGTACAGGCCATATTGCTGATATTACTTTTCCTTGCTATTCATATGCCATAGGATAAGGCCAGGTGGTCACGGTGAATATGGAGGGGAGGCATGTTCGCCTCCACTTCCATATGAGCTACATGGGTAAACTGGACGGCTCCAAGACACATTTGCAAACATTTATTTTGCAATACATCCAATCCTTTCAGCATGGCATTGGATGCCGAGCCATACACCTGTGAGCCATAGTCTAGCTTTGATCGAATAAGGGACTAATACACCATTAATAAAGATTTTCTCTCAGCACCCTATGTAGTACCCAGTAGGTACTTGGGGACATTTAAAGGTTTATCACAACAAGCAATCAAATTATTAACATGAATTTTGAAGTTCAAACAACGAACAAAATGTATTCCCAAAAACTTTACAGAATTTTGAAAAAGTACCACTTGCTTATCCAAAGTTAAGCACAAACCAAGTACGTTACGAGTCGTAAAAACTACAGCGGCACACTTAGGGATGGAAAACTTAAATCCCCACTGCAAGGCCCATTGGTGGACGGAATCCAGGGCTGCTTGAATCCGCCCAGCTGAAAATTGTGCATTATGGGAAGAGTGCCATACTGCACAATCGTCAGAATGGAGCACGTATTTAAGTTTCCTCAGGATGGGAGCTGATGACAAAATATCATTGATCATATGCTAAATAAAGTGGGACTAAGCACACTTCCCTGTGGCACCCCGTTTTCCTAAATAAATATATCCAATGTTACGTTACGGGGCAATTTGATAGAAAAAGTCCTGTTCCTTAAGAAATTTGAAATAAAAATAGGCAAATTTCCTCTTAAACCATAAGCACAGAGCTTCATCAGTATACCGTGTCGCCATGTCATGTCATAGGCTTTAAGGATGTCCAAGAACACCTCTATCATGAATTCTTTATTGGTAAACACCTCTGCAATACAATGCTCCAAATTCATTAAATGATCTAGTGAACTTCTGTATTTACAGAAGCCACATTGTTGATCATTTAAAAAATTCTTCGACTCCAACACAAAAAGCCTCTTATTAACCATAAGTTCTATGACCTTACATACACATGAAGTCAACACAATAGGACGAAATGAAGAGGGATTCATAAGACGACCAGCCTCTTTGGGTATCAGTATGACGTGCGCAAAGTGCCATGAGTTTGGGAACGTTCGAGACGCTCAAATGTCATTGTACAGTGCTAACATCTTAATCAGGTTGTCCTGATTAAGATGCTGGATCATACCGTACGTGATGGTGTCTGGTCCAGGGCTGGTGTCTTTACAGGATATAAGTGCAAGGAGCAGTTCATCTAGAATAAACTCTTGGTTGTACGGGGAGTCTACATCTTCTGTGGCAAAGTCTATGATCTGTAGCTCAGCTGTGCGTTTATGATGTTGAAAATGCGGATCATAATTGACTGAGCTACTTACATGAGAAGAACTCCTAGCGAGGATGTTAGCAACGTTCACAGGCTTGTCATAGATGGTGTTGTTCACCTGCAGGGTGGTGACAGGGAAGTATGGGCGTTTATTATTTAATATTCTTATAGTGGACCAGACTTTACTTATTGGTGTAGTACGAGTCACCGTGGACACAAAGGACCGCCAGGAGTCACATTTGGCCCTTCTAATTATTCTCCTTGCCTCAGCCCGTGCCTGTTTGTATGCAATAAAATTTTCCTCACTGGGCTGACTATCAAAAATCCTGTATCTCTTATTGCGTTTTCTTAATGCTTGTCGGCAATCCGGCATCCACCAATGTGCTCTACAGTATGCTTCGCATGAACTGTAGAAGTCTTGGGAATAGCAGCCTCAGCTGCGTGTAATATGGATTTGGTTAAATTTTCGATCTTAACATCTATGGCCTCCCCAGATATCTCTAAATTGGAGATCCTTGAGAAGGATCCTCAATCTGCTTTCTTATAGTTAAATTTTGGAGGGGGGAGGGTCCGAAACGATGTCGCATGTGAAGAAAGACAGATGGGTAAATGATCACTTCCCAAGGAGTCGTCATAAGGGTCCCATGAGAAATCTTGATGTAAACCAGGGGAGGCCAAAGATAAGTCAATGGCCAAAAAGTTACCAGTACGATCATCTGCACGAGTCGCTCTACCATCATTCAGAAGACAGAGGTTGGACTGAAGTATTAGGTCGGCTACTTGCCCCCCACGACCATCGATCCTCAAGCTACCCCATTGATAGTGATGGGCGTTAAAGTCGCCCAACACTAACTTATTGCCAGAAAGATGTTCAAACAGTGAATTTAAAGCATCACTATCAATGGGGCCATGTGGAGGACAGTACAGAGAGCAAACAGACAGATACATGTTAAAAATTTTACTCTGCACATGACAGCTTCCAGAGAAGAATTTAGAACCACTTCCGTTTGTGGGTGTGACATGTGTGTGTATATGGCAACTCCGTGACCTTCATATCTTCTATACGAGTGGTAGTGTTTGAACTGCAGAGGATCAGGATGATCCTCAAGGCACATCTCCTGTACACAAACAACGTCTGGCCTGTGTATTGAAAGCAAAATTGCTATATTTTGTAATTTATTCCCAACACCACTACAATTCCACTGTAATACAATGAACGCGACGGTTTCATATTTACATTGGGGGCCAGTGTGCTTTGTCTTTTTTTGTAGCCCGCCGGCAGGCGAGCGACTACCAGGTGACCTTTCCCAGTGCTTGTTTATGGAAACCTCCATATTTTCATCAATTACTAGGCTTCCAGACTTCCCCGAGGAAGAGCTAACCTTTCTCTCCCTCGCTGGAGTGGGAACTGGAAGAACATGAGGACGAGACTGTTTTGTGAGGGTGGTCATGTTACTTTTACTAGACTTGTCTGATTTCGGTTTTGGCCATACTGATGGAGAGGCAGCAGCAGCCTGAGAATAGGTTGACGCCTTAGGGATGTCAGTGAGTGAGTTGGAGCGGGCGGGAGGCCGAGATGGAGAGGTACTGTGAGTGGCAGGAGGGAGAAGGGCAAGATCAGTCTGATCTCTACAGAGCACATCACAGGACTGGATATTACCGCTGAAGCATAGGACCTATTTGGCATGGGAGTTGCATGCAACTCCTTCACCTTTCTCCTAGCTTCGTAGTAAGAAATGCCTTCAGTTGCCTTCACCGTGTAGACCTCCTTCCACTTGGGACAGTCCCTAGAGGAAGTGGAGTGAGTGCACTTTCAGTGAAAGCAACATACCATCTCAGATGTGCAATGTTCTGCATCATGACCTTGGCTTGCACACTTGCCACACACTGGCTGGGAAGCCTGACAAGTCTTGGCACCATGCCCATATAACTGGCATTTCAAACAACGGAAAGGGTTGGGGATATATGGCCGCACATGAATAATTTCGTAACCGATTTTTACATGGCTAGGCAGTGACACTTTACCAAAAGTCAAAACAGTAGTCGCAGTCTTTGTTCTGACACCCTCCGAAAATCTGGTTATAAAGTGAGCATCGATGACATCTTGCTGAGCGAGTTCCTCTATGATCTCTTCCTCACTCATCACCATGAGATCCCTGCAATTGATAACACCCTTGTAGGAATTCATGGAAGTTGGGATCTTGGGCTTCAACATCATAGCTATGAAACTTATGCAGCTTCAACAAGTCCTTAGCCTGGGATGAATTGCAAGTTTTTATGAGGAGGTCTCCGTTTGCAAGTTTTTTTACTTGCTCCACCTCCCCAGCACAGCCATCAATAACCTTCTTAATCATGAAGGGATTGAGGCTGCTCAAGGGAGTGGAACCTAGAGCATGAACGATAACAAAGTCAGCGTTCTGTACATTAATGTCGCGAGGCAAACGAGTCTGGGGCCGTTCTGTCTGGGGTCTGTCAGTCGGTAGTTCAGTCAGGGGTCGGTCAGGATCGCCTCCCCCCCCCTTCAGGGGGGGGGAGGCAGTAGGGGCGTCCGCCATAGTAACACTCACCCCCAAAGCGGGAAGTGGGAAGGAGAAGAGAAAACAAGCAAAGGACAATCAACCTGGGACCAAACACCTACATCTGAGGTTGCCCTCTCAAACCACTTCAGGGAGGCCTGACCGTGTTTATTCACGCCCCAGAGCGATCAGTGGGGGGGACCCTCCGTGGGCGAGTAAGCAAAGGTAAACTCAGTATATTAGAACAGACACCTACTGTTCTAAACTAACAGGGAGAGGTGGAAAATGAGTACTAGCTCTCCTATCGACCACCAGAAGGGTGAAAAAAAAAAAAAGAACTAATGCCGGTGAGGCAGCCCTAAAAAGCTAGAGGAGAGAGCAGATGAGCAGCACGTCTACACTCTCCACGACCATGCATAAAAGTCCCCATCTTCACCTGTAAGCGTGCCCTGCCCTTAGCCACGTTTTTGTCGTCCAGGCTGATGGATCGGATTCAATGCCATCGGTGAAACCAAGCTGCCACGTTTTTGTTGGCCAAAGTGATACGAAGCCGGCCCAAGCGTTTGTCATCGAAACCAAGACCATTTTCGTATCTCACCCAAGCGTGGTCGAGAGCAGTCTTGGTGTAGCTTGGGGATAGTGAGATTGGCCAGCAAGGGGGGTTTCCAAGAATACTCCCCCAGTATCCCTGCTTGTCGTACGAGGCGACTAAAAGGGTTGGTGGGTTAGTGCCCCACCCCATAAAAAGAACTAACTAAAAAAGCAAATAAAGTGCCTCGGACCCGGACGGACTATACGTTGACGACTAAGAAACGGACAAAGGACATTCTGAGGGTGGGAACATGGAATGTGAGAGGAGTGAATGATGAAGTGAAAGAGAGAGAGATTGTCCAGGTGCTTGAGGGTGCAAAAGTGGATATATGTGGATTGACTGAAACTAAATGGAAAGGTGAAAGGATGAGAGAATGGGAATATGGTGTAGGTATATGTGTTGGAGTCAATGAGAATGAGAGGGCAAGAGAGGGAGTATGTCTGATGATAAGCAAGAAGTGGAAGGAGAATATAAGAGAGTATGGAACAGTGGGTGCAAGGATTGTATGGGTGAGGATGAAAGTAGGTATACAAGCATGGGCGATTGTATGTGTGTATGCTCCAACAGAGGATCGAGTGGCAAGAGTGAAAGATGAGTTTTGGGCGAGAGTAGAAGCATGTATGGACAAGTTTGAGAGGAGCGAGAGAGTGCTGTTGATTGGAGACATGAATGGCAAAGTTGGGAATGTACGAGTGGATGGAGTGGTTGGTCAGTGGGGTGTGCCAGCTGAAGTAGATGGGAATGGTAGTGCTTTGGTGGACATCTGTGCTGGTAAGGGGTTGGCAATAGCCAACACCTACTTTCGTCATAAGATGATCCACCGGTATACATGGAGAGTAATGAGGAGGATGGATGGTGAACTTGTTGAACGAAAGGCAATGATAGACTACGTGTGTGTGGATGAGCGAATGAGAAGACAAGTGTTGGATGCAAGAGTGTGGAGAGGGTGTGGGAATGGAGTCTCGGATCATCACTTAGTGATGGCCAAGGTAGAGCTGCAAAGAAAGTGGTTGAGGAGACGAAGGGGAAGACAGGCGGAAGCAGCTCCTGTGAGAAGAGTGGAGAAATTGCAAGATAGTGAGAAAATGACAGAGTATAAGAGCATAGCGGAAGAAAGACTGGGAAGGTATGAGCTAGAGCAGATGGAAGGGGTGGAAGACGTATGTAAGATATTCACGGAAGAGATAAGCGCAGCGTGTGAGGCGGTTTGTGGAGTGAGGAGGAGATGCAAGGGTGTGCAAGGGACAGCATGGTGGAATGATGAGGTGAAACGTGCTGTGGAACAAAAGAAGAAGGCATATGGTAAATGGTTGGCGAGTAGAGGTAGGGGAGAAGATGAGAGAGAGAAGAGAGAGGTATATGTGAGCAGGAGAAGGGAGGTTAAGAGACTGGTGAAGGAGAGTAAGAAGAAAGTGGATGAAGAGTTTGGGAGGAATCTGAGTGTGAAATGGAGGGAGAGTAAGAAATTGTTTTGGAAGGAGGTAAAGAAAGTAAGGCAGTGTGAAAGGGGAAATAGTAGGGGAGTGAAAGATAGGAATAATAGATTGTTGGTGGAAAAGAGAGAGAAATTGAGGAGATGGAAGGAGCACTTTGAGGATTTGTTGAATGTAGAGAGTGAGAGCAGTATGAGTATAAGCGGTTGGGGAATGGCTGGGAGAAGAGATGAGAGGAGGGAGGAAGAGATCAGTAGGTCGGAAGTAGTGGAAGCGATGAAGAAGATTAAGCTGGGAAAGGCCCCAGGAATTGATGGAGTGTGTGGTGAAATGCTTAGGTATGGGGGTGAGATTGTTGTGGAGTGGATATGGAAGTTGTGTAGATTGGCTTGGGAAGAGGGAAGGGTTCCAGAGGACTGGAAATCAGGTATAATTGTTCCTCTGTACAAAGGAAAAGGGGAGAGAGAAGTATGTGGTAACCATAGGGGTATTTGCCTTCTTAGTGTGACTGGTAAAATATATGGTAGAATACTCATTGATAGGGTTAGGCATATGACAGAGGAGCTAGTTGGAGAAGAACAAGGGGGATTTAGGAAGGGAAAAGGGTGTGTAGATCAGATATTTGTTCTAAGATGTTTAGTGGAGAAGTATCTAGAGAAGGGAAGGAAGGTGTATGCTGCCTTCATGGACTTGGAGAAAGCTTATGACAGAATAGATAGGCAAGGTATGTGGAAGGTATTAAGAATATATGGAGTGGAGGGGAAATTGTTGAGTGCTGTGAAGAGTATGTACGAGGGAGCTAGGGCTACGGTGCGAGTGGATGGTGAGCTGAGTGAGTTCTTTGATCTCAATGTGGGACTGAAACAGGGGTGTGTGATGTCTCCATGGCTGTTTAATATATATATGGATGGGGTTGTAAAGGAGGTGCAAGGTAGGGCAGTGGATGTGGGGGTGGCCCTAATGAATGAGGGTGAGATTTGGAAGCTTCCGGTGTTGCTGTTTGCTGATGATACAGTATTGTTGAGTGAAGATGAATGGGAGTTGCAAGGTTTGGTGAATGAATTTGGGACAGTGTGTAGGAGGAGGAAGCCGAAAGTTAATGTAAACAAAAGTAAAGTTATGGTGTTTGAGAGGAATGAAGTCACAGAGTGTGCAGTGAGGTTGGATGGTGAGGATATGGAGAATGTGAGTGCATTCAAGTACTTGGGTAGTGTGATGAGTAAGGATGGAACTTTGGGGGATGAAGTACGTGAAAGGGTACAGCAGGGAAGAAAGGTTGTTGGTACACTGAAAGCAGTGATGAGAAATAGGGAGGTGAGTATGGAAGTTAAGAAGTCACTGCATGATGGTATTGTGATCCCTACCCTGACGTATGGAAGCGAGGCGTGGACCTTGCAAGAGGGGAACAAGTCAAGAGTGAGAGCAGTGGAAATGAGTTACTTGAGAGGAGCATGTGGAGTGACGTGGAGGGACAGGTTGACGAATGAAGAAGCGATGGAACGTTGTGGGGTAGATGTGGATGTGGTTGAAAAGATTAGGAGAAATACACTGAGGTGGTTTGGACATGTGGAGAGAATGGAGAATGAAAGACTGACTAAGAGGGTGTATGTAGGTGAGGTGGAGGGAGGGAGAGGGAGGGGTAGATCGAGGATGAGGTGGAGGGATGGAGTTGAGAGGTATATGAGGGAGGGGGGGATGAGTTTGGGGGAGGGTAGTCAAATGGTGGGTGACAGAGTGACTTGGAGGCGTTTTGTCTGCAGCCACCCTTTGCGGGATTAGGGCGTCGGGCTATAGATAGACAGATAGATAGATAGCACTATGTACACAAAATGAGGGTGCAGGTGGCTAATATTAGCAACATATAAAGCCATTTCAGCACAAATAACGGCTACGTGTAAGTTGTATATTAGTCAGAAGATCTTCTTCGGCTAACCCCTTTGTTTACTTTGCGACTGGCACATAATTTTTCGGTTCTACGTATCCTGTTTTTTTGCGGACAGAAACCAAGCGCCCCAAGACGCGCTTCGAATCCCAAGCTCAAAAACACGGCTCTTATATAAGCTGGGAGAAGTGGTCCGATTGCATTCGAGGATGTTAACTTCCGGTTACAGCTTTCACGTTAACAAATATGTCTCACATTACCCTCTTGAGAATTGACTTCTTTAGAGCTTATCGTATCTCACCAAGATTACATGACGATGGAGAAAATTTGAGTAGTATCGAGAATGGCCACATCACTTAATATCAAGCCTTCCTAATGATGTTCGGATGCCATTTTGTCAGTTTAACCAAGCGTGGGAACGCACAATGATCGATATTTCGAGGTAACTAAATATTTAGAATATTATGGACTGTTTCTCCCCTTCTGGCACTTTCTCAATTAGCATTTCTAACACTAAAATGAACTGAGACCGAAATATATCTTTGAATTTACTCAAGTAAGAGGTTATGAAGATTGAGCCAATTCGTCAACTCCGCTACCAGCGTGTTTTATGGAGGGGAGGAGGGAGTGTGGTCAGCTGATGTAATAATACGAACTACATGATACGTAGATGTTCACTTCTAACTTATCTCTACGATACAAAAATCATTCTTATAATATACTTATGATACACTTATACTAGATTAAAATTATTCACACTTATACTAAATTGTGCTTAATTACTAAATTACAACTATCTTACATCTAAGTTACACTTATATTATGTACACTTCTAACTTATCTCTACGATACAAAAATCTGATTTTATACTTATAATACACTTATACTAGATTATAATTATTCACACTTATACATAAATTGTTCTTAATTACTAAATTACAACTATCTTACATCTAAGTTACACTTACATCTTAACCTAACTTACTGGCACTACACTTAAAGATGTCCCACAAATCTCAGTCACTACACCCTCACTCTTTAACCTTTTATTCCAAGACCTGCCAACTCCTTTCCCTTCAGCAAAAGTACTGTCCTTTACATATAATCTGGCAACAGCTTCATAACACCCCAAAACTCAACAAGCAAGAGATCAGCTCTAACAGTACTTACATTCAGTGGAACACTGGTTTAGGCAAAACAGAATGACTGCTTTACTAACCAAGTCAATCATCACCCTCCTCACTCCAAACGTACATGAATCTCAAACACACCCACAGATCTAAGTTTTTAATCAAGAACCTCCACTAGAAAACCATCCCGAAATTCAAGAAGTTACTTTGCATTCGAGCAACGATACTACAAAGTCATCTAAATGCCTTGAAACCCTACAGGCACCACCTAAGACAGCAGAAAGAATCTCGGATCACCATCTATAAACAGTCCATGAGAATGACAATGGATTATGCATGCCCAAGCCAGACTTCCTTCTTAATATCCACAAATGTGGAAATGCTCCAGAAACACAAAACGTGAGTTCAGAATACTAACAGGATGCACGCAGTCCATCAAATCCAAATCGCATACACCAAGAAACAAAAATACTTCCAATCAAGGATCATTTAAATATGAAAGGTACAAAAATCATCACATCACCTTGAGATCCATCCCTTGCTTGTAAATTTATATTGCATCATCGCCAAAAAAAAAAAAAAGAAAAAAAACATGAACAACTTCTAACACAACAAGACTGTCTTAATAGCATCTTCCCTCCTCAACCCAACACTTCATTACGCAGACACATACTTCAATACATGGCAATTACAACCAACGAAAACCTCAGGCCAAACAACATCCTTCACGAACCTGCATCAGACACTGACGCCTCAGACACTTCTACCCAGAGGGACATGAGTGTACCTGGCCAGACTTCAATGTCGCCATCAACCTTCCCTATTGCAGTACCAACACAAAATACAGCTCACAAACAATTCACTATACTCTTAATGCTCACACCACAACACGCTCATCTCATGCACTATGCAACCAAAACAGTTCTTCATGGGAACGATTAGTTGATGTGGCCAGTTTCCTGCGGCCCCCTGGATTCACGTCCAGTTGAGCCAGGGGCTGCAACAACAACAACAACGACAACAACAACAACAACAACAACAACAATTACAACAATGTATTTTTGATATAATTTGTTGGTTCGTATACTTCAAAGTATTCCTGGGCCTGACATCAGTTTTGGGAGTGCACTGACCTGATATAATTGTCTGATTTCTTGGTCTGCATTTCAGTGGGCAGTTACTAACTAGGTGTTGGACTTGAAGTTGGAATGTTTGAAACAGTATGTTAACCTGTTCAGTTTAACCAGGGACTGGGTGCATGCTATAACATCTGTGAGGGTGGCGATGAGCGTGGGTTTGAGGGGAACTGACCAAGTCATCTGTAAACAGAAAACAGCAGAGTTATAAGCTGGTGGTCCAAAGTTAGTTGATATTGATGCTATTTTGTTTTGTTTTTTAAATTTCAAAACTGTATGTGAGAGCCAGCTCACTCACTGATATTCTCTGTTCTATATCCCAGTGCTGTTGGATGGAGAGTTGTATTTGGATGATAATCTTGGGGTACTGTTGTTTCTGGTCTGCATTGTGAACGATGATGGCTTGTAAGGGGGAACAGGTGGGATAGGCGTGAGGTGACTAAGATTTTGGTGCAGGGTGGCACAAAGTGGCCATCAGGTTACCCAGAGGTAATTTGTGGTTGCTGGTGTGAACCGGAGTGAAGTGAGCCTAAAAGTTTTGTACTGGGCCATTTTAAGTAGTCATCAGGTAGTCTTCGATTTTCTGTGTTGGGCGTCAGCAGGGAGCAGGAGGTGCCCATGCAGATAGGGGGTTTGATGAGGAAGCCAAAGTATCAGAGTTTAACTGAATTGTTTAAAAGCAGTTGTGGGTTTCGCTAGCTGTAGGGAAGTACATGAATCGTCTGTGGCAGTACCATGGGCCAGGACAGTACAGCTGGGACGTTTCCGAGGAATCGAGATCTCCTGCAGCTGAGGATGTTGAGGATGACCATGGAGCTGAAGTGTAAGAGGATGGTGACAGTTTCCCAAGTGAAGAAGTGAGCCAGGAAGAGGACCAAGACCTTCCTGGAGAAGTGGACTGTGTGGAGGAGCAAGGATGTCGTCGGAAGCATCATAGAAGACCTGACAAACTGCAGAATTATTTTGTGTATAGTTAGATGTTTCATTAGGATTAAGGTTTATGTTTGTATATATTGTGTAGTTTTGTTGGGTCGACAAAGAACTAGGGAGGAGGTAGCGTTATGGAGCGGGATTTGCCAGTTAGGTAGTGGGGATGTTTCTTACTAATTCCCAATGTTTACCGTGGTTCTGGTGCAAGTCAGAGTTGCCAGTTAGCCTGCAATATTGAGCGTAGTTATTTCGTAAGTTTTACGTTAATAATTGTGCTCTTTTTCTTTATAATGTTTTAGCTATGTGACTGCTTGTTAAATTATGTAATTACATTTAAGTTTGTATTCTAAATAATTTACAGTGTTATGTAATGTAAGAACAAATCTGATCTACACACCCTTTTCCCTTCCTAAATCCCCCTTGTTCTTCTCCAACTAGCTCCTCTGTCATATGCCTAACCCTATCAATGAGTATTCTACCATATATTTTACCAGTCACACTAAGAAGGCAAATACCCCTATGGTTACCACATACTTCTCTCTCCCCTTTTCCTTTGTACAGAGGAACAATTATACCTGATTTCCAGTCCTCTGGAACCCTTCCCTCTTCCCAAGCCAATCTACACAACTTCCATATCCACTCCACAACAATCTCACCCCCATACCTAAGCATTTCACCACTCACTCCATCAATTCCTGGGGCCTTTCCCAGCTTAATCTTCTTCACTACTTCCACTACTTCCAACCTACTGATCTCTTCCTCCCTCCTCTCATCTCTTCTTCTCCCAGCCATTCCCCAACCACTTATACTCACACTGCTCTCACTCTCTACATTCAACAAATCCTCAAAGTGCTCCTTCCATCTCCTCAATTTCTCTCTCTTCTCCACCAACAATCTATTATTCCTATCTTTCATTCCCCTACTATTTCCCCTTTCACACTGCCTTACTTTCTTTACCTCCTTCCAAAACAATTTCTTACTCTCCCTCCATTTCACACTCAGATTCCTCCCAAACTCTTCATCCACTTTCTTCTTACTCTCCTTCACCAGTCTCTTAACCTCCCTTCTCCTGCTCACATATACCTCTCTCTTCTCTCTCTCATCTTCTCCCCTACCTCTACTCGCCAACCATTCACCATATGCCTTCTTCTTTTGCTCCACAGCTCGTTTCACCTCATCATTCCACCATGCTGTCCCTTGCACACCCTTGCATCTCCTCCTCACTCCACAAACCGCCTCACACGCTGCGCTTATCTCTTCCGTGAATATCTTACATACGTCTTCCACCCCTTCCATCTGCTCTAGCTCATACCTTCCCAATCTTTCTTCCGCTATGCTCTTATACTCTGTCATTTTCTCACTATCTTGCAATTTCTCCACTCTTCTCACAGGAGCTGCTTCCTCCTGTCTTCCCCTTCGTCTCCTCAACCACTTTCTTTGCAGCTCTACCTTGGCCATCACTAAGTGATGGTCCGAGACTCCATTCCCCCACCCTCTCCACACCCTTGCATCCAACACTTGTCTTCTCATTCGCTCATCCACACACACGTAGTCTATCATTGCCTTTCGTTCAACAAGTTCACCATCCATCCTCCTCATTACTCTCCATGTATACCGGTGGATCATCTTACGAAAGTAGGTGTTGGCTATTGCCAACCCCTTACCAGCACAGATGTCCACCAAAGCACTACCATTCCCATCTACTTCAGCTGGCACACCCCACTGACCAACCACTCCATCCACTTGTACATTCCCAACTTTGCCATTCATGTCTCCAATCAACAGCACTCTCTCGCTCCTCTCAAACTTGTCCATACATGCTTCTACTCTCGCCCAAAACTCATCTTTCACTCTTGCCACTCGATCCTCTGTTGGAGCATACACACATACAATCGCCCATGCTTGTATACCTACTTTCATTCTCACCCATACAATCCTTGCACCCACTGTTCCATACTCTCTTATATTCTCCTTCCACTTCTTGCTTATCATCAGACATACTCCCTCTCTTGCCCTCTCATTCTCACTGACTCCGGCACATATACCTACACCGTGTTCCCATTCTCTCGTCCTTTCACCTTACCATTTAGTTTCAGTCAATCCACATATATCCACTTTTGCATCCTCAAGCACCTGGACAATCTCTCTCTCTTTCACTTCATCATTCACTCCTCTCACATTCCACGTTCCTACCCTCAGAATGTCCTTTGTCCGTTCCTTAGTCGTCAACGTATGGTCCGTCCTGGTCCGAGGCGCTTTATTTGCTTTTTTCGTTAGTTCTTTTTACGGGGTGGGGCACTAACCCACCACCAACCCTTTTAGTCGCCTCGTACGACAAGCAGGGATACTGTGGGGTATATGTGGATGTGGTTGAAAAGATTAGGAGAAATACACTGAGGTGGTTTGGACATGTGGAGAGAATGGAGAATGAAAGACTGACTAAGAGGGTGTATGTAGGTGAGGTGGAGGGAGGGAGAGGGAAAGGTAGACCGAGGATGAGGTGGAGGGATGGAGTTGAGAGGTATATGAGGGAGGGGGGGGTGAGTTGGGGGGAGGGGAGTCAAATGGTGGGTGACAGAGTGACTTGGAGGCGTTTTGTCTGCGGCCACCCTTTGCGGGATTAGGGCGTCGGGCTATAGATAGATAGATAGATAGATGTAATGTAAGAAAACTCTGGCATGTTTTGGATGTCTCCGAGTTGGTAACTGATGTAACCGATGTTCTCTCTCTTGAAAACACTAGAACTGTTGTTCTTGTAGACTGTAAATCACTCTAGAACAGGGGTTCTTAACCTGGGGTCTATGAAGGTCAGAACAATTAAGAATAATTTAGTGATATTGCGTGATGCCGTTTGGCAGCACTAGCTTTCAACCAAGCTAAATATTTGTCTGAGAACTACCGAAAAAGCGCCTGGTCAGGTAACACAATCGTCATCATCGTCAGGTTTTTACTTCTATAATGGTTTCCCAATGAAAGGAATGAAAGAAAATGTACCCTGCCACTGTTTATAGCGTTGGCAGCTAAGTGTTCCTGGTGGCCCATGTTTAGCATTGAAAGGAGCACCTCACGTCTGTCCATCCTGAAAATACATCAGACAATGTTGATTTTTTTCATGCGAAGAAGGCTCCATTTGAGAAAGCTGGAACTTTACCAAAACTTGGATTTGCCCCAACACAAAAGCCTTGCCTTGAAGTATCCTACAAGGCTGCTTTTTGCACTGCCGAGCAAAGATGCCACATACGATTGGAGAAACCTCATGTGCCCTTTAAAATGGCTGAGCTGTTTTGTGGCTTTGAGCAGAGGAAGAAAATTGAAGCAGTGCCTTTGTCAAGTGACGTCATCCTCTCCAGAACTGCTGACATTTTTTGTAATATTCTGAAGCAAGTAATGGAGGAATTGGCAGCTACGTCATTTCCGTTCAGCATGCAACTGGATGAAACTATTGATGTCTCTCAGTGCAGCCAGCTCCTGGTTTTCATCCGCTGTATGCATGCTGATGTCATCAGTGAAGAATTCCTTTTTTGTGGGTCCCTTTTGGAAACTACAAAGGCCATCGACATCTTAGAAATGGTGAATAGTTTCTTTGCCAAGCAAAACTTTGACTGGAGGAAAAATCTTGGTACACTGCGCACAGACGGAGCACCTGCAATGCTTGGCAACACATCTGGTTTTGCTGGTTTGGTGAAAAAGAAGCTCCTCAGGTCATTGTGACCCACTGTTTTTTTTTTTACATCGGCATGCATTAGCATCAAAGACTGCTAACAATCCTGAAAGAAGTCTTGTAGACTGACGTGAAAGTTGTCAACTTCATCAGAACCAGGGCTTCAAACCATCGTATTTTCAAGAGGTTCTGTCGAGAAATGGGAGCAGAATATGAAGTTCTTATCTACCACACAGAAGTTCGCTGGCTTTCCAGAGGACAAATCTGGAAGTGCTTGATTGAACTTCGGGCAGAAGTTTCACTTTTTTGAAAGAAAAGAATGCCCACTCTCAGAACAGTTTGACAGGGAGGAGTTCATTCATGGCTTAGCTTACTTGGCATATATTTTTGGCCATATGAATGGGGTGAATCATTCCATTCAAGGCCCTGCGGTCACCATTATGAATGCTGCTGAAAGACTGCAAGCTCTTCTGGCCAAGCTGCCACTGTGGAAGAGGGGATTGGAGGCAGACAACTGTGCAAACTTCTCAGTGTTAGAGGAAGTGCTTCTGCGGGATGGAACTGAGTGTGACAAAGACCTGTCAATTTCTCTTAAGGCAGAAATCTGCAGACATCTGGAAACACTGCAGAATTCTTTCAAAGGTTGCTTCTGCTCAGGTGACCATAAAGTTGAATCATGGATTTGTAATCCTTTCCTTTCCGACATAGACCGTATCAGTGATGAAGACCTTGCCAAAGATGACCTCATCGACCTGAGGACAAAGGAAATGATACGAAATGAATTCAACTCGATAAGTCTTGAAGAATTCTGGTGTTCGTTGAAATAAGCCTACCCTCGTCTGGCAATAAGAGCTATGGATGCTCTGAGTTAGGGTTTTCAGCGCTTGTTTCTATCAAAATGAAAAGTCGAAATCAGTTGGATGTCATAGATGACATGCGTGTTGCCTTGTCAAAAACCACCCCACAATTTTATCTTATTCAAGACAGACAACAACCTTCTCATTGAAATGACCTTTTGAGCAGAGTTAAAGTTTTTTGTTTATGTTGCACGAGTTGGATGTATTTCGTTTTTTTCATCGAGTGGCCATTCATGAAAAGGAGTGAGAAACATAATTCTTTGTAGAGATTGTTTTATACTTTGTATATGTCATACACTATGTGAGGTAGTTTTCAGTAAAATAAAGTATATTCATTCTATGCAAAATGTTGTGTTTATGCGCTTGTGTACATTTTTCTAGGGAAGGGGTCCATAGCCTTCACCAGATTCTCAAAGGGGTCCGTGACTCAAAAAAGGTTAAGAACCACTGCTCTAGAATAATGTAAACTTATATAAGGACGGGAAGAGAAATGAGGAAGTTCAGTCGGTTTTCAGTTCAGTTTGTGTGTAGCGCAGTGTCAGTGAAGTTTGTATATTTTCGGTACTAGTGAAAACAGTGAAGTGTTGTTGGCAAACAGTAGTGTTACTAAAGTCTGTATATCATTGGTACTTGTGAAAATAGTGAAGTGTTGTCAAGCATCAAGTGTAATTGCAGTCAGTAAAGTTTGTATAGCTCCAGTGCTTGTGAGAACAGTGAAGTGAAGTTGGAAAGAATTAAGTGTAATTATTTGGAAAATAAAGACAGTGAGCTTAAGAAGCCATTTTTTTTTTTTTTTAAGACGCCTGAGTTGATCCTGTGTACTGTACATCTAAAGGCTGACCATAGGAAGAACAACTCACTGAGCAACGTCCTTCCTATACTGAACTAATGCTATTGGAGCCTGTGGCAGTGTGTGACGGGGACGTAACGATATTTTATAGCCTCATAATTACTATGACTGCATTGTTTACTATCCCCACTGTTTTTAGTTATAAAGTTGTAGCGAGTTATTTAATTTATGCACCATTTCTTTTCTTTACTGACTCTTGTTTATTTTATGTAGCTTTTCCTATTCAGAAGTCGTGATTACTCCTGTGTCTCAAGCATGACCCCCTTTTTCACGGTGTAACCAGAATATTACCAGTAACTATACACAGTTCAGTTATTTGGTTACTGATTTTTGTTGTTTCATATATCTATCTTTATACTTTGATTTGGCAATTACAATTAGGACTGTATGAACTCACTGGCGCCCAGTGTTTTTTGTAAATGACAGCTGTGCATTTTCAAAATTAAATAAAGAAGGGAACCCTGGGGTAGGGACCTATGAGCTTCGTGATTATGAGCCGATAGGTGGAGGGGGGTGCGCTTAGTACCCTTCCACCAAAATCCCTTGCACAGGAACTCTGGGCACTAATGGGTTAAACACTGGCAAATCTATCAGATTCTATAACCCCTTGGTGCCTAATGGCCTGTATAAAGGACAGAACTGGGCATTTCAAAATTTAATAAAGAAGGAAACCCCGGGGTAGGAACCTATGAGCTTCGCAACTATGGTCCGATAGGCGGAGGGCAGTACGTTTAGTACCTTTCTAATCCCTTGCACAGGAACTCTGGGCACTTATGAGTGAAACACTGGCAAATCTATTAGATTCTATAATCCATTGGCGCCCAGTGTCCTGTATAAACGACAGAACTGGGCATTTTCAAAATTTAATAAAGAAGGGAACCCTGGAGTAAGGACCTATGAGCTTCGTGACTATGAGCCACCAAAATCCCTTGCACAGGAATTTTGGACACTAATGGGTTAATGGTTTCAACTTTAAATGTGAAAGTATTTCTTCAGATATCGTTTGTCCTATTTTACAATGTCGCCTTTTTCCGTTTTTAGGCCCTGAAGATGGTAAGTGTTGTTACGGAAACGGCAGCCAAATTAATCAAGATGCTGCTGCTGTTTATTCTAACCCAGTTATTTCTTTTTATTATCTATCTGTCTGTTTATCTGTCTATATATACATGCACTTAAGGGGCAAAACTTTGACCTTGTCTTTACCTTTGACCGTTTGATAAAAACTGAATCTCTCGACCCATTTTTGATCTTCAACATACCACGTTTAATCTAAATCGGATGAAATGTATGAAAACTGATTCTTGCCGACCTATGATGTAAGACGTTTTATGGTCAATATCTATCAAGGATCATACCTTAAGGAGAACGATATCTCTTTGAGGAAAACAGAAGGGGGGGGGGGTGAGGAATCGGTTATGCCATTTTAGTGTTTAGGGCTAAGTCCTTTTACACAAAATTAAAGAAAAATCGGGATTTTAACAAACTGTGTTTTAGCGATATTAGCTGCTTTAGACAATGCTTTGGGTACAGAAAATCTTGAGGATTAAGGGGAAAGCTAGTAAAGATTTAAAGCATTTGTGTTTTGGAGTTACGAAGGATTTAGTTTGTTAAGGTTAATGGACACGATGCCCACAGAATGTCTAGCGATTTCAAAGCAAGGTCGCAAGACGGTTATAAATAAAGGAACAATTACATCCAAGTGTCTGTTCAGCACAGAAAGGCTACAGAAACAAATAATTACATATTCTCATGGCGGAATTACATGCAGACATATTTACTGTGTTAACTCAGCTCATCTAAGACAAAATATTAAAAACTTTTCACTGAAACGCAATAAATACACTTTTCAGGTCCCCATTAAATGTATGCTTATATGTGTCGAGGAGGATGTGCCTCTCCAACACATTTAATCACTTATAATTATCCCTACTGACTAACACAACTCTTCAAACAACAGGCTAATCAAAGTGAAAGTTCTAGTGGAGGCAGGGCCGGATTAAACCTGCTGTGGCCTGGTAGGCAATGCAGACGGTTGGCCTGCAACATACAGATCTCTTTTTTCCGTTATTTCCATTGAAATTTTGGCATGATCTATTATGGCCTTTTTTGATGGCCTGATGGGTGATGGTCCATATTTGGACGCCCAAATTGTATATTTATTCCACTCCGGAAGTCTGGATGGCCTATGACAGGCCGTGGCCTGGTATGCAGTTGCCCATATTGCCTATAGCTGGTAATTCGGCCCTGAGTCGAAAGTACCCTAACAATGTATGTATCACTGGCCAAGACAGGTCTGCTATCCCCGACTGACACAACTCATTATTTATACAGTTTACTCTCACTTTGTACTCAAAGCCATTGTTAAATTCCCTCGAGATTGAAGATGTTAATAACGGTAAATGTACAACTGTACAAAAAAGTATCGTTACTCAGGGGTCCGATAGATACGTAACGAACACCACGATGGCTGCTGTTTCCGAAGGGTTGATACATTCATATCGGCGCATTTATTACCTCAAACACAGGAAATGCCTCTTGTATCCCATGCATAAGCAACACTGTTGGATATGCAGGGGTACCAACAGTTTCCTAGCCCCCTACCCGTTTTTCGTAAACCATCGTTGTTTTTCATATTGTTTAGCACAACGTCATAACGATACTTTTTTGTACAGTTGTACGTATACGTTTTACTTTATGCAGCAGATGGACCTTACCAACTTAACTCCTATTAATCCAGTTTGTTTTCTGTATTTTTCTGACTATATTTATGATGGTAAGCAAATGTTTTCTGTTGACTCTCCCCCTTGTTTTTATCATGTTTCTTATGCCTCACCGACGTTTGTAATGGCGAATCTTGGTTAAGTTAGATTAGGTTCTAGGTTAGATCAGGTTAAGCTGTAGTTTATGTTAGGTTAAATTTGTTTAGGATAGGTAAGGTGAGGTTATGTAACATTAGGATGAGGTACCGACCAGTGACCGAGACAGATGTTGGAGGTGCCAGCCATTACACTCTAGAAACAGATAATACTGTGGAAGAGACATGGCTATAAACAAGAGAGAAAGAAATTTAATGTGAAACACTCATTTACCACCCCAGAAATAACCAGAAAAATATAAAAGACTCAGGAAGAACTGATTTGGCATGGTGCTTCTGCGCTTAAAGTAAAGCGTATGTTTACCTTATTAACTTGTCTCAAGCAGTGACTACTGATGAATCCCGTTGAGTTAGTGGTTTTCTGGTAACCTGAGCTGCTGGTTGACTCGTTCGTGTAACAGTGAGAGTGACAACGATGGTGGTAATGATACTGGGCAACATCGGTTAGCACTTTATATATATATATATATATATATATATATATATATATATATATATATATATATATATATATATATATATATATATATAGTGGAACCCAGGAATTCGTACGCCTCTCTACTCGTACAACTCGGTTTTCGTACAGCTTTTTCGCCCCAAAATCGCTCCAGTTTTCGTACAGTGACCCGTTATTCGCACTAAGAGATGCGACGTCGTAGGTGCCACATGGTCGCCAGTCTGGCTTTGTCTTCCGCCAGCTATGCTTCGGCCATACAGGCTCGATTAAACTCTGTGATGAATTACGTATTTTCGATAAAAAATTGTACACAATCATGGGCCCTAAGAAGATTAGTAAGTCAGCTGGAACTAAAAGTAAAGCAGTAAGAACAACAATTGAGCTGAAAAAAGAACTCATTGCATTTGAAAGTGGAGCCCGTGTCTCCGATCTTGCCATTCATTATAGTATGGCGAAATCTACCGTTTCTTCCAAACTAAAGAACGGATTAATGCAAATTACATTGCTTCTCATGGAGAAAAGTGATTCGGTTTTCGAACAATTCGCAACTCGTACAGCCTCCAGGAACGAATTGTGTACGAATTCCGGGGTTCTACTGTATATATATATCTATATATATATATATATATATATATATATATATATATATATAGATATTGTTATGTCCACGTCCCACACTACCACAGGCCCCAATAGCAGTAGTTCAGTATAGGAAGGTCGTTGCCCAGTGAATCGTTCTTCCTAGGATAAGCCTTCGTGTACAACAGCAGATCAACTCGGGCGTCGCAATGACACAAGCTTTTCACGTTCATTGTCTTTATTTACCAAGGAATTACACTGTATGCTTGCCAGCTACACTTCACTGACTTTCACAAGTACTGGAGCTACATTAACTTCGCAAGGCCACAAGTCAATTGCTCTGTTCTCTCCTCCATCCTTTTATAACCTTGCCCGACACTCGAATGTTCTGCAATACTCTAGCAACAACAATTCTCTATTTCAGAGCTCTCTTACATTACGCAGAACTCTAAATGCTTTATCACTGAAACTGAAATCAAATTACATTATTTTAAAAATCTAAATGACATAATACAGAAAAAGAGAATAAAAATTAATGCATAACTTTACAAAGTACCTCCACCCACAACAGCAGGCTATCTGGCAACTCTGACCAGTAACATCAGGGATTTTCCACTAGCACTCCATCTTAACACTACCCCGTCCCTATTCCTTTTGTTGTCCTGAAAAAACTACACAAGCATTACAAACATAATCATTAATCCTTACAAAACATCTGATTATACACAAAATAGTCCTCCATCTTATCAGGTATTCTCCTATGTCGCTTCTGACGATGTCCCTGTTCCTCCACGCAGTCTACTCCTCCTGGAATGACTTAGTCCTCTTTCTGATTGACTTCTTCGCTAGGGAAATTGTCGCCATCCTCTTGTGCTCCACCTCTTTGGTCCTCCTTGACATTATTGATTGTGGATGTGCACGATTCCTAAGAGAAGTCCCAACTGTACTATCCTGGCCCATGGTACTACCACAGACGATTCACGTGTACCACCTTTGGGCGAGATTTCATGCCTCCCCGAATTCAGTGTCACGGGGTTTTTGATGGCTAATTGCAATATTAAAGAATATTTATTCAATAATACTGAGAACAGGACAATGAACTGTCTTGTGAAAATCAAGCAATGATTACTTTATGCCGGCTTACTTCGCCGATTCTCTAAGGACGAGAATTTATAAACTTTCTCAACAGTACACAGCAGAGACTAATTCCTCACAATTGCTGTTTGTTAGTACTGTTAGCCTCTGGAGAAAGTGACTTCACCCCTGACAATCAATAACTAAAGCTATTAATGATAACAGGTTCTTGCTGATGCATTAACTCCTGGTTGCACAACGGATTTTAAGCTTAATACAAAAGGACTGGCCTAAATACCAATTATGAATAGCAAAGCGTTTATGCAAACTAGGAGCTATAAGTGAAATAAGCTTAATATGGAAAATAAAACACGTGTTTACATTACATTAAGCTCAAGAAAAAGAACTGTTAAATTTATTGATTACAATAAAATAAATTAACGTTACATGAGTCTCAAGATGAATTCAAATAAGGAGATCGCACTCACTCGCTCACTCAAAAGCTAACTCTTAAACCTAGGAAAAACGAAAAGGAATACTGGTCAGAAAAGTGGACTAAGCGGATGACTGGGCATCGTTGAGGAAGGACGCTGCACATGCTAAGTCTCTCGCCAATCACGCTAGGTGGAAATTCAGGAACTGGACAACGGCGGCACTGCTACACACTGGGCCCAACCTGCTTTTACGGTGCTCAAATCTTGACTGATTCGAATTGTGGGAGTGAGAGGCAAGTGTCGTGGCCACACTAACGGCCAACGAGTGTGAGCGATACACACCCGCAGTTCACTCAGCAAAGGTGTTAACATCGCGCACAAGGATGATCACTTATGAAATAGTGAAAAATGTTCTGAAAAAACACTCCCGATCAGGTGAATACGTAGCGGTTAAACTGAGCAATAAATACTGGGATTCCACTAGAATTCGCGGTTTCCCACCAAAGTTGATGTCACGAGTTTATTCAAATACTTAATCGCGCCAACTTGTGACATTACGCCCCATGAAAATCAATTTTTTTTTCTTCAGAAAAAAAAGATTTTCAATATACATACATATAAATCCTAACTCAGTCACACAAGATTCACACTGTGGTGTGTGTGTGCTATCCTGCTACAGGAGAAAGTCACAGTCGCCAGTGAGCGAAAAAACCTTGTATTTACGTTAATAGAAGCAAGCTTGAGGGAAAAACTCCGTGACAACGGTGAAAAATCCTGTACTCAGGTCAAACTGAGCGAAAAGTTCGCTACATTTACATTAACAACTAACTGTTATGTAGCGTATTGTATGTAATACACGGTGTAGGTGTGACAGTTGTGGTGTAACTGTACCTACGTGTAAAATTACATAATGCAAATCAATAGTAAATGATGACGACGAGGCAGAAGAGAAGAGGTGGCAACATGCGTCAGGGATGATCAGCTGTTCTGCACGGCAATGCTGCACCTGCCAGCTGCACCTGCAAAAGCAATCAAGGTGGAGCATCGAAAGTGTCATTTCTCTCTCTCTGCCTAGCAATCAGTACTTATGTTACAAAAAGTACACTATTTACATTATTAACCAGGAAACGTAGTCAAGGCATTTCTGCAGGACATCAAACGCTGACCCAGTTTACTGGTTAAACCCTATACCTAATTAGCAAAAAGGCTGGGCATTTGTGCAGGGCATCAAACGCTGCAATACGCTAAATTAACCAGGGAACGTGGTCATGAGCGAAAAGACCGGGCGTCTGTGCAGGACATAAAACGCTGCGATTCGCTAATGGAACCCAGTTTACTAGTTAACTAACTCTACGCTTATGATTAATGACAGGAAGCTGAGAATCACTACGCAATCTCGGGCAGGTCACGTTTTAACACCCACCGTGGGTGTGAACACTCGTGTGGATACTGTGCATTCTCCGAGAATCCTCAGAGAGGCCCACAGCTCGAGACGTTCCACAAGGTAATTCATACACAGCCTCGGACTGTCTCTGCGGGGTTCTCAAACTTTCCCCTCAACTTACGGTACATATGTATGTACAGGCCCTGGACATATTGTGTCCTGTGGGGCCAATGGGTGAGACGTCAGGTCCGCACCCACTTCACCACTGCCCTGTCTCTCAACGGACTCAGAGATTATGGGTGTGGTTTCAAACGGCACAGGAAGGACATGTCCCTGATTATGCTATGTGGACACACATTGCAGGAACGCACAAAACTGTCTATCTCTCGTCCCATCCCTGGCCAGAAAAAGTCAGCTCGGATATGGCCCTGGGTCTTCCTTTTGCCTTTGTGACCTCCTGAGGCTGAACAATAACCCCATTCTAACACTGCTTGGTGGTACTTAGCAGGAACGACAAACTGCAGTCGAACCTCGCACTAGGGTGTGCGTGACTCACGGTACAGCCGTCCTTGTTTACGAAGGAACTTGGCTTGACCTCCCCGTGAATACTTTATCACTCTACCCTCTTGTTTCTTCTGCACGGCAACAAGTGTTGGGTCAGAGTGTTGGTCTTGAACAACAACTTGGCTACACATCAGATCTTGCAGCGAAGCAATGGTCACAGGGGTGACACTTGGAGCCTCAGCGATGGCTCGTGTTACTGCAGCCAAAGTATGAGTAGCGTCATCTATGGTGCAACTATGCTTGGCACCTGGAATATTGCCTATGATTAGGTCAAATAAAGGTTCTGGCATGACAACTGCGACTGTCGTACCAGTGTAAAATGGAGATCCCACCTGGATACGTGCCTCAGGGAACAATCTCACTGATCCATCAATATGGTTAGCTTGGATCTGTCGACCTGTGTACTGCTCAGGCCGAACTAGACCCTGTCTGACAGAGCAACCTGAGGAACCATTGTCTCTCAGGACCTTCACAGGAATGTCTCCCACAAACCCTGGCTGAACAAGGAAGGCACTGTCACCTGTGGGAGGGCCTGTGAAGAAAGCAGCTAGCCACTGATCAGGCTGCTGAATAAATGATGTGGCAAACATGGTGCCCTGAGAATTAGATACTTGAGGGGTCACACTCACTGCCTGGGGAGATGGAGCATTGGCCATCTGTGGAGAGGGGTTCACTGTCACCGTGGGACTAGTGAACTGTGGGGGAATACCCGTACTACTAGGGACGACACCACCGTGCTGCTGCTGAGGAATGAAGTCTGCGTTAGCCTCCTGCCTCCTATTCACTTGAGGTGGTGCTGAAAAGGACAGTCCCGACGGTTGGTTGCGTGGCTGATACTGCTGCTGGTTAGGGTACCTGTTGTACCTCTTCCACTCAGGCTTCTGAGTGTTTTGCCCCTGGTCCTTCCTCTGCGGTTTTGGACCTTGGCCATTATTCTGAGAACGGCCTTGTTGCTGGGGTTCAGTCTGAGATGGTTTCCCAGATTTATCAGGTTTCCTGTTCCAGGTATGCTGCTTGCGAGTTTGATACCCATATGCAGTAAAGAATGTGTCAGCCTTCTCCACCATTTGGCTGGCATCCTTTACCTGGCAGATCTTAAGCTGAGCCATAAGTTCAGTAGGCCACGAATTTTCTAGCTGCGTGTGCAGCATAAGGTCAATTATCCCCTCACACGTGGAAGGAGTTTCATCTTTCTCCATCCACTCACCTAAGTAAGCAGTAAGCTGGTCAAGAAACTGAACGGCAGTCTCTTTTTCCTGTAAACGCGCCCTCATGAACTGACTCTTGGCGACGTCAACTGTGAGACTTTGACGAGTGCGGCCTTCATCATCTCCTAGATAAGATTGTCTCCACGAATTCTGTGGAGAATATCGAGGGCAGGGCCCTCAAACAGGCTAAGAAACTGAAGCCGCGTAGCTGCATCATCCAGCTGGTAAAGTTGAGCCATGTCTTAAAAACGAGCTATTTATGGCTCGATTCGCTCATCTTCCTTGTATGGGGGAAGCTTGATGTGTGGGGTCGCCATAATATGTGCAGGGATAGCGCTCGTGGAGCTTGGGCCCGCTGCACCAGATGTGTCTGAAGCCAAGGAATCTCGCTTGAGCTTCAACATTTCAAATTCATGTTTTTCACTTACTTCTAGCTCGGCACGTTCGTGTTCTCATTCTCTCTCACGTGTAACTCGTATTGACGTTCTCTCTCTCTCTCTCGTTCCTCATGCTGTTCTTGCTCATGTTCTAACTCGAGTTCGTGTTGTCTTCGCTCGTGTTCTAACTCGAGTTTGCGTTGTTTTCGCTTGTGTTCCAACTCGAGTTCGCGTTGTTTTTGTTCGTGTTCGCATTGTTCTCCTTCGTGTTCGCGTTGTTCTCGCTCGTGTTCATGTTCTCGCTCATGTTCGCGTTGGATTTACGCTCTTCACGAGCATCACTCTCGTGTTGCTGCTCGTGACTAAGCCGAGAGAGGACATAATTCTTTACTTCAGTTTTTTTTTGTGTTTGTGTGTGTGTCCGACTCTGGGCAAAGGCTTCATGGCCTATTTCTCGGAGGCAGTGACCTATCCCAAGGCCCAGTAGTCCTCCTACACCTCTTCATGTCACTACTTCGGTGCTAACACCCGCCATCCATATTGAATACATGCTAGGACTGTCTCATACAGGATTGGTGTATTGGTATTAGCGGGGGTATTTTACGACATGTCGGTGAGTCATCTGGTAGATCAGGTAAGTCTGCTTTTAGGAAATTCAAATCCTTAAACTGTTCCCTGCCCCAGCCGGGATTCGATCCTGGGTCCATTAGGGCTGCAGGCTGCCTCTCTACCGATTCAGCCACTGCCTCCATATCTTTAGCTTCCTGTACATGGACGCTGGTGGACATGATGCTAACTCAATCTAATTAAACCAGCGACTCAGTACTGACTGCAATTTTTTCAGAAAAAGATGTCAATAATCAAAAATAAAGAATATATGCACAGGTTAGTTGTGACCAGTTTTATCTAATTAAACTGGTAAAGAAAGAAAATTAAACAAACAACTGACTGAAACTATTACGTAAATTAATAGAACTGAATCAATAATCACCAATAAGATAGTGCCTATAGACTTTAATGATAAATATCTAAGTATGAACGAGTGAGTATTATCTCGTGAATACCTTTACAGGTAGGAGTTAATAACTTGGAATGAGGTCGCCAATTGTCACGGGGTTTTTGAAGGCTAATTGCAATATTAAAGAATTTTTATTCAATAATACTGAGAACAGGACAATGAATTGTCTTGTGAAAATCAAGCAATAATTACTTTATGGCGGCTTACTTCGCCGATTCTCTAAGGACGAAAATTTATAAACTTTCTCAGCAGTACACAGCAGAGACTAATTCCTCACAGTTGCTGTTTGTTAGTACTGTTAGCCCTGGAGAAAGTGACTTCACCCCTGACAATCAATAACTAATGCTATTAATGATAACAGGTTCTTGCTGATGCATTAACTCCTGGTTCCACAACAGATTTTAAGCTTAATACAAAAGGACTGGCCTAAATACCAGTTATGAATAGCAAAGCATTTATGCAAACTAGGAGCTATAAGTGATATAAGCTTAATATGGAAAATAAAACACGTGTTTACATTACATTAAGCTCAAGAAAAAGAACTGTTAAATTAATTGATTTCAATAAAATAAATTAACGGTACATGAGTCTCAAGATGAATTCAAATAAGGAGATCGCACTCATTTGCTCACTCAAAAGCTAACTCTTAAACCTAGGAAAAACGAAAAGGAATACTGGTCAGAAAAGTGGACCAAGTGGATGACTGGGCGTCGTTGAGGAAGGATGCTGCACATGCTAAGTCTCTCGCCAATCACGCTTGGTGGAAATTCAGGAACTGGACAACGGCGGCACTGCTACGCACTGGGCCCAACCTGCTTTCACGGTGCTCAAATCTTGACTGATTCAAATTGTGGGAGAGAGAGGCGAGTGTCATGGCCACACTAATGGCCAACGAGTGTGAGCGATACACACCCGCAATTCACTCAGCAAAGGTGCTAACATCATGCACAAGGACGATCACTTATGAAATAGTGAAAAATTTTCTAAAAAAACACTCCCGATCGGGTGAATACATAGCGGTTAAAATGAGCGATAAATACTGGGATTCCACTAGAATTCGCGGTTTCCCACCAAAGTTGATGCCACGAGTTTATTCAAATACTTAATCGCGCCAACTCATGACATCCAGTACGTTATTTCTGACAGGCGGTCCATCACAGTGTAGGGCCCATCCCACGGGCTCTGCAGCATCGATGACTGTCATTTCTTCTGCTGAGGATTGTGCAGCCAAACTTTGTCACCATCCTTGAAGTCATCTCACTTGCATTGGCAGCATACTTGTGTTTCATCACTTCGCCTGAAAACTTCAGAGCTTCTCAAACTTGACGATGTACCTTACCCAATCTTTCCAGAAGATGCTTTGCAATAGCAGCTCTTCATTAGGTGGTGTTCCCATTAAAAGATCAACTGGCAATTGTAACTTGTGGCCCAGCATCAGTTTTGCTGGAGTGTAGCTGGTAGACTCGTGGGATGCAGGCCAATATGTCATCAGCAATGCAGGTAATTTCTGGTCCCATTCCATCAGTGTCTCTGCACAGTGCTTGGCCAGTTCATGTCCCACGGACTAGTTGAATTTCTCTTCCATCCCATCTGACTGTGGCTTTAATGATGTCATCCTTGTCTTCTTGATCCCCAGTAACTTGCAGCACTCACGAAACACAGCAGACTTGAAGTTTCTATCCTGGTCTGAATGTAGCTCTTGTGGCATCCCAAAACTATGGAAGAACTGGTCAACTAACACCTGCGCAACAGTCACAGCCTCTTGATCGGCGATGGCATAGGCTTCTGACCACTTTACACATATATACCAATTTCCTCTTTCAGTGGGTGGCAGAGGTCCAGCAATGTCCACTGCGACCCTTTCCACTGGTGCACCCACTTGGTAAAGCTGAAGAGGGGCGCAACCACGTTTCTTGGGTTCTTTCTTGGCAAAGCATACATCATGGGCCTGACACCACTCTTCAACATCCTGATGCATGCCAGTCCAGTACAACCTCTGTCGCAGCTGAATTAGAATGTCTTCACTCCTAGGTACCAAGTAGCGACCTGGTTATGAGACTCTTTTAAGATCTCAGACCTCATTTTCTCAGGAACCACCAGTTGCCAAGACTTACTGAGGCCATCGGGGAACTGATGTTCTGGTAGTCTGTTGTTCAAAAGAAGAAGGATCCATTGACTCCAGTAGCTCTTAGCACAGGGCTGAGCTTGGAGACCTCTTCCCGAAATGATTGCACTGTACTCTGCTGCAGCCACTATAGCGCTGGCTGTAAATCTGCATCCTCCATTTGCATCCTCTTAGGTTTTCTTCAGCAGACACTGGCCGTGTCACTGCAGTATGGCTGCAGTTCTTGCTATGATCTTTCCTACTACACTGCTTGCAAAGTGGATTACACAGAAAATGACTGAGACTGTCAGGATTGCCACGTACCCATCCAGGACGATGCTGCACCTCATAGCTGTTCTTGTCCAGCTTCCCGAGCCAACATGCCAGTTGTCCTTCCAGATCCTTTAATGTCTTCAGCCACTTGAGTCGTGCATGAGCCATCCTGATGATGAAGTAGGAACCATACAAGTAGGGATGGAAGAAATCAAGGCTCTTCATCACTGCAAAGAGCTCCTTACAGGTCACACAATAGTTCCACTCCAGTGGGCTAAGCTTCTTGCTGTAATACACCACCACATACTCTTCGTTGTCCTTTTTCTGCGACAGGACCCCACCAATACCATGGTCATTGGAGTCACAGTCCAGGATTCATAGCTGAATCTGATCTGGGTATGGCAACACTGGAGACCTTGCCAATGCGTGCTTGAGTTCATCAAAGGCCTTCTGAGTCACTGCCAACCATATAAACTTCTACCTCTTTCCTATTAACTTATGCAGAGGTGCAGTTATCATTGCAAAGTCCTTGACAAAACACCGGTGGTAGGTACACAAACCCAAGATACTCCGTAGCTCCTTCATTTAAGTTGGAACTGGCCAGTTTTCCACAGCTGCGACCTTCTCTGAATCAATTCAGATGCTGCCCTTGACTACAATGTGTCCCAGGTACTTCACTTCCTTCTGGAGGAAGTAGCATTTCGTAGGGTTCAACTTGGGGTGTGCTGCTCAGATCCTGTTGATCACCTCCGAGAGCCTCTCCAATTCCTGGTCGAAAGTCCATCCAAACACAATTACTTCATGAAGATGGATGAAAGCTGTCTGTAACTGCAGACCTTCCAGTACTCTATGCATGAGGTTCTCAAAAGTGGCCGGGGCATTACACAGGCCAAATGGCTTCACTTTGAACTGCTATAAACCCCGCCCATACAAAAAGGCTGCTTTCTCCATGTCCTTCTCTGCAGCCTTGACCTGGTAATATCCTGCTTTCATGTCTAGCGTGGAGAACCACTTGGCACCTGACAGAGCATCCAGCATGTCATCAGTTCTTGGAAAGGGGTATGCATCCTTCATTTTCACTTCATTCAGGGGTTGATAATCCACGCAGCACCTTACTGAAGCATCCTTCTTCCTTACCAGGATAACTGCTGACACCAAAGGACTGTTGGAGTTTTCTATTACTCCCTGACATTGAATATTTTCCATCACCCTCTCCATTTCTTGCTACTGAGCTGGCGCCATGCTCTGAGCTGACTATTTAATTTGGCGGTAAACCCCGGTGTCTATCTGATCTGCGCATCCCAGGTTTGGGTCTCTGGTGGGAAAGACATCAGCAAACCTCCCTAGCAAATGCCTTAGCTGCTACACTTGTGAGTCATCCATGCACTGGAAACTCCTGAAAACAGGTCTTGTAAGTGGTCTGGCAGATTCCCATCTTCTTTTTCTACCTTCCTTTTACAGGCCTTCTGCTGATGCCACTCAGGGTCCACTGCCCGGCCACAGTCCCACTATTTCTCCCTCGTTGATCTTCTGTGTCTCACAGGAAAAACTGGTCACCACAAGCGGCACTTCACTTGCACTGAGTCCTCCCCACCATCACCCTGGTCTTCGTCTTGCACCACCCATCAGACTCCACTACCTTTATACTCGTACAGCTATCAAAAAAGCTACTCATCTTCCACTGGAGCAGTAGTTCAGATCTTGAGGAGCACTATAGTGCAGAGCACCCTCACCTCATCACCAGAATTGGTACGTCTCACTGCAGTGATGGGAACCGACATTCCTCAAACCTTGACCTCCTGGAACAGAAATCCAGCTCACATCCCATGGACATCAGATAGTCCAGACCAAAAGGCGTGGATTCTCCATCTCGGCCTCGTAGACTGGAAGCGTGGTCTGTTTCCCTGCCACTTCAGTCTTGAGATCCAAGGGTCCCATCAGTTCCGAGTGGTGCCCAGTTATACAACGCAATTGTTCTGATGGCTCAGGCAGATAATGTTGAAATAACACATCAGCCTCACAAAGGTCTGCTCTGAGGCTGAATCAATCACCATGGAAAACTTCTGGCCGTCTATTCATCCGTCTACTTGCACACTGTCAATCGCAGTTTTCTTGCAATTTCTCGGTGGTGGGGCTACTTGGGAAAAGATGGCTAATGGTTGCCCCTTAATACCAGTCCTTACTAGCTTTCTACTTCTTTCTTGTCTTCTGCAGCCTTCTTGTTATCCTCCTTTTTTCTTCTTCGGAGAGTCAGAACAGATGTGTCCCACCTTACAACAGGTCCAACATCCTTTTGTTGCATTCAGAGATTTCCTTGCAAAGTATTGTCTTTGCTCCTTCTTCCATTCGTAACAGTCCTCCTGCTTGTGTCCTGGTTTCCCGCAGAACCAGCAACCTCCTCCTATCTTCTCCGGTTCCCTCTTCCACCAGTCGCAGTCCTCTTTCCTATGTCATGGTTTCTTGCAGAATCAGCAACCTCCTCTGATCTTCTGCTGTTCCCTCTTCCACCTGTAGCAGTCCTCTTTCCTATGTCCTGGCGTTTCACAGTACCAGCAGCTTCCATCAAATTTCTCTCCTTCATGTACCTGCCCCTTTCTTGCCCTGAATCCTGCACAATGACCTGCCTGCAAACCGGACATACTGGAACTGACGTAGGACTCAAATACCAGAGCCCTGGCTAGTGCTTCTTGCATGCTTTTTGGTTGTGCCTGCTTCACTTGCACTTTCAACTCTGCACTATCAATGAACTAGTCCCTCAGAAGAATAGCCAACAAGTTAGATGCTGCTCCAGGGTACGCCTTGTGTGCCATACTCTCCAGGTCATGAGCAAGCTGAAGGAGGGATTCGCCTCGAGCCCGTACATAGGTCTGGAATCTTGCTCTGTATACCTCAGTCTGGTTCGTGGTCTCATGTCTGTGCTCCAGCACTTCTACTAGGGAATGATAACTGTTCCTCTTCTCCACTGACATCTGGGCAAGAACCTCCATCACAGCACCCTTGAGGCTAGTAGTAAACTGCACTGCCTTCTGCCTATCATCCCAACCATTCTGATGAGCAAGTAACTCAAACTGCACACGGTAAGCTTCCTAAGATACTTTGCCATTAAATTCCTGAAGTTTATTTTTAAGTTGGCCCCCATTACGGCCATGCACTTCACTGGGTAGGGGCATAAAAACTAGGACATCATAATTAAGTCCAGGACTCAGAACTTATTCATTCTGATGTATTCAACCTTGTATAGCTACCTTTAGATGCTGGGGATTCGTCAAGGTTCACCATGCATTGTCCATTTTTTTTTATATGCTCCCTGTACACTAACCTGAGGCTCAGCAGTGAAAGCTTTCTCTACAGCCTCAATTCTCTCACTAATTATCTTTAACTGGTTGCCTACATGCTGTCTGCACTCTATCAATTCTGTCACTATCTTCCTCTGGTCGGCTACAAGTTGTTTGCACTCGATGATGTTCTTGCTCACCTCCGTTTCTGCTGCTGTTGCTCAGCGTATACTTCCTCCGTTAACAGTTGTGTTCTTCCTTAACTTCCCCCTTGAAAGCATCTAGCAGTTCCTGCATCCTCAGTTGTAACTCCTTCTGTTGGTCCTGTAATGCCTCCTGAAGCCCTTTATATCGTTCTTTTTGTTCTTCACATTGTACTTGTAGTTGTTCACTGAATTCTTTCTTGTTGCTCTTTCTGTCCTTCACTTTGTGCTTGTAGTTTTCTGTCATTCATTTTGTACTTGCAGTTGTTCACTTTGTGCTTATAGAAAATTCATGACTGCAGCCAGAGACGCCTCCTCCTGCCGAACTTGGCTTCTTGTCTGCACACCTTCTGGCTTTATGTTGAAGATTTGACTCACTGTTGCAACAATGACACAAGCTTCTCATGTTCGTTGTCTTTATTTACCAAGTAATTACACTGTATGCTTGCCAAATACACTTCACTGATTTTCACAAGTACTGAGCAACACTAACTTCTCAAGGCTGTCACGGGGTTTTGTGACTTTTATATTAAATAATACTTTAAAATGTTGCTTGTAAATATGGACAATGAATTGACTTGTGAAATCAAGCAGTACGGCCGTATTATTAAAAAAATATTGAGCATGTCTCTGGAAAGCACACTCTCCCTTGCACTCAGGAAAGTCAGACTCGGTTTTTGTTATTATTAAAACAGAGCTGATCGGACGTGTGCTTTCGAGAGCCGATTGGTATGCCAGCAGCTACTTTTCGGTATTGTTGGTATGCCTGCAGACATGACTGTGTTCGAATTGTCTTAATCGAATTAAAATCCAACAATCAAAATACCTCTGGCATTATTATAGCATAAGAGAGCCATCGTTCATAAACATTTTTACATTTTAAAATACAGATATAACAGGTCATAAGGTGTATAAGATGCCAGAAATAAAATATTATGCTGATGACAGCCACTGGCTCACCGGTAATAATCGAACGATTTCGGTTTATGTCTCTTGTCAAGCTGTTTCCCGGGATTATCGCCACTGAAGAGAGAAATAACATGTGCTTGACCTCATCGAGGATAGAATAAAGTAAAACATAATCTTTAATATGAGGACGGATGGAAGGATAAGTCCGGTAAAAATGAGGGAGCAGGAGGAGATAAGTAACGCCTTGAATGCAGCTGGATTGGGCTCACCAGAACGTCCCAGTAAAAGAGAAAAATTTGGCAAAATATGAAAACAAGGCGTCTAAACAGAATAATGTCATTTCCACCCCAACTACTTTTTGTCAATTTAGACGTGTGCCAAAGCTAAGCAATGTTACTTATGTGATGTCATGTTTTCTTAGCAGCTTACACTTCTGTCAATGGGGATTCATTACATGGCCTTTAACATTAAAGCTTAATAGCTGAGTAAAAGTTTAGAAGCATGAATCTGTATACTAATGAAATTAGATATCTTTTTATGAATATGTGAAGATTATTTCCCAAGAATAAAGAAAACTAAGGTTGCAACTGAAGTTGTTTCAGACAGGCCAGGGTTTGTTGAGCTTAGTTTGTTTAAAACCCACAAATGACCCATGAAACAGTACTGGTATCATTGCCATGAAAGATGCCAAGGTTATGATGGAAGAAATGCTTTCTCAGTGGTTAGGTCCAATATATACTTGGCTCTGATTTTCAGATGGCATTTTTCTCATTTCATACCATACTGGTCTCATCTTGGTTGTGAACTGATTTTTTTATGTGTCGTAAAAGGCGACTAAAAGGGTTGGCGGAGGGTTAGTGCCCCTCCCCGGAAAACAACTAACTAAAAAAACAAACAAGAAGCCTCGGACAAGGACTGACCAAACGATGACCACCCAGGACCGGACAAAGGACTTGGTAATGGGTGCATGGAATGTAAGAGGAGCGAATGATAAGGTGAAAGAGAGAGAGATTGTCCAGGTGCTTGAGGGTGCGAAAGTGGATGTATGCGGAATAACTGAAACAAAATGGCGAGGAGAAAGTGTGAGAGAATGGGAGTATGGATGGGGTATATGTGCAGGAGTAGGTGAGAATGAGAGGGCAAAGGAAGGAGTATGTATAGTTGTGAGTAAAAGATGGAAGAAGAGCATAAGACAGTATGGATCAGTTGGGTCAAGGATTGTGTGGGTAAAGTTGAAAGTTGGAATACAAATGTGGGCGATTGTGTGTGTGTATGCGCCAACGCAAGATCGTGCTAGAAGAGTGAGAGAAGAGTTCTGGACAAATGTAGAAGTGTGCATGGAAAAGTTTGGAAGGAATGAGAGTGTATTTGATCGGTGATATGAATGGTAAAGTTGGGAATGTGAAGGTGGATGGAATAGTTGGTGAGAGGGGTGTGCCTGCTGAGATAGATGAGAATGGCAGTGCGTTAGTGGACATTTGTGCTGGGAGGGGGTTGGTGATAGCCAATACCCTCTTCAGGTATAAAATGATCCACAGGTATACATGGCGAGTGATGAGAAGGGTGGGTGGTGAACTGAATGAAAGGAAGGCAATGATTGATTATGTGTGTGTGGATGAAAGGATGCGAAGATGTGTAATGGATGCAAGAGCTTATAGAGGCTGGGGGAGTGGACTTTCTGACCACTACTTGGTGGTGGCCAGAATTAGGATTCAAGTAAGATGGGGGAATAGAAGAAGGGAAAGACGAGAGGAAGGAGTGGTTGCAAGGAGAGTGGAAAGGTTACAAGAGGATGAGAAAAAGGCAGAGTATAAGAGAGAAGTGGAGGAACGATTGGGCAAATATGAATTGGAGCAGATGGAAGACGTGGAAGGTGTGTGTAGGATATTTACAGAAGAAATATGTGCAGCATGTGATGTGGTGTGTGGAAGGAAGAGAAGACGGAGGGGGTGCAAGAAACAGCATGGTGGACTGAAGAGGTGAGACAGGCTGTGGCACAAAAGAAGAAAGCATACAATGAATGGATGAGAAATAGGGACGTGGAAGAAGTTGAGAGGCGGAAGAGAGAGTTATATGTAGAAGGAAAGAGAGAGGTGAAAAGATTAGTAAGAGAGAGTAAGAAGAGAGTGGATGAGGAATTTGGAAGGAATTTGAGTGTAAAGTGGAGGGACTGTAAGAAAATGTTTTGGAAAGAGGTGAAAAGAGTAAGACAGGGTGAAAGTGAAGTTAGCAGGGGAGTGAAAGATAAAAATGGTAGATTACTAGTGGAGAAGGGAGAAAAAGTGAGCAGATGGAGAGAACACTTTAAGGAATTGTTGAACATAGAGGATGGAAGTAATGCGAGTATAAGTGGCTGGGGAATGGCTGGGAGAAGGAGGGAGGTGAGAAGACAGGAAGAAATCAGTAGGATAGAAGTTGTGGAAGCAATGAAGAAAGTTAAATCGGGGGAAAGCCCCAGGAATTGATGGAGTGTGTGGTGAAATGCTGAAGCATGGGGGAGAGATGGTAGTAGAATGGATGTTTGAAGATGTGCAGATTGGCCTGGGAGGAAGGTAGAGTCCCGGAGGATTGGAAGTCAGGTATAATTATTCCCTTGTACAAAGGAAAAGGGGAAAAAGAAGTGTGTGGTAATCATAGGGGCATTTGTCTTCTTAGTATAATAGGAAAAGTGTATGGTAGGATACTTATTGACAGAGTTAGAAAAAGAACAGAGAAATTAGTTGGAGAAGAACAGGGAGGCTTTAGGAAGGGAAGAGGTTGTGTAGATCAGATATTCATTCTTAGATCTTTAGTGGAAAAGTTTCTAGAGAAGGGAAAGAAGTTGTATGCGGCTTTCATGGATTTGGAGAAAGCATATGACAGGGTGGATAGACAAGGATTGTGGAAAGTGTTAAGACTATATGGGGTAGATGGGAAGTTGTTGAATGGTGTGAAGAGTATGTACGATGGTGTGAAGGCTGCAGTGCGTGTGGATGGTGAACTAAGTGAATTTTTCTCTTTGAAAGTTGAGTTGAAACAGGGATGTGTCATGTCTCCATGGTTATTCAATCTGTACATGGATGGGGTAATAAAAGAGATACAAGGTAGGGTAGTGGATGTTGGAGTGGCCCTGGTGAGAGAGGATAGTGTTTGGAAACTCCCTGTACTGTTGTTTGCATTTGATACTGTATTGTTGAGTGAAGATGAAGGGGAGCTGCAAGGCTTGGTGGATGAGTTTGGGAGTGTGTGTAAGAAACGGAATCTAAAGGTGAATGTAGGGAAGAATAAAGTGATGGTCTTTGAGAGAGGTGAAGTCAGTGAATGTACAGCGAGGTTGGATGGTGAGGAAGTGGAAAATATGAGTACGTTTAAGTACTTGGGTAGTGTGATGAGTAAGGATGGAGGTTTGGAGGGTGAAGTGCTTGAAAAGGGTACAGCAGGGAAGAAAGGTTGCTGGTTCTTTGAAAGCAGTGATAAGAAACAGGGAAGTGAGCATGGAAGTGAAAAAGTTACTACATGGCAGTATTGTGATACCAACTCTAACGTATGGAAGTGAAGCTTGGACGTTGTTGGAAGGACACAAGTCAAGAGTGAGAGCAGTGGAAATGAGTTATTTAAAAGGAGCCTGTGGAGTCACATGGAGAGACAGGCTGACGAATGAGGATATAAAGGACCGTTGTGGTGTGGGTGTGGATGTGATAGGAAGCGTTATGAGGAACACACTGAGGTGGTTTGGCCATGTGGAGAGGATGGAGGGTGAAAGACTGACGAAGAGAGTGTATGTGAGTGAGGTGGAGAGGGGAAGAGGGAGGGGGAGGCCGAGGATGAGATGGAGGGATGGGGTGGAGAGGTCTATGAGAGAGGGGTGTGTGAGTTGGGAGCAGGGCAGTGAAATGGCGGGGGACAGGGCGACTTGGAGGCGATTTGTTTGTGGCCACCCCAAACGGGATTGAGGCGTCTGGCAATATAGATAGATAGTGTGTGTGTGTGTGTGTGTGTGTGTGTGTGTGTGTGTGTGTGTGTGTGTGTGTGATTTGTTGGTTAATGTGATGGAAATTTCCAGTAGCTGAGATATGCCTCTTACCCCAAAAGTGAGTCAATTACAAAACATTTATGGCAGCAGTCCTTAACCTAATCTAGACTCCAAGCAAGTCAGTCTAATCAAAACAAATTCTACCATAGTGATTTGCATCACATATCCTGAGGAGAAAAGAGCAGGAATAGGACAGCACCTATTACTTTCACAGATGTTATGACAAAACAGAATTGCCAGGTAGCAACTTGGCTAGTGATGGTTAGAGTAAGTCATGTGACCCTTTTCTTTGCTGGCACATGGGTATTTTAAATAATATTATCTCCATTACTACTGACTCCTGACACAAATGTCGCAGAAGAATTCTAACTACTGGTATAAAACTTTTCCTGAAGAAAAAAAAAAAAGTATGTTATAGGCTGAAACAAGATCAATACCTTGCAGATTTTCATATTTATTAATACTTATTCAGAAAACGAGATAAAACGCTGGTATATATCACACTAGTAATCAGGACTCAGATTGCAGTTAATCAATGCTGGCAGTGGTTTTCCTACCTAGCTACATAAGCTAGATTAGGGAGGACAATGGTGTGAAATTATGAGCCAGCTTAGTGTAAAAGGGGTATATATATTTTTTTATTTCCAGAGCTAGAATATGCAGCTTTTCTCATTCAAGTTTCCATTATGTGCTTGAAATCCCACTACATGGGAGGACTATCCAATATGCTGAGTCACCGGATTTATCGGATCAGGCTTCCCCCAGTAGATCTGAGTGAGGTTCTTCAGTACTGTAAATGGATATGGTAATGTTACAGTAATTCAGCCATGCAAAGCATCACAAAACAAACTACTGTACATAATGATTCCAGAAACGTTTACCTCTTGAAGCAGTTTGTCTGTGATGAAACTTGTCGTACACATTAGATACAGCAGCTACAAATTTTGCCCATTACACAGTGGCTCTATAAATTTTAGCCTGCATATCAATGGGGGTCCCCTGGTAGCAGTGGGGCCCTAAGCAACTGCTTAGTCTGTTTATGCAAAGAAACAACTCTGACTGTAAATATAACAGTAATCTTTAATTCCCCCAGCAACATTCCTCATTACAAAGTACCGTAACAGATTTTTTTTCAGAGCAAAGAAAGTAGCAAGTGAGAGGAGGAGGGATATTTTCCACATTTGTGGTGGCAACTTTCTCCTGAAAAGTTGCATTGCCAAACTGAAGGAATATTGGCCTAAATCGAGAAGTGGTTTAAATCACCACAATGTGACAATGGCTGTGATGGACCTGATATTAATTAGTATATTATTCTTCCCTCAGTATCCTTTTTTTTCACTGTTTATAATTTCTGACCCACTTTTCTATACCAGTAACTTGTTTATAGAGAATACCAAAAGATTTTCATATGATTTCAAAATGCTGTTGAAAGCAATCTGCTTGTGGCCACCCCTTTTGGAGTAAAGGTGTTAAATGACCTCAAGAATCACTTCTTCCATTTTCTCCATCAAGTCCTGGGACACCCTTGTATACTAAAGCTCTGCAACATTACTTTGCATAATGTGAAAGAGGGAAGACTAACCTTTTTCATATCAAATCTCTCAACATATAAAGTTTCAGCACTTTGTAAAGTACTATAAGCATCTACTCACAGTACTTACAGCCTCAAAATGTAAGTATAAGCTTACATCACATAGACTTTTTTCTATCTCATGCCATTAAGGGAGTATTGTTATACAACTTTCAGTAAAAGACTAAATTTGTTTTTCATTTATTTTCATCAGGTTCAAATACTTAAGGCATAAAAGTATTAAATATATCTACAGTACAGTACCACACATTCGTTGATATAGTTTCACAAATTAAATCTAGTAGGGCCTATACACTCCTTGTAAATTACAGAAAGTAGTAATACATTATGAAGTCTGATCAGTAAGGTCTGTTAAGAGGTGCAGATACTGGACATGTAGAGAAAACAAAGGCTCCAGTTACTTAAAACACCCTTCCCTTAGGCTCATGTTGTCTTTGCCACCATTTTCTGCTATCTAAACCATAAGACTGATTTTAGTGGCAATGTAGCTATGACAAGTTTGACATGCTTTGTAAACTGCTCAATATAAGTGTGCTTCCAAATCAAGAGGACAACTAAAGAATCACAGGGTATTAAACATAAATCAGTGGAAATAGTTACATAACAAGAAATGGTACTTTTCTGGCATCCTGATACATTAAGAAAGATGCATGCCAGGTTCACCACACATATACATAATCATAAAAATCTTACTCGTTTAGCTATCCAGTATCCAATTTGTCCCCATCAGGACTGTACAGACACAAGGCAAAGCTATTCTGTCATGCACACAATTAAATAAACTTAAAGCTAATCCCATATTACCTCTTTTGGGGCAAAGGGGCCCAAAGCCACAACATACATGAGTTGAAGACTGACCATTGATCTGCCAGCATTTTTTGAAAGGGGAAATATATATATATATATATATATATATATATATATATATATATATATACATATATATATATATATACTTTCAGCCAGCTTAAACCTTTGTGTAAAGCAAGGATTTTACTCACAATGCCACTTCATGACTTTCTATACAGATAATTGATAAATGCCGGTTGGCCATGTGTGAATACAGTTAATTTATAAATGGTTCCCAGTTGGCTGTGTCTATACAGATACTGTAATTGATAGACGTTCGCCGATCGGCATAAATTTGAGCAACAGAAAGTGTTGCAAGTCCCTGCAACTTTTTTCAGTGCACCTGATCTTTCCAAAGTGGATTAATACTGTCCAGCAATAATAAAATACATCACCTATCCCATAGCTAAAGGGTTATTACACTGTTGTTACCACTGCAGTCTTAGTGGTTACTTTCATAAGCTCAGTACAATAAACTAGTATGAGCGGTACTGTATACTCTTCTTTTAGCTTCAGGAGCATATGAATGAATGACAAGCCTTATTATTTCCTCTAACCAAAGAAAATATGTGTACAATGCTGGTTGATAACCATTTAAGTACCTTAAATAATGGGATGATAGGGAACTACTATAGTGTCCCTATTAACTTTGTATACCCATAGACAGAAAGGCAGCATCCATCCAGGAACTAGACCTCCACACTTTTCCTTGCTTCTTGCTGTGGTGAGGCACTGTCTACCATAAGGGAATGTTGGTTCACTGAACAGGATGGCCCTGTAGGGGTAGGTTCTTGCCTGCAGTTGATTTCTCTGCTTTGCCACACAGGCATTACCCTAAAACAACAGAAAAGCAACAATAACAGAAATAATATAAAAGACATCCCTGGACTGAAAAGGTGAGCAGAACTAGTCCTCATAATGCATTTCAAGAAACAGGCATATGATGTGGACGGCACCCACACCATTTTTTTTCTTTTAGGTCATAAGGTGGATGATTTCTCTGCCGTTCAGCATTTCCTACCAGGTCCTGTACAGCACTTCCATCCACTTCATTCTCATCTCCTGCAGGAGTGGGTTGGGGGAAATGTAACTCTATTATTATTTGAGGAATGCTGACAGGATAAGTCTCAGCTTCATAGGAATACAGTACAGAATTCAAAGTTGGGAAGGTTAATACATCACTTGTATATTAGCTACCTTGCAATTCTTTTGCAATTGGTATCTGTCCTTGAACTGTGTCAATAGGGTGGACAACACATTCCTTGCTGAGGCCAAACCACATCAGAAATTCTATGTTGGTCATAGCCTCTAAAGGGTTCATTCTGTCAACATCAGTCCGACGTCGTATATGAGGTTGGAGACACTGAAGGTCTCGCAGCCGCTGAAAATGTGGATCCATACTGAAAAGATAATATTGATATTAGCTTGATGCATATTGGTAATAAAATAACAACACTGGCTAGACATCAGACTCCTTGCAGTACATTTTTGATAAGGACAGCAAAATTCAGAAGCATCAGTGTAACTAACAATTCTAACTTGCTTTAGTCAGTTCCACTGTGCATGTTATGATACTAGAATATAAAACAGTTCTTTGCACAAGTTGCCTTGTAAAATGAGCTTCTGTTTGGTCTAATTTGTTTCAATCTTTTTACTTTTGCTTGTTACAAAATTGTTTAAAAATGTAAATGTTGTCCTATGCACACACATTACCTTGTTGTCCTATGCACACACATTACCTTGTTAAGTGCGAGACGTTGTTTGGTTTGCGTCTTGTAATGGTTGTTGTTACTTTAACAGGATTATTTAATAGGGTTCTACACATTCCTGAACAACATAAATCATTTAAAGGAGTTTGGTAACATGAAATTACTGTAAACATAGCTATAGGTTCTACCAGTGTCCTTAACAACTTAGTATTTATTCAAAGCTAACCCTGTATTTCATATTTTTACCAATATTTTCTCAACCATTCATGTCTGTACAGCACTCAGGAAATGGTATTATCAATATAAGCTGTCTGCAGTATGTTGCTTCACTGACCAGGAATATCTAACCCTAAGAAATTCAATTACAATTTAAAGTAGACTCTTCCTTGCAAACTACTTTAAAATCAATTATGGTTTGCGACACGAATCCTTTTATGACTGGCATATTATTTTCTGTGGGTTGTATGACTGCATATATTCTAATATACCCTCAAAAAAAAAAAAAAAAAGTACTGCATTAACATTACAATGGACATCAAGAAAATATGTAAGCAAAGAAAGTGATGAATGCCAGCAAACTTATAGAACTATTTATATCATTTGTGTGCTGCAATTTATTTTTAATATCGTGTAGTCACACTGCAAAATCACTGTGGGCTGCCTACCATACTGATGTCAAACTACTTACTATACCTTAGGGACAATAACAGAAGAATTCATCAAGATTGGCGTCTTACTCGTCAGTTATAACATTCTCAAGGTAATAAGCTGTGCAAGAGGTTGGATAATCAACGATACCAGGTTGTAAATCTTTAAAGTATGAACATACAGAAACAAATTGCCTAAGGTGTACTTAAACGAACACTGATGTTGATGTTCCAGATGTTGCGATGGTAGAGGTGCAGGGTCGTAAATATACCGTGAAGTGCTTCATTTTACAATTACACATCTTCCAGAGATCCTAATATTCTTGTCATCAGTGTGGTCTATCGTTTATATATTGACAGTAGTTTCAATGGATTATGACAATTAAGAATATTGAGTGCACCTGTAAGCCAGCCCACCCCCATCTCAATTTGTTTTCTATATTCCAATAATATTTGAGTCTGAGTGTGAGTGCGCCGAGTTTAATAATAACAAAGTGAGTATAGCAACCTCTGAGAGACACTCAATTTGTTTTAATAATACGGCCTTTAACAAAGTAATACTTTACGCCGGCTTACTTCGCCGATTCCACTGGTTTACAAAAAATTTGAGCCAAGCATGAAATTAGGTGTTCTAACCTAATTTTTGGGTGCTGATATCAGATTCGAAATCCGTTTTCAGTCATCACCTCTAGTTTTTGAGATATACATGTATACATGTATGTACTTCTATATATATAGGCCTAGACCCAAAATATTCGTCAAAAATCCATTTACCGTCCTATTTTCTTGGAACTTGGTTTAAAACGCGCGCCACAACAAGCTCAAACATGTCAAGCACTACACGCAGAAAGGACTGGGGGTCCATGAGCACTTTCGTGCCTGGGAAACACAGTGCCCAAGAAAATCCTCTGGTGAACATGAATAAGATGCTTCTTCCCCCTCTTCATATCAAGCTTGGCCTTATGAAGAATTTCAAGAAGGCCATGGACAAGGATGACGCTGCATTCCAACATCTGTGCACTCTGTTCCCAGCTCTCAGTTCTGCTAGGCTCAAGGAGGGCATCTTCATCGGACCTCAGATCCGGGAGGTGCTGAAGGATGAGGTATTCGAGGGGAAGCTCACCTTGAAGGAATTGAGAGCATGGGAAGCATTTAAGGTAGTCTGCCATGGCGTCCTTGGTAATACACAGGCTCTAGATCACCAAGAGCGTGTCGAAAAGTTGTTGCAGGCTTATCAGGATATGGGGGTGCCGAATGTCTCTCAAGATTCACTTTCTCCACTCCCACCTCAACTTCTTCCCCCAGAATCTCGGAGCAGTAAGTGATGAACATGGGGAAAGGTTCCACCAAGGTATAATAAGATGGAGGGCAACTACCGAGGCAAGTGGAACCCCAGCATGATGGGGGACTTCTGCTGGATGCTCCTGCACGACATCCCGGAGGCAAAGTACACCAGATCGTCCAAAAAAACTCACTTCTGACTGTCTGTAGTACTATGGTGTGTATACAGTATATGCTTATATCCAAGTAATGGTAATATTTAGTTCTGTCAGTGTTCTGTGTCTATTTTGTTTCGTTCTATAATATGCCATTTTAATAAATGAAATAAACTCATTATAAATATATGCATTATAATAAAAAAAAAGTATATGTGAAAGCAAAAAAACTAGAGGTGATAGAACAAAACTGTTTAGAAATTTGAATTAAGCATATAAAAATTAGTCAAAAACACCTATTCACATGCTTGCCTCAGATTTTTTTTGTGTGTGTATGTGTAAACCAGTGTTCTCTAAGGACGAGAATTTATAAACTTTCTCAACAGTACACAGCAGAGACGAATTACTCACATGCGCTGTTTGTTAGTACTGTTAGCCTCTGGAGAAAGTGACTCCACCCCTGACAATCAATAACTAATGCTATTAATGATAAACAGGTTTTTGCCAGTGCATTAACTCCAGGCTGGCACAACGGATTTAAGCTTAGTACAAGAGGACTGGCCTAAGTACCAGTTATGAATAATACAAAGCGTTTATGCGAACTAGGAGCGGCAAGTAAAATAAGCTTAATGTGGAGAAATAAAACACGAGTTCACATTATATTAAGCTCAAGAAAAAGAACTATAAATTTATTAATTACAATGAAATAAATTTACGTTACATGATTCTCAAATGAATTCAAAATAAGAACACACTCACTCGCTCACTCAAAAGCTAAACTCTTGAGCCTAGGAAAAATGAAAAGAAATACTGGTCAGAAAAGGGGGGCTAGGAGGGATGAGCTGGGCGTTGTAACGTAGGAAGGGCGCTAAAACCATACTGAACTTCTATGCCGGATCACACTGGGTGGAGATTTCAGGAACTCGCTGAAGAATGACCTGCTCTCACGGCGCACAAAGCCTGACTGACTTCAAATTATGAGAGAGGGGCGAGTGCCGGCCGCACTTGCTAACGGCCAGCGGAATTAGTGCGAGCGATACACACCCACAATAAATCACTCAGTGGACGTGCTAATGTCGCGCACAAGGACGATCACTTATGAAAAAGTGAAAAATGTTCTGAAAACACTCCCGATCGGATGAATACAGGGTCGGTTAAACTGAGTGATAAACAGTGGAAATTCCACTAGAATTAATGGTTTTCCACCAAAGTTCAATGTCACGAGTTTGTTTAGATACAGAATCACGCCAATTTGTGACATTACCCCCCATGAAAATCAAAATTTTTTTTCCTGCAGGAAAAAAAAAATTCAATTTACATACATATAAATCCTAACTCAGTCACACAAGATTCACACTGCGGTGTGTGTGCTATCCTGCTACAGGAGAAAGTCACAGTCACCAGTGAGTGAAAAAAAAACCCTCGTATTTACGTTAATAGAAGCAAGCTTGAGGAATAAACTCCGTGACGACTGTGAAAAATCCTGTACTCAGGTCAAACTGAGTGAAAATTTCGCTACATTTACATTAACAGCTGTTATGTAGCATGATGTATGTAATACATGGTGTAGGTTTGACAGTTGTGGTGTAACTGTGCCTACGTGTAAAATGATATAATGCAAGTTAATAGTAAAGAGACGACGAGGCAGAAGAGAAGAGGCGGCAGCATGCGGCAGGGACGATCAGCTGATCTGCATGACAATGCTGCACCCGCCAGCTGCACCTGCGAAAGGAATCAAGGTGGAGCATCGAAAGTGTCATTTCTCTCTCTCTCTGCCTAGCAATCAGTACTTATGTTAATTATTAACCAGGAAATGTAGTCTTAGGATTCACAAATCTCTCAGGACCCTTGTAGTTTACTGGTTAACCTAACATTATTAACCAGGAAACGTGCCAGTTCTTGAATTGCTCAAATTTCTCAGAACGGGCAGTTTACTGGTTAATCTAACATTATTAACCAGGAAACGTGCCAGTTCTTGAATTGCTCAAATTTCTCAGAACGGGCAGTTTATTGGTTAACCTAACTCAACACTTACAATTAACATTAGGAAGCTGAGAATCCCTAAGCAATCTCGACTGGTCACATTTTAACACCCACTGTGGGTGTGAACATTCATGTGGATAATGTGCATTCTCCGGGAATCCTCAGAAAGGCCCACAGCTCGAGACGTTCCACAAGGTAATTCATACACAGCCTCGAATTGTCCCTACAGGGTTCTCGAACTTCCCTCTTAACCTACGGTACATATGTATGTACAGGCCCTGGACATGATGTGTCCTGTGGGGCCCTGTGGGGCCAACGGGCGAGACGTCAGGTCTGCACCCACATTACCACTGCCCTGTCTCTCAACTGCTTCAGAGATTATGGGTGTGGGTTCAAACGACGCAGGAAGGACATGTCCCTGATTAGTGGTACGTGGACACATTGCAGGAACACACAAAACTATCTATTTCCGGTCCCATCCCTGGCCAGAAAAAGTCAGCACGGATATGGCCCTGGGTTTTCCTTTTGCCCATGTGACCTCCTGAAGCTGAACAATGACCCCATTCTAACACTGCTTGGCGGTACTTTGCGGGAATGACAAACTGCAGTCGAACCTCGCCCTGGGGTGTTCGTGACTCACGGTACAGCCGTCCTTGTTTATGAAGGAACTTGGCTTGACCTCCCCATGAATACTTTATCACTCTACCATTTTGTTTCTTCCGCACGGCAGCAAGTGTTGGGTCACAATGTTGTTCTTCAACAACAACTTGGCTACACATCAGATCTTGCGGCGATTCAATGGTCACCGGGGTGACACAGTTTAAAGCCTCAGCCATGGCTCGTGATACTGCAGCCGAAGTCTGAGTAGTGTAATCTGTGGTGCAACTGTACTTGGCACCTGGAATATTGCCTATGATAATGTCAAATAAAGGTTCTGGCATGACAACTGCAACTGTCGTACCAGTGTAAAATGGTGATGCCACCTGGATACGTGCCTCAGGGAACAATGTCACTGATCCATCAATAAGGTTAGCTTGGATCTGTCGACCTGTGTACTCCTCAATCCGAACTAGACTCTGCCTGACAGAGCAACCTGAGGAACCACTGTCTCTCAGGACCTTCACAGGAATGCCTCCCACGAACCCTGGCTGAACAAGGAAGGCACTGTTACCTGCGGGAGGGCCTGTGGAGGATGCAGCCAGCCACTGATTAGGCTGAAGCAGCAAACATGGTGCCCTGTGAACTAGATACTTGAGGGGTTGTACTCTCTGTCTGAGGAGACGGAGCATTAGCCTCCTGTGGAGAAGTGTTCACTGTCGCTGAGGGACTAGTGAACTATGGGGAAGTACCCATACTGCTAGGGACGACACCATCATGCTGGTGCTAAGGAATGAAGGCTGCGTTTGCCTCCTGCCTCCAATACACTGGGGGTGGTGCTGAAAAGGTCGATTGCGTGACTGAGGGTTACGTGGTTTGTCCTTGCCCTGCTGCTGCTTGAAATACCGGTACTGCTGCTGGTGAGGGTTCTGTCTGTCGTACCGCTTCCACTCAGGTTTCTGGGTGTTTTGCCCCTGGTCCTTCTTCTGCGGTTTTGGACCTTGGCCATTATTCTGGGAACGGCCTTGTTCCTGGGGTTCAGTCTGAGATGATTTCCCAGATTTGTCAGCTTTCCTGTTCCAGGTGTGCTGCTTACGAGTTTGATACCAGTATGCAGTGAAGAATGCATCAGCCTTGTTCACCATTTGTCTGGCATCCCTTACCTGGCAGATTTTAAGATGAGCCATAAGTTCAGTAGGCCAAGACTTTTCTAGCTGTGTGTGCAGCATAAGGTCAATTATCCCCTCACGCGTGGATGGAGTTTCATCTTTCTCCATCCACTCATCTAAGTAAGCAGTAAGCCGTCAAGAAATTGAACGGTAGTCTCTTTTTCTTGTAAACACGCCCTCATAAACTGACTCTTGGCGTCGTCAACTGAGAGACCGTACGTTTTGACGGGTGCAGCCTTCATCATCTCATACGTGAGATTGTCTCCACGAATTCTGTGGAGAATATCGAGGGCAGGGCTAAGAAACTGAAGCCGCTTAGCTGCCTCATCCAGCTGGTAAAGCTGAGCCATGTCTTCAAAACTATCTATGAATGGCTTGATTCACTCACCTTCCTTGTATGAAGGAAGCTTGATGTGTGGGGTCGCCATAATATGTGCAGGGAGAGTGCTCGTGGAGCTTGGGCCAGCTGCACCAGATATGTTTGAAGCCAAGGACTCTCGCTTGAGCCTCAGCATTTCAAGTTCGTATTTTTCACATGCCTCACGCTCGGCACGTTCATGTTCTCGTTCTCTCTCTCGTTGTTCTCGCTCTTGTTCTAACGAGTTCGCGTTGTTTTTCCTCGTATTCGCGTTGTTGTCGCTCTTGTTCTAACTCGAGTTCGCATTGTTTCTGCTCGTATTCACGTTGTTTTTGCTCGTGTTGACGTTCTCTCGCATTCCTCGCGCTGTTCTCGCTCATATTCACGTTCTCTTTCGCTTTCCTCGCATTGTTTTCGTTCGTGTTCACGTTCTCTCTCACGTTCTTCACGAGCATCTTTCTCACGTTGTTGCTCGTAACTAAACTGTGAGAGGACATAGTTTTGGATTTTCTCGGGGTCGCTAAGCCCCATATCTCTAGCTTCCTGTACATAGACGTTGGCAGCCATGATGCTAACTCAGTCTGAGTGAACTAAGGACTAAGTACTGACTGCTATTTTGCAAAGAAATGCCAATAATCAAGAGTAAAGAATATAGGCACAGGTAGTGACGACCAGTTTTATCTAATTAATCTGTAAAGAAAGAAAATAAAAAAAAACAACTGACTGTAGAAACTATCTATCTATCTATTGCCAGACGCCTCAATCCCATTCGGGTAGGCCACAGACAAATCGCCTTCACATCGCCCTGTCCCCCGCCATTTCACTGCCCTGCTCCCAACTCACCCCCCCCCTTTCTCATATACCTCTCCACCCCATCCCTCCATCTCATCCTCGGCCTCCCCCTCCCTCTTCCCCCCTCCACCTCACTCACATACACTCTCTTCGACAGTCTTTCACCCTCCATCCTCTCCACATGGCCAAACCACCTCAGTGTATTCCTCCTAACGCTTCCTATCACATCCACACCCACACCACAACGCTCCTTTATATCCTCATTTGTCAGACTGTCTCTCCATGTGACTCCACAGGCTCCTCTTAAATAACTCATTTCCACTGCTCTCACTCTTAACTTGTGTCCTTCCAGCAACGTCCAAGCTTCACTTCCAAACGTTAGAGTTGGTATCACAATACTGTCATGTAGTAACTTTTTCACTTCCATGCTCACTTCCCTGCTTCTTATCACTGCTTTCAAGGAACCAGCAACCTTTCTTCCCTACTGTACCCTTTCAAGCACTTCACCCTCCAAACCTCCATCCTTACTCATCACACTACCCAACTACTTAAACGTACTCACATTTTCCAATTCCTCACCATCCAACCTCGCTGTACATTCACTGACTTCACCACTTTCAAAGCCCATTACTTTATTCTTCCCTGCATTCACCTTTAGATTCCGTTTCTTACACACTCTCCCAAATTCATCCACCAAGCCTTGCAGCTCTCCTTCGTCTTCACTCAACAACACAGTATCATCTGCAAACAACAGTACAGGGAGTTTCCAAATACTACCCTCTCTCACCAGGGCCACTCCAATATCCACTACCCTACCTTGTACCTCATTTATTACCCCATCCATGTACAGATTGAACAACCATGGAGACACGACACATCCCTGTTTCAACCCAACCTTCAAAGAGAAAAATTCACTCAGTTCACCATCCACACGCACTGCAGCCTTAGCACCATCATACATACTCCTCACAGCATTGAGCAACTTCCCATCGACTCCATATATTCTTAATACTTTCCACAATCCTTGTCTATCCACCCTGTCAAACTATGACATAAAATTAATAGAAATGAATCAATAATCACCAGTAAAATAGTCCCAATAGACTTTAATGATAAATACCTAAGTATGAGTGAGTGAGGATTATCTCGTGAATAACTTTAGAGCTAGGAGTTAATAGCCTGGAATGAGGTCGCCAGATGTTATGGGGTTTTATGACTTTTATATTAAATAATACTTTAAAATGTTGCTTGTAAATATGGACAATGAATTGACTTGTGAAATCAAGCAGTAAGTGATACTTTATGCCGGCTTACTTCGCCAATTCTCTAAGGACGAGAATTTATAAACTTTCTCAAAAGCACACAGCAGTGACTAATTACTCACACGCGCTGTTCGTTAGTACTGTTAGCCTCAGGAGAAAGTGACTCCACCCCTGACAATCAATAACTAATGCTATTAATGATAAACAGGTTCTTGCCGGTGCATTAACTCCAGGCTGGGACAACGGATTTAAACTTAGTACAAGAGGACTGACCTAAGTACCAGTTATGAATAATACAAAGCGTTTATGCAAACTAGGAGCGGCAAGTAAAATAAGCTTAATGTGGAGAAATAAAACACGAGTTCACATTACATTAAGCTCAAGAAAAAGAACTATAAATTTATTAATTACAATGAAATAAATTTACATTACATGAATCTCAAATGAATTCAAAATAAGGAGAACACACTCATTTGCTCATTCAAAAGCTACACTCTTAACCCTAGGAAAAACGAAAAGAAATACTGGTCAGAAAAGGGGGGCTAGGAGGGATGAGCTGGGCGTTGTTAAGTAAGAAGGGCGCTGCCACCACGCTGAACCTCTATGCCGAATCACACTGAGTGGAGATTTCAGGAACTTGCTGAAGAACGACCTGTTCTCACGGCGCACAAAGTCTGACTGACTTCAAATTATGAAGAGGGGCGAGTGCCAGCAGCGCTTGCTAATGGCCAACGGAATTAGTGTGAGCGATCCACACCCACAATAAATCACTCAGCGGAGGTGCTAATGTCGCGCACAAGGACGATCACTTATGAAACAGTGAAAAATGTTCTGAAAACACTCCCAATCGGGTGAATACAGGGACGGTTAAACTGAGTGATAAACAGTGGAAATTTCACTAGAATTAGTGGTTTTCTGCCAAAGTTCAATGTCACGAGTTTGTTTAGATACAGAATCGCGCCAATTCGTGACAAAGGCCACAAGTCAAACTAAACTGAAACTGCTCTATTCTCTCCCCCATCCTTTTATAACCTTGCTTGACACTCGAATGTTCAACTGTACTCTAGCAACAACAGTTCTCCATCCCAGAGCATTCCTATATCACTCAGATCTTTAGATGCTTTATCACAGAAAGTGCAGTCAAATTACAAAATTTAACAAATACATAAATTAGACTGTAGGGAAAAAGAGAATGAAAATTTTTGCATAACTTTACAAAGTACCTCCACCCAAAACAGCAGGCTATCTGGCAACTCTGACTAGCAACTGAAGAGGCACGAAACATCAGGAGTTTTTCCACTAGCATTCCCGCTCTTAAGTATATATATATATATATATACATTATACTAGGAGGGGTACCCAGCATTGCCGGGCCAAAATGGTGAACACCCTTGTCCTATTTGTTCTAGTTCAGTCTTTCTGTCTGCTCCAAAAAGACCATGTACCTCTTATGCTTTTGAAGAGGGATTATCAGAGGTCAAGGAACTTTCTATTTCAGCGTTTGCAGACTGATGCACGGTATTTGTGTGCACCTTTTTATTATTACTGGTGAACTCAAATGGCCTCCAACTGGTGATCTTAACCTGCCGCGTCCCGTTGACAAATGATTCTGAACGTTTTGTCACTGTGAGTCCCGTTGACGTACATAAATGCGGCGCAGATGCAAGGTCTGTCATTTGCACATTTTTCAAACTTCGCGCATGATTTTTGGTATGTATACACGGGACACCTTCCTCTACAAGAAGCCAGGCAGGGACAATGCCTTACTCCGCATAACCTCCCCCCCCACATGCCATTGTCTCGGCAATTCACCTGTTACCAGTGACCTGGCCAGTAAAGTCATGTCGTGCCAGAGTACGAAATTCAAGGCCAGAGTGATTCCCCAATCGATGACAATGTGGAGGACAAAGTTTATGTAGCATTGGAGGAAGAAACAGTCAGAAATGATGATCAGGTAATGTCGACAGAAAATGTCAGGTATGTTGATGTGTTTGGTGAGTGAAACAATGCTTATATTGCCTATATTACTGTGTGAAAACCAATATACTCTCATACTACAAATAAATTCGTACCAAATAAATAAATACTGTTTATGAGTGGTGTGGAATAGTTACCCTTCCATAGAACTCATTTTTTTTGGAGCCAGCCTGATAGAAAACCCAGGAAGGTAAGGGGTACCGCTACCTGTATTCAGTATTTTAAACCTCAGGTGAGCAATTTCTCTATGAATTTTCGATGTTTCTCACCAAAAGCGGAGGTTTGAGCCAAATATTTTTATTTTTCCAAAATTGGTCGGGAGTGGGGGGAGTCAATGGTGGAAAATCGGTCAGGACAGGGGGATTAAATGACACTGAAGGTTACCTTCACATATACTATGTGTAAACTGGAGGTCACGTGAGTCTCGATGCCCAAAACTGGACATCTGGGTCCAGTTGTTCAAGCATGTATTACTGGTGACCTCAAATGATCTTCAATCATTCACCTCAGATAAGCTCGGAGGTCAACCTCACACAGCCTATGTCCGAACTTGAGTTCATATGATTCTTCATTCCAAAAATTGGGCTGCAGGGGTACCTGGCATTGCCCAGGCCAAGGTGAACACTCAACTGGTGACCTCAAATGACCCAGATCTGTATTTTGACCCTCCTAGAATCATTTTGGTCTGGGGGTCTCTGGTACTTGGTTTGGGCATGACTGGAGGACAAACAACTTGACTCATATATATATATATATATATATATATATAGATATATAGATAATATATATATATATATATATATATATATATATATAGATATATATATGGGTCTGGGGTCTCTGGCACTTGGGTTGGGCATGACTGAAGGACAAACAAACAAGCAACTTGACATATATATATATATATATATATATATATATATATATATATATATATAGAGATAGATACATAAATAGATATAGATAGATATAGAGTATATATATGTATAGATAGATAGATAGATAGATATATAGATATATATATGGGTCTGGGGTCTCTGGCACTTGGGTTGGGCATGACTGAAGGACAAACAAACAAGCAACTTGACATATATATATATATATATATATATATATATATATATATATATATATATATATATATATAGATAGATAGATATAGATAGAATATATATATATATATATATATATATATATATATATAGATAGATAGATAGATAGTATATATATATATATATATATATATATATATATATATATATATATATATATAGATAGATATATAGATATATATATATGGGTCTGGGGTCTCTGGCACTTGGGTTGGGCATGACTGAAGGACAAACAAACAAGCAACTTGACTCATATATATATATATATATATATATATATATATATATATATATATATATATATGTATATATGAGTCAAGTTGCTTGTTTGTTTGTCCTTCAGTCATGCCCAACCCAAGTGCCAGAGACCCCAGACCCATATATCTATCTATCTATCTATCTGTCTATATACTATCTCTCTCTCTCTCTCTCTCTCTCTATATATATATATATATATATATATATATATATATATATATATATATATATATATATATATATATATAAATGTAAATATATATATATATATATATATATATATATATATAAATATATATATATATATATATATATATATATATATATATATATATATATATAAATGTAAATATATATATATATATAAATGTAAATATATATATATATATATATATATATATATATAAATGTAAATATATACATATATATATATATATATATATATATATATATATATATATATATATATATATATATATACAGGGTGTAATGTGATGTATGAATAAAACTTACACCAATGATCTATCATGTGATGTATGAATAAAACTTACACCAATGATCTATCATGCAATTCTGAGTATATTTTGTTCTATAACATACACTCTCTGCGACCCCAGTTCAGGACCCAGCATTCTGCTGTTTAAGTGTAAAAGTTTCGTAGCTGGCATGTGCCACTGGGTGAGAGCTTTGCAGGTGACGGGAGATGAGTATTATTAGCTTATACTGTACTGTGCATAAAAATCCCATATCTTATCAGTACAAACGAGTTTTAAGAAGAAACTTTACGTAATCTATTGATTCTTTAACATCGACATGCAGTCCTACAATTCTTTTGCACAAATCGACTGTAAATTGAGGATTAAATTCAAATTTTATGACGCGAGAGAGGAGGGAGGGAGGAGAGGGGCCGGTTTGTTGCCAGTCATGTATAGTTTGTAGAATATTGCTGCCAGCATTATCATAATACCCACAGCTCATTCAGTGGAAAAACGTTATTTTAAAGGGAGATTGGCCTCACTTTAAGTCAGGAAGAATTAATAACAATTTTTCCGCTGCAAGTAAACGTTGCGTGATTGGGTATCTCCACCTGTATTCCTCTCTGCACAATGGCATTACCATCGCAGAATCCGTAAAAGTAGACAATATCTGCATATTCTTCATTGCTGTACGTATGTGGCATGCTGTTTCATGAACAAGCAAAGCTGAACCCATGACAGCTGAACGCGGAGAACAGTATTTGAAGTGTGTGCCTCGCCTGCAAATTTTCCCATTCAAATGACAGTGGACGCAGGGTTGCCAAGTCCTTATGATCAGTCTCACTAGTTTAGTCCTGAAAACTTGCTAGCATATCGCAAGATGCTAGCATGTCTGCAAAACATCGCTAGAAAATATGATTAAATCTCTAGAATACCACCTAAAAATCGCAAAAATATCCAGAATGTTGCTAGATATCATGTTGCCAGATGTTAAATAGTGCCACTAGGTAGAAGCAAAAAACAGCTCTAGCTGCATAGTCATAACATTGGCAATCCTGTGTCACTGTTCTCACGTCAACATATGAAAGAAATGGTGCCATGTTTACTTGCAGCAGAAAAATTGTAATGAATAAAGATATTAATCCTGACTTAACCTGCGGCGTCCCGTTGACGTGAATTAACGTCCACACGTTTTGTCACTGCCAATCTCGTTGACGTACATAAACGCGAATCAATTGCAAGGTCCCTAATTTGCACAATTTTCAATTTTCACGAGTGATTTTTGGTACGTATACACGGGACACCTTCCTCTACAAGATGCCAGGCAGGGACAAAGCCTTACCCAGCATGACCTCCCACCAACCCCCTGCATGCAATTGTCTCAGCAATTCACCTGTTACCAGTGACCTGGCCAGTAAAGCCATGTCATGCCACGGTATGAAATTCAGGGCCAGAGTTATTCCCCAATCGATGACAATGTGGAGGACAAACTTTACATAGCATTAGAGGAAGAAACAGTCAGAAATAATGATCAGGTAATGTCGCCAAAAAAGGTCAGGTATGTTGATGTGTTTCATGAGTGAAACAATGCTTATATTGCCTATATTACTGTGTGAAAACCAATATTCACTCGTACTGCATATAAATTCGTACCAAATAAATAAATAAATACCGTTTATGAGTGGTGGGGAATGGTTACATTTCCATAGAACTCGTTTTCTTTGGAGCCAGTAAGGCGAGGAGGTACTGCTACCTCTTTCAAGTATTTTAAACCTCAGGTGAGCGATTTCTTTATGATTTTTCGATGGTTCGCACCAAAAGCGGAGGTTTGAGCCAAAAAAAAATTTTTCCCCAAAATGGTCGGGATTGGGGGGAGTCAGTGGTGGAAAAGTGGTCGGGATGGGGTGGGTTAAAGGGATGCTAGTCACTCATTACAGTAATGTTTTTCCATTGAATGAGCTGTGGGTGTTATAATAACGCTGGTAGCAATATCCTACAAACTAATCATTACATAACTGGCAACAACACACCAGCCCCTCTCCTCCCTCCCTACTCTCTCGCAAGCCATAAAATTTGAATTTAATCCTTAATTTTCAGTCGAAATGTGCAAAAGAATTGCAGGAATGCATGACAATGTTAAAGAATCAATAGACTATATAAAGTTTCTTCTTAAAACTCGTTTGTACTGATAGGATATGGGATTTTTAAGTACAGTGCAGTATAAGCTATTTTTGTTTCCCGTCACCTTGCGAAGCTCTCACCCCATGGCACATGCCAGCCACGAAAATTTTACACTTAAACAGCCGAATGCTGGGTATTTAACTGGGGTTGCAGAGAGTATATGTTATAGAACAAAATATACTCAAAATTGCATGATGGATCATTGGTGTAAATTTTTGTCATACGTCGCATTATACCCTGTATATATATATATATATATATATATATATATATATGTATGTATGGATCTGGGGATCTCTAGCACTTGGTTTGGGCGTGATTGAAGGACAAACAAACAAACAAACAACTTGAATCTTTTATATATATATATGTATATTAGAGAGAGAGAGAGAGAGAGAGAGAGAGAGAGGGAGAGAGAGAGACTGCTGACCACAGGATTAAAAAGTTACTGATGACAGTACAAGTAGTGACAATTATATAATGTAATGTAACACAGCTTTGCGTGAAGGCAAAATGGAATCGTAGCAACATAAATATATGGAAATGAGCCACAACAGGATGGCTGATGGCAATGTAATTATGTGAGTTTGCAAGAAAAAAAAAAAAAGATTAAAGAATTGTAGCTTGAGGGTCGAGACTGTCATAGTACCCTTAGCAGTAACTTTCATCTATCATATTGTTTTCTTAGTGTTACCATGATTTTAATTAATCTTAGCATAAGTAAAGGTGATAACAGAACTCGGCTACCACATTTGGAAAATTTAACTGTTACTATGATGCCTGTGGGAAATGTTTTCCCCCAGAACGGTATTTGCACGCTTTCCTTTTTAAAATAGTTGTGCCTGTTGAAAGCAGAGGAATATCCAGAGAGCGTGTATTACTAATTCGAGCGTTTTTTAACCCAGAGATCTCATTCTAGTTCTGGTTAATGATTCTTTTACTGATAAATTAAATGCTACCGCGTTTAACCTTTGCGGACAACAATATTGTAAATACATGTAAATACTCAGGAAGTTCCCTTGTCATGATTGCGCCTGTGTGTTAGGATGACGTGGTATCCTGACCGGAAAATGGAGGAAAGTTTAACATATCTTGACATAGATAAAGTAAATATTTGGGTTTAGTTTTACTTAAAACTAAGATTAGCTTGTTAAGCTGGATTTTCCTTGTAAATTTCATAAAGTAATTCACTGTATTTAGGTAACTTATTAAACACTAACTGGTATCTCTGAATCCTATGAAGGGAGAGAGACTCGCTAGAGTAACACACGTCAGAAAAGACAGTGCAAAAATTTCTGATAATGTCAGACGAATTTTACTTCAGTTGCACTAGTAGGAACATCTACATCATTAACACGAAAGTTTCTTTAATGAAACTTATTCTAAATTATTAGAAACAAAAAATAACAAACAAATGAATACACTATTATTTGCAACAAATCAAATACTGAAAATACTGCATAAATATGAATTCACTTGGGTGTAGTTAAAAATGAATCATTCTAATTTGGTGAAGGTCGTTTGAGGCTGGCAATTTTTTTCGACATTGATTTTAAATCAGTGTGGTGCATTAAATCACTTTCGTGCAGGTGACCACATAATTTTAAACTTTATCATTCGACTGTTTCTATTTGTCTGGCTTTATATATATATATATATATATATATATATATATATATATATATATATATATATTTTGCAAAGATTGCCAGTGTTGCTAAGAAGTGGAAGTACTATGATGAATATATTACCTACTGATTTACATAAATCCTCGCTGATGGCATCGAGAAACCTCAGTGTGTGCTGCGTTTCAAAGTGCCAGGGAGTGATTCTACAAGGCCTAGTAGGCTGAAGCATCATCTGACAACAATCCACCTTTGCCATGCACATGGTGTAAAGACCCCAGTTTCTTCAAGTGCCATGAACAGAGTTTGGGGAAACAGAGAATGGATAGGAGTGGTGGTTCCCAGGAACAGAACTTAACTCGAGGCATCCCGTCAACATGAATACACATTGCAATGTTTTGTCATGGTGATTCCCGACGATGTGTTTAAATGTTTTGTCATTGCGAGGTCCGTCATTTGCACACTTCAAGTTTCGCGGGTGATTTTTGGTAGGCTTATGTGGGAGACCTTTCTCTATCCACCGCCAGGTGGCGACACTGCCTGGACCCGCGTTACTCCCCCCCCCCCCGCACGCCATTTTCTCGGCAACTCACCTGTTAGTAGTGACCTGGCCAGTAAAAACATGTCACGCTATGGTCTCTCTGACGACGAAATTCGAGGCAAAAGTGATTCCCGATGTGGAGGACAAATATGTGGCGTTAGAGGAAGGAACGTGCAAAAGTGATGAGGAAGTAACGTCACTAAGGAAGGTGCGGTATGTTGATGTGTTTGGTGAGTGAGACAACACTTATATAGCCTATGTTATTGTGTGAAAACCAGTATACTCTTGTAGTACATATAAATTCGTACCAAATAAATATCTACCTATTCTGAGTGGTTTGGAATAGTTACCCCTCCCGTAGAAAACGTCTTCTCTGGAGCACGGTTCCAGAGAACACGATACCAAGTGAGGGGTCACCTGTGCAGGGCATTTCAAAGCTCAGGTGAGCACTTTCTCTCTGAATTTTCGATATTTCTCATAAAACGCGGAGGTTTTAGCCAAAAAAATAAATAAATAAAAAATCTGCCGGGATTGGCGGGGGTCATTGGTGAAAAATTTGCTGGGACGTGGCAGGTTAAGTGCAGTAGAGACATCATATAAGGTTTCCCTTGAAACAGTAAGGAAGAAAAAGGCACACACGATTGGTGAAACTTTAAGTCGTGTGCTGAAAAGATGGTCAAGCAGGTTTTTGGAGAGTCAAGTGCACATAAGATTCAGCAGATTTCTTTGTCGAATGACACAGTGAAACGAATTAGTGAAATGTCAGCTGATATCATGGAACAAGTGTTACAGGAGATTAAATTGTCGTCGTCTGGTATGTTCGCAGTACAGTTGGATGAGTCAACGGATGTGAGTTCTTGTGCACCGCTACTCTTGATTGTTAGGTATGTATTCATGCATGATGTCAAAGGTGAATATGTTCTGTGCATTGCTTGAAACTACCACGAAAGCTTTACATGTGTTGGAAAAGTTGACTTCTTTCTTCACAGTGAATGGAATAGCCTTGGAAAATTGTTGTGTAGTCTGTACTGATGGAGCTCCAGCAATGCTGGAATCCAAATTGGGACTACAGAAGCATGTCAAGGAAGTACCTCCTAATGCGAAAGTGTATGATTCATCGTTTTGCACTGGTGTCAAAAACCCTCCCTGATGCCCTTTGCAAGGTCCTTGTAACGTCCAAAGATGTTATCCATACAGGCAGGGACTGTAAAACGCCTGGTCTTGTACTCGGGGTCGCTTTATTGGATGTTCATCACAAATAATGTTGCCTACGCCGACGCTCCCCTCGGAGGCCTCTCACGTAGCAACCCTGGTCATAAATCTTGTCCACCTCCCCTCACCTTAAGAGACGGCCCATACACAGACCCCTATCCTGAACAGTACGACTGAAAGGAATTTCGTCTACTTTAACCTTACTTTTACACCAATGCAAAGTATATAACACTGTTTTCTCACTATCAGCTGTTACGCAGATGCTTCACGGACTAACATGAGGTACTTACAGATTGTGGCACCTCTCAATCCCTGGTTAATCCCCAGAAAATTACGGAGCCCTTTACACACTTCTTTCCAATTAGGTGGGTGATCTGCCTCTAGCGGCCTAGACAGCATAAAACAACAAAGTCTATCCATACAAAAGAGATCGTACATATAAACTGAATACATGCAAAGTTTTCCTATGTTACTTTAGGTGAAGCACAAATTTTCTACTTAATAAAAGGCAAACTGAAGCAAGCACTACAAACTAAATATCAGGTCACAAAAAATAAGAGAGACTTTATATTCATGTGATGTGCCGTAACATTCCGGCCCCTTAATATTACTCATTGTCTAACCAAAATTTGGCTTTACTTTGGATAATAAGGAACATACATTGAGTATTCTTATCTTACTCCTTAGTTTGGCTACGTATTTCAGAGTTAAGGACATTTCTATGGCATGATACATTCGCTGATATTGGTATAAGTACTGTAACTTACATAAACGGGTTCCTTTCTTTGTTCTCTTATAAAACTGGGGCCTTCATCTGCCTCACCCTGAGTGATAATAACAAAGCTTGGTCTAGTTTTGGGATACTGGCATGATATTTTGACAGTATATACCATAGACCACTGTATCATTAGTTCATTTTAATTTAATTTTGGCCATTGACAATTAAGGCCCCGCATACAAGAGTATACCCATGCGCCACCTTGTCGAAAATTGCGATAATGCTATCCGACAGTCCCTCAGAGTATGTACTTTCATGTGGACTTGGTGGATGTGATGTATGACCCAAGACATAAGGGCGAAAACCCATAAAAATAACATTGGGTTTACATCGCCAACCTTTATCAAATGCTTTTCGCCCCTATGATTGAGCAAGAGTATACCCATACGCCATCCTCACGGAGAATGGCTTCTCAGCGCGCCATTTTATGCGTGCAGTAGTGTTAACAATCACCAAAGCGATGAGGATAGTCTCATCCCAAGCCTTTTTGCTGTGCTGTAGTAATACTAATGCTCTCGTCCCAAACTTTATCTGGCTGACCAAGCGGTGTGCACTCTGTTGTGTGTGTCGTAACCTACGTAATTTCGGTGGTTATAACACCACAACAGGACACAGTGTGAGTTTTGACTTTGTTTTTTCAGTAAAAAGAAATAATAAACCTTTCATAACTTCCCATGGCTTTGTGTTCACTAACTCTTTCAGCGAGGTTAGTTTTTTTATTGAACCATTGTAATTTTTATTGCAGCATCCACTGTATTCATTTATAAGATTATTCATGTAAAACATCATTATTCCTAGTATAATTGGTGTTATTTTGTTTGTTATTGCATTTAATGAATGTAAAGTGTCTATTGTTCACATAAAAACACAGAACAACAAGGACCAGGTGAAAAAGAAAATGCTACGTATTGATAATTTTTTTTATTTTTTATTTATAAAACTTACTTTTTATGACAATAACCAGGCAAATTCATAACCAACCACTCTACAGACATTCAACTTCATCTTACAACATAAAGGAACTCACTAGCTATTGTCCTGCGGCACTGGTATAGTCAGCCCAAGATCAATCCAGACAGGTCTGCCAGCGAGCACCTGAGGGGTGGGGTCAAGGAGTGAGGTGACGTGTAGTGCGCCCCTCTTGACTTGACCTCATCCAGGATTTTCACCTCGCCTCACCCAAGCTCAGCTGAGAAGGTATTTCACATTGCCAGTTTTAGTTTACCAGTCATACTGGTGAGAACAGGATCACTATGCCGAACAGCTGCTCAGTGTATGGGTGATTCAACAACAGCAAAAAAGCAAAAACATCAGAAAACATTAAATTCTTCCGCTTTCCTAAAACTGAAGAACAACAAAAGCTGTGGATAAATGCCTGTCGACGAACAGACAAAATTAATCCAAAACATGCAGTGATTTGCTCCATTCATTTTAGTGACACTGATATGAAGGATGATGTGGAATCACGTCTTCTCGGAATTAACAATAACAAAGGAAAGAATTACAGACCACTGAAAGACGATGCAGTACCTTCACTTTTCCTACCACACGGTAAGTTTGTGTATAAGACCAGCAGTTGTAGTGTACTTACACCTGTGTGTGTGTGTGTGTGTGTGTGTGTGTGTGTGTGTGTTTAGTAAATAAATGTTGTCTATTACTGAAAAATGGAGTAGGTTGTCTTATACTAGCTTTGAATATATTGCAGTTTCGAATAAACATGAAAAATCCAGCAAGAGATGCGAGATGTATGAGAGGCGAGGGAAGAAGAGAGCTCTCCAGGAAATGTTGCTTGATAGTGATCACGTGGTGCAGAGTTGTGATGTCAGCCAGGAAAACATGTGTGACAAAACTACTGGGAACACAATGCAAAGCACAAAGCACCGTGATAATGGAAGTGATGAAAAAATATTTGAGGATAAGGAGACTACTGTTTCTACATATCCTGACATCCTCGACCTGCAGCGAAAAATAAAGAACCTGGAGGATGAAAATGAACTGCTGTGTAAGGAGAAAAAAATAACTGAAATTGCTTCAAAGACAGATATGACAGATGATGAGTTTCAAACGAAAGTTGAAGGAATTTTTAAGTCAATTTTCAGCAAAACACAAATTAGGGCTATTATCACAAATAAAAAAGTAACTCAATGGACTGATGATGATATAGCCTCTGGGTTGACCCTTCGAAGTTTGAGCCCAAAATGTTATAAGTACCTCAGAAATGTGAAGGGAATTCCTTTACCAGTTGTATCTACCCTAAATGAAAGGGCAAAAAATTTCGATTGTGAACCTGGCTTATTATCATCAGTTTTAGCTTTAATGAAAGCAAAAGCAGAAACTCTTAGCACTATTGAAAGGTTAGCTGTTATGTCATTGGATGAGATCACCATAAAAAAGGAGTGGTGTTACGATAAAAGTACAGACACATTCTACAAACCTCATGACAAAGTACAGGTTGTAATGTTAAGAGGAGTAATAGGTAAATGGAAACAACCTGTTTATTACCAGTTCCATGAAACAAACATGCAGAAAATATTATTAACTGTGATTGAGGAGATTGAAAATGCTGGTTATCCAGTTGTAGCATTGGTGCATGACTTGGGATCAACTAACCTCCGAATATGGAAGGAGTTTGGAATTGATCCTCTTGATGATAAAATTTATTTAAAAAATCCGTGTGCAGACAGGGATAACTTTGTGTTTGCCGACGCTTCTCACGTGATCAAACTGATTAGAAATAACTTTCTTGATAAAAGCTTCTCAATGAAGGACAAGAAGAAAGTTTCCGATTCTGCTATTCGTGAAATGTTAAGTAAGACTAACACAGAATATGGTTTAGCATATAAACTAACAGAGTCTCATCTTAATGTTAGTGGACAACAGAGGCAACGTGTTCAGTATGCTGTGCAGTTGCTCTCTAAGTCATGTGCAAGTGCCATTGAATATTTAGGAGAAAGAGGGCTTTTAGACAGCAATAATTGGAAAGAGACTGCAAGCTTCATACATCTAGTAGATGAATGGTATGATATTATGAATTCCTCTAACATGTATGGTGACCGAGAGTCACGCCATGGATTTGGCATTAACTTAGATCATCAGATAAGTATATTGCATAAGATGACCGACATGATGATGAACATGAGAGTAGGGAATTCTAAACATTTGTATAAATTCCAGAAAGGAGTCATATTATCATGACATTCACTTATAGGACTGTATAAGATGCTACATGATGTGCATGATGCCAAATATATATTGACAAGACGGCTGAATCAGGACTGTATAGAACATTTCTTTGGCTGCATCAGGCAAATGAGTGGACCTTTTGATCATCCAAATGCTGTGAACTTAAAATTTAGGCTTAAAAAAATCTTGTTGGTAAAGATGTTTCACTTCTCAGTGATAAGGTTCCCTCAGAGAGTCAAGATGGTAGTCATGATTGTATGTCAAGTCATGAGTCTCAAGCAGCACAGTCAGGTAAAAGTAAGTGTTATGATGAATGTAATCTGGCAGTGGAGATGTGTCTTACGAGTCTTATGCTCAAGGACTTGGAATTTGATTTACAAAACGAACAAAAATGTATGCCTTATGGAGTGGATGAAAATCAAGAAATGCAGCCAACTAGAAGTGATACCGTTATAGAGGAAGAATCACTTCGCTATATAGGCGGCTACATAGTAAAAAAGTTTGCTTTGAAATACCCACATTTAGGACAAAAGGCTAGCAAATGCAACACGCTTACAAAAACATGGACAGAAGCAATTGATAGAGGGGAACTGCATCTCCCTTCAGATGCTTTCTTTTCCCAGCTACAAATTATGAGGGAGGTATTCAAGGCAGTGCATGGTGACACCCTTTGTGAAGGGAAACACTGCTTGAAATAATTTGTTTCAGCAATTAAAAGCGCTGAACTGGATGTACCTAATGATGTGGTGGTGTTTTTCTCCAAAATTTCTGTGTTTTTCAGAATGTGGTATCTCAGCAAACTGATAGACTTTGAAAAGAAGAAAGAAAAATCATGCAGGAAAATGGCTAGAAAAATGACGAAGCTAACACACTAACATGCAGCAAATTAGAAATTAGAAAAGTAAGTTCTGTGAAGAATCTATTATCTTCTTATGTGGTTCTTTATTAAAATATAAGACAAAATTGTGTATTATAATCCTGTTTAGACAAGTCTCTATTCATGCACAAGGAACTTAATTTCAGTAATAATAATAATAATTATAATAATAATAATAATAAGGGAGAAAATAAAGGATAAAGGAGTGAGCTTAGGGGTATAAGGGGCGCAGATGACAGGTGCGCGGTAGAGAACGAAAACGGGAGCCCCGTCTGGCAGACCTGTCTGGATTGATCTTGAGTCAGGCAAAAAAGTCGTGTCTTCGTTCCGAACCCCGTAAATATTCGAACAGATAAGTGGAAGCAGCAGGGATAGCTTCACAAGTCTGGCAACGGAGTCAGACCAGACGGTGGTGGTGAGTGGATTGGAGGTGGAGGTGGGGTAGTGGAGGGTGTGTGTGCTGTCATGTTTTATATACCATGCATTACCGAAGGGTGGAAGCTGTTGGGAATAACATACTGGATGATAGGGTTATAGTCAATTTTTATCAATAATATGTCGCTAAATGTCTACATATGCATCATCATGAGTTTATATGTAATCAAAATATACTTCAGTTTCATATACATGGGCTGTCATGTCTAATTCATCTTTGATATTTGGAATACTTCAGAGGACGGAATGACTGTGGAATACGTTTCATAACGAGTGTTTGGAATTTAATGGAATGTCATGGTTGTGATAATATAAAACAACATTTATTAGTGACAACATGAATCTCCCCTCTAATTTTTCTGTCGCCCAATATAGATAACTGAATGACTGTGAAGCTATGACTTTTCTACTCTGATGGCTCTGTAGCTATTTCTTCTATAGATAAAGCAGATCTCTTCGTTCAGACTTTCTCCTCCAATTCCACCTTAGACGATTCCGGTGCTGTTCCTCCATCACTTCCCCTCTGACTTCCTCATGGCTAACATTAAAATTTCTTCAGCTGATGTATTTTCTGCCATCACAGGCCTCAATACTAATAAGGCATATGGGCCTGATGGAGTCCCTCCTGTTGTTCTCAAGAACTGTGCTTCTGTGCTTACACCCTGCCTAGGCAAACTCTTTCGCCTTTGTCTGCCAACTTGTGCCTTTCCTTCTTGCAGGAAGTTTCCTCTCATTCAACCAGTCCCAAAGAAGGGTGACCATTCCCAACCCTCTAACTATCGTCCAGTTGCTTTAACATCCTGTATCTCAAAAGTTTTCGAGTATAAATTTTAAAGCATCTTTCCTATCACAACCTTCTTTCTGATCGTCAGTATGGGTTCCGTCAGGGACGCTCCATAGGCGATCTTCTCACCTACCTTTCAGACTCCTGGTCATCCTCCTTTCGGGACTTTGGCGAAAGCATTGCCATTGCACTTGACATCTCAAAGGCTTTCGATCGAGTCTGGCATAAATCTTTATTTTCCAAACTGCCCTCTTACGGTTTCTATCCTTCTATCTGTGCCTTCATCTCTAGCTTCCTTTCTGGTCGTTCTATAGCCGCTGTTGTAGAGGGCTATCGTTCTTCTCCTAGATCTATTAACAGTGGTGTTCCTCAGGGCTCTGTCCTATCACCAACTCTCTTCCTTTTATTCATCAATGACCTTCTGAACTGTACATCTAACCCTATCCACTCATACGCTGATGACTCCACCCTTCACCTCTCCATTCGATTCCCACAACGTCCATCTCAGCAGTTACTTCAAAAGGCAAGGGATGAGGCTATGGCGCACCTAATGTCTGACTTGGTTCGTATCTCTGACTGGGGTAAAAATAATCTGGTTGTTTTTAATGCATCATAGACTCAGTTTTTGGACCTATCAACCCGACAAAATCTTCAACAGGTATACCCACTATTGTTTAATAATATTCAGCTTAATCCTGCATCATCTTTGAACATGCATGGGGTTTCATTTACTCGGTACTTATCATGGAACGATCATATTACATCTCTTGTAAAATCTGCTTCCAAGCAAATGGGTGTGCTAAATGACTCCGTTCCTTCTTTACCTCTGCACAATTGTTGACTCTATACAGGGGTTTTATCCGCCCCTGCGTGGAGTACAACTCTCATGTGTGGGGAGGCTCCCCTCATACAGCTCTTCTCAATAGGGTGGAGTCAAAGGCTTTTCGTCTCATTAACTCTCCCCCTCTTGCTGACTCCCTTCAACCTCTGTCTCTTCGCCGCACTGTTGCATCTTTATCTCTTTTCTATCGCTACTTCAATGGTCACTGCTCCTCTGAACTGTCTGCATGCATCTCTCCACCTCTACGACTGGCGCGTAGCACCCGTCTAGCAGCAAACTCTCACCCCTTTTCTGTCCAACTCTCTAATGCAAGAGTTAACCGTTACTCCCAGTCCTTCATTTATGCAACAGGTCAACTCTGGAACTGTCTCCCTCTGTCTGTATTTCCTGCTTCCTATGATCTCCATTCTTTCAAATGCAGTGTGTCCAGGCATCTCGAAATGAATGGATCTTGAATTTGGCTCTCTCTTGTATTTTGTTTTTTTCTTGGAAGGGACAGTTTTGTGGGCTCCTTGCCTTTGGTACCTTCTTCCTCACATTAAAAAAAATATATATATATGCTGGTGGGTGTATATCTGGGTGTAATCACCGTGCGTAACACCTCTGGCCAGGTTTCCCAATACCCCTTTACCAAAACACTAACCACTTGTGGAAACAAATGCTTTTCTCGTTATTACTGTGAAGGCACCGCATACCTCTGTGCCACACCACACATGGTAATGGCATGTAATATATCCTGTCATGTTCAGAAGGTAAACATACAGTAAAAACACAGCTGTCTGTCTTTTATTCCCATGTTATGTGGCTAGTTGATGCCCGGCGGAGAGGCTGTGGCAGGAAGGTGGGGAGGGGGGGGAGGAACCTCGTCATTTCTGCTAACGCTTGTTTGGCTACATGTTATAGGCATTATTTCAGGTTAACGATACATTTCACTATTTGCAGGTGTTAAATCAGATGTAATATCACGTTTAGCGCCATTACTGTGCTGTGTATTGCTAGACTACACTGCCAACAGTAATTACAGCACACACACACACACACACACACACACATACACTCCTCCACCCCAAATTCACTCACCCCAACCACCGTCTGGTCTGACACAGTTGCCCGACTTGTGAAGCTACCCCTGCTTCTTCCACTTATCTGTTCGAATATTTATAGGGTTCGGAAGGAAGACACGACTTTGTTGGCTGACTATACTAGTTTATGCATAAAAGTAGCAGCATTGTATGCTATGTCGATTTTTTTTTTTTCGGGTAAAAACAATAGTACCTTTACTAAAAAGTTTTTGGAGAAAGTAGAGACAATCAGCTTTAAGGTGATGTAAATGCCATTATCCTAGGTATTATAGTTTTTGCGGTATCGTTCTTCAAAGTTGTAAAAACTTTAAATGCGATTTCCGCCACTTTTAAAAAATGACGCATGGGTATATACTCTTGCACGCGGGGCCTCAATTAATCATACCTTTAATATTCCAAGAAACAGACGCGGCCCACACAGCCTTCTTCTTCTTCTTCTTCTTAGGTTGAAGGGTAGAGAGGCCCACACAGCCAGTTTCTAAGATAAAAAAGGTAAACAAACCCGTTCTCCTTCTTGTTACGTGGGGCAACTAAAATATTCTCTCCTCTCCCATACAGTAGTAGATTACTTGGAGTACTTTGGACTTATTTCCTAATGACATCAATTTGGGACCAGCAATTAGGGAAAACAATTACACTGTCTTCTCAGAGAGATTTCGGTCATAATATCAATGAAAAAAACCCCTGCGTCACTACATATCTACCTAATATATCTCTCGATATCTACAGTATGTGTCTGTTTCACACTATCTGTTTATTCCTTCATCTATATATGTCAGTGAATCAGTCTGTTTATATAAATCTATCTGTCTGTCTATCTATTCCCAGACGCCTTAATCCCATGCAGAGTGGCCACAAACTAATCGCCTCCACGTCGCCCTGTCCCCCGCCATTTCACTGCCCTGCTCCCAGTTCACACCTCCTTCTCTTATATACCTCTCCACTCCATCCCTCCATTTCATCCTTGGCCTCCCCCTCTCTCTCTCCCCCTCCACCTCACTCACATACACTCTCCTTGTCAGTCTCTCACTCTCCATCCTCCCCACATGCCCCAACAACCTCAATGTGTTTCTCTTAACGCTTCCTAACACATGCACATCCACACAACAACGCGCCTTCATATCCTTATTTGTCAGTCTGTCTCTCCATGTGACTCCACAGGCTTCTCTCAAATAACTCATTTCCACTGCTCTCACTCTTGACTTGTGTCCCTCCAACAACGTTCAAGCTTCACTTCCATACGTTAGACTTGGTATCACAATAATGTCATGCAGTAACTTTTTCACTTCCATCCTCACTTTCCCGTTTCTTATCACTGCTTTCAAGGAACCAGCAACCTTTCTTCTTTGTTGCATCCTTTCAAGCACTTCACCCTCCGAACTTCCATTCTTACTCATCACACTACCCAAATACTTAAATGTACTCACATTTTCCATTTCCTCATCATCCAGCCTCACTGTACATTCATTGGCCTCAATTCTCTCGAAGACCATAACTTTACTCTTCCCTACATTCATCTTTAGATTCCGTTTCTTACACACTCTCCCAAACTCATCCACCAAACCTTGCAGTTCCCCTTCGTCTTTACGTAACACAGTATCATCTGGAAACAACAGTACACGTAGTTTCCAAACACTGCCTTCTCTCATTAGGGCCACTCCAACATCCACTGCCCTACCTTGTATCTCCTTATAACCCCATCCATGTACAGATTGAACAACCATGGAGACATGACACATCCCTGTTTCAACCCAACCTTCAAATAGAAAAATTCACTCAGTTCACCATCCACATGCACTGCAGCCTTAGCATCCTCATACATATTCTTCACAGCATTCAACAACTTCCCATCTACTTCATATATTCTTAATACTTTCCACAATCCTTGTCTATCAACTCTGTCATGTGCTTTCTTCAAATCCATGAAGGCCACATACAACTTCCCTCCCTTCTCTAGAAACTTTCCCACTAAAGATCTATGAATGAAATTCTGCTCTGCACAACCTCTTCCCTTCCTAAAGCCTCTCTGTTCTTTTTCGACTAATTCCTCTGTTGTTTCCCTAACTCTGTCAACTCGAACTCTTCCCGCTCCTTCTGGCACCTTGCCAAAAACCTTTCTAACAACTTTACCTCATCATCCTTCCCTCCTCTTTTCTACTCTGATGGCTCTGTAGCTATTTCTTCTACTGATAAAGCAGATCTCTTCGTTCAGACTTTCTCCTCCAATTCCACCTTAGACGATTCCGGTGCTGTTCCTCCATCACTTCCCCCCTCTGACTTCCTCATGGCTAACATTAAAATTTCTTCAGCTGATGTATTTTCTGCCATTGCTGGCCTCAGTACTAAAAAGGCATATGGGCCTGATGGAGTCCCTCCTGTTGTTCTCAAGAACTGTGCTTCTGTGCTTACACCCTGCCTAGGCAAACTCTTTCACCTTTGTCTGTCAACTTGTACCTTTCCTTCTTGCTGGAAGTTTCCTCTCATTCAACCAGTCCCAAAGAAGGGTGACCATTCCCAACCCTCTAACTATCGCCCAATTGCTTTAACATCCTGTATCTCAAAAGTTTTTGAGTCTATTCTTAACAGAGAAATTTTAAAGCATCTTTCCTATCACAACCTTCTTTCTGATCGTCAGTATGGGTTCCGTCAGGGACGTTCCGCAGGCGATCTTCTCACCTACCTTTCAGACTCCTGTTCATCCTCCTTTCGGGACTTTGGCTAAAGCATTGCCATTGCACTTGACATCTCAAAGGCTTTCGATCGAGTCTGGCATAAATCTTTAATTTCCAAACTGCCCTCTTACTGTTTCTATCCTTCTTTCTGTGCCTTCATCTCTAGCTTCCTTTCTGGTCGTACTATAGCCGCTGTTGAAGACGGCTATCGTTCTTCTCCTAGATCTATTAACAGTGGTGTTCCTCAGGGCTCTGTCCTATCACCAACTCTCTTCCTTTTATTCATCTATGACCTTCTAAGCTGTACATCTAACCCTATCCACTCATACGCTGATGACTCCACCCTTCACCTTTCCATTCAATTCCCACAACGTCCATCTCAGCAGTTACTTCAACAGGCAAGGGATGAGGCTATGGCGCACCTAATGTCTGACTTGGTTCGTATCTCTGACTGGGGTAAAAATAATCTGGTTGTTTTTAATGCATCAAAGACTCAGTTTTTGCACTTATCAACCCGACAAAATCTTCCACAGGTATACCCACTTATTTTTAATAATACTCAACTTAATCCTGCATCATCCTTGAACATGCTTGGGGTTTCATTTGCTCGGGACTTGTCTTGGAAAGATCATATTACATCTCTTGTAAAATCTGCTTCTAAGCAATTGGGTGTGCTAAGCCAACTCCGTTCCTTCTTTGCCCCTGCACAATTGTTGACTCTATACAGGAGTTTTATCCGCCCCTGCGTGGAGTACAACTCTCATGTGTGGGGAGGCTCCCCGCATACAGCTCTTCTCAATAGGGTGGAGTCAAAGGCTTTTCGTCTCATTAACTCTCCCCCTCATACTGACTCCCTTCAACCTCTGTCTCTTCACCACAATGTTGCATCTTTATGTCTTTTCTGTCGCTACTTCAATGATCACTGTTCCTCTGAACTGTCTGCATGCATTCCTCCACTTCTACGACGGGCGCATAGCACCCGTCTAGCAGAAAACTCTCACTCCTTTTCTATCCAACTCTCTAATGCAAGAGTTAACCGTTACTCCCAGTCCTTCATTTATGCAACAGGTCAGCTCTGGAACTGTCTCCCTCTGTCTGTATTTCCTTCTTCCTATGATCTCCATTCTTTCAAATGCAGTGTGTCCAGGCATCTCGAAATGAATGGATCTTGAATTTGGCTCTTTCTTGTATTTTGTGTTTTTTTGGAAGGAACAGTTTTGCGGGCTCCTGGCCTTTGGTTCCTTCTTCCTCACATAAAAAAAAAAGTACCCAAACTTATACTTTTCCCATTACACTAAGAAGACAAATGCCCCTATGATTACCACACACTTCTTTTTCCCCTTTTCCTTTGTACAATGGAATAATTATACCTGACTTCCTATCCTCCGGGACTCTACCTTCCTCTCAGGCCAATCTGCACATCTTCTACATCCATTCTATTGCTATCTCTCTCCCATGCTTCAGCATTTCACCACACACTCCATCAATTCCTGGGGCTTACCCCATTTTGACTTTCTTCATTGCTTCCACAATTTCCATCCTACTGATTTCTTCCTCTCTTATCACCTCCCTCCTTCTCCCAGCCATTCCCCAGCCACTTATACTCACATTACTTTCATTCCCTATGTTCAACACTTCCTTAAAGTGTTCTCTCCATCTGCTCACCTTTTCTCCCTCCTCCACTAGTAGCCTAATCTACCATTTTTATCTTTCACTCCCCTACTAACTTCATGGCCACCCTGTCTAACTCTCTTTACCTCATTCCGGAACATTTTCTTACATTCCCTCCACTTTGCACTCAAATCTTTCCAAATTCCTCATCCACTCTCTTCTTACTCTCTCTTACTAATCATTTCACCTTTCTCTTCCTCTCTACATGTAACTTTCTTCCGTTTCTCAACTTCTTCCACGCCGTTTTTTCTCATCCATTCATTATATCCTTTATTCTTTTGTGCCACAGCCTGTCTCACCTCTTCATTCCACCATGCTGTTCCTTGCATCCCCTTTCGTCTTCTCTTCACCCCACTCACCACCTCACATGCTGCACATATTTCTTCTGTGAATATCTTGCACACACATTCCACATCCCCCATCTGCTCCATTTCATATTACCCAATCTTTTCTCCACTTCTTTCTTATATTCTGCCTTTTTCTCATCCACTTGTAACCTTTCCACTCTCCTTGCATCTACTCCTTCCTCCCGTCCTTCCCTTCTTCTTTTCTCCATTTTACTTGGACCTTGATTCTGACCACCACTATGTGGTGGTCAGAAAGTCCATTCCTCCAACCTCTATATGCTCTTGCATCCATACACATCTTTGCATCCTTCCATCCACACAGACATAATCAATCATTGCCTTCCTTTCATTCAGTTCACCACCCACCCTTTTCATCACTCGCCATTTATACCTGTGGATCACTTTGTGCCTGAAGAGGGTATTGGCTATCACCACCCCCCTCCCGGCACAAATGTCCACTAAACTACTGCCATTCTCATCTATCTCAGCAGGCACACCCCACTTACCAACTACTCCATCCTCCTTCACATTCCCTACTTTACCATTCATATCACCAGTCAAAAACACTCTCTCATTCCTTTCAAACTTTTCCATGCACACTTCCACATTTGTCCAGAACTATTCTCTTACTCTGCTTGCACGATCTTGCCTTGGTGCATACACGCACACAATTACTCATGTTTGTACAGTAGTTCAACTTTCAGTCTTACCCACACAATCCTTGAGCCAATTGATCCATACTCTCTTATATTCTTCTTCCATCTGTTACAACAATACATACTCCTTCTTTTGACCTCTCATTCTCACCTATTAATCGTCATCTTTTGTCAGTCCTGGTCCGAGGCTTCTTGTTAGTATTTTTAGTTAGTTGTTTTCCAGGGAGGGGCACTAACCCTCCGCCAAACCACTTGCTGTCACGCAAGGAACACGTGTCGGTTGGTTATAAGGTTACCACCCAGCATTGTAAATGCTTTCCTGGTTTACGGGAAATCATTTGGCTTGCCACTCAATGTAGAGCTACCCTAAAAGCAGAGTACCACTACACTAAGTGGGTGGATGATGGGCACCCCCACCTATATCAAGTTATTTATATCTGTCTAACTATCACTCTGTCCATAAATAGTGAAAATGAAGCAAGTGAGTGATTCTGTGAATGCTGGTGACAGTGATGAAGTAACTGAATGATAGGAGTTGCACAACTGAATGATTCAGTTTCTGACAGAAGTAGTGATGAGCGACTGAATGCATGATAATGATATAATTTAATTTTACTTACACTAAATTCAGTATGCCACTACACCTGTATTCACATGTTAATAAGTATATAAAAATTATGGACATATTTGGGTTCTTTAACATGCATGTCAATTTATCCCGGGGTGAGTAACGATTGCCCCATATTTGGGTAAATTGTGATGAATGACATGCCATCATAAACCTTTAAATTACCACATGGTAAAAATGTGTTCGTTAATTTTGTCTATATTTATGATAAAAGAACATATTTTCCTGCTTCCAGACAAAATATCATTAAATTATACCATTAACCTATGATGCAATAAGGAAATATAAGAAAAAATGTCACAACAAGACCAGGGCCCCTATTCAAAAACGTTCCTAGGAAAGTCCTAAGAACTGCTCTCAGCTGGGACCGTGTCTTGGGAATCGATTCATAAACACTACCTAGGACGTACATGGCAATTCCTACCCAGGAATTTTCCCAAGTCCCAGACTTAGGAAAAATGCTAACCGTAGCAATATTTTTTTTCGAAAATGCAGTTTTTGGTCAAGATAGAGAGATATATTATTTAGTAAAATACTCTAAGTCACAAAATGATTATAGAAATAATGTAGGTGGATTTCTTGATGAATGTAAGTATCTATTTTCCAGTTACATTTTCTTTTTTCTGTGGACGCTAGGCTATCGTGTATTGTAAACATACAGACGGCGCGGGAGCATTCAACCTCCTAGAAGAATGCGCCCCGGTGGAACCTCTCGGTTTTCAAACATTCTTTTAAGTCCACATTCATTGAGTATCCTAGCATCATGCACTGACCCTGGCCACTTGGCCAAACAGTTAATAATTCTGTACTTGGCATCAAAAACAACTTGTACATTAATGCTATGATACCGCTTTCTGTTCACATATTCTTCTTCAAACTCTTTTGGGGCTATTATTCTCACATGTGTCCCATCAATTGCTCCACCCACCCCGGGGAAGCCAGCAATCTCCATAAATTCGATTTATTTCCTTTGTAGTTCTTGGGGGTCTGTGGGGAACTTCAAGAATCTACACATTATTTCACGTCCGTAGAACGCATTTAATGTCTGTGAGATAAATCTGCTGACTGTAGGCTGTGAGGGTCCCAAATCATCACTGCAGCATAGTTGCATTTTACCTGTGGCCAAATATCTCAACAAAATTATCACTTTCATCTCCGGGGTAAGTGCCTGGTTCCTCTCAGATGGACTTTGCAGGACATCTCTTACCAAGTCAGTAACAAAAATAATTCCTGCACGATCCAAACGGTATCTGCTTATCAGTTCTGAATCACTTAATTCATTCAACACGTCCCTACGTGGGCGAAAAGTTCTCTGCTGACGCCTCGGAGCTTGTTGTTGTTCGGCCATTTTCAGGTCCTAGGAATATTCCTAAGTCGTAAGTCACCTCCCTGGCTACACCTAAAATCTCCGTGTCTTAGGACCAGTCCTAGGACGTGGGAGCGTTTATAAACAAGTCCTGCGACTTGGGATCAGTTCCTACGACTTGCGACTAGTTCCTAGGTCCCAGGACCTTTTATGCATACGGGCCCAGGTCTCCCCTACTGTTTACCTACCCTCTAATTCTACTGTGAAAAATTCTTCAACTCTCTTGCATCTAAGATGGAACACATCCTATCAATTTTTCCTTTTACTTAAATCTCCATTTTAGGTGATATTAATGTTCACCACCATCTTTGGCTTTCCTTTCTAGTCATTGATCCACCTGGCAAATAAGTCTACATCTTTTCTATCCTTAACGACCTGCAGCAGCTTGTACACCACTCTGCCTGTAACCCTGACCGCCTTGGTGAGTTCCAACATACTTGACCTCTTCCTTACAACTTTTCCTTCGGCATATTCTGTTATTTTTTTCTCTCCATTAAGCTCCTCTGATCACATCCTTATCACCTTAACCTGTCCTATCACTCCAGTAAGGCGTGTGGATCCTCCCAAGACGCAGTGACTATGGCACTTTGGAGCTGCTGATTGGGTGGCCCTCAGGCAGTACTTCTTTGATTTTCCCTAGAATGATTATTGCTTCCATGACCAAGAGCTATCTGAGTGTGCTTTGTGCATTACGGAGGTTATTCTCTCGAATATGGAAGGATACATTCCTTTCCTATATCCTTTAATTATTAAAAAAAAAAAAAAAAGAGAGGAAAAACTTGATTTATTCAAACACATTCTAATGCTGTCCACGAAAAAGAGGTCTACAAAAGGTACCAGAGCCAACCCACCCCTGAATCTCATCTCTTCTATGTCTCTGCTCAGAATTGTGTTAAGTCTGTCCTTCACTCTTCTAAAAATAATACCATTCATACAAAATGCTCCAAACTCTCCAACTCAAATTCATCCCTTTCCTCATGGCACCTTGCCACCCCATCATCCTTCCCTCCTCTTTTCCACTCTGATATCACTGTAGCCCCTCTCCTGGTGACGACTGTACGAGGTGCCTGGAACCACTGTCTGACACACCATTTCTGCAACATTCGCGGCCTTTCCTCTTTCTTGCTGTCGAACACCACCTCTCCTCTAAACCTCACCTTCTCTTTTTAACCGAGACTCAGCTGTCTGAGGCAACTGACAGCAAACCCTTTTCTGTATCCTCCTGCTTTCTCTATACTCATTTCAAAGCCAAAGGTGGCTGTTGTGTATATGTATGCAACGACTTATTTGCTCTCGTGTTCCTGAACTTGATTCTTCCGAATTCTCTACACCCTGGCTTTGGCTTTCCTGTTATTCTTTGACTAAATATATCTACACTGTTTACTTATCCTCTGATTCTACTGACTATCAAAAATTCTTTGACTCTCTTACTTCTACGATGGAACACATTGTAACCATTTCTCCTTTCTCTGAAATCTCCATTCTAGGAGATTTCAATGTTCACCACCACATTTGGCTCTCCTCTCCTTTCACTAATCCACTTGGTGAACAAGCCTACATCTTTTCTATCCTAAATGACCTAGAACAGCTTGTACAGCACCCTACCTGTATCCCTGACCGCCTTGGAGAGAGCTCCAACATAACTGACATCTTCCTGACAACTAATCCTTCTGCTTACACTGTTAATCTTTTCTCTCCGTTGGACTCCTTCGATAACAACCTTATTACCTTAACCTGTCCTATCGCTCCGGTGTGGCCTGTGGACCCTCCAAAGAAACGTCGTCTGTGGTACTTTGGAGTTATGGATTGGGAGGCCCTCAGGCAGTACTTCTTTGATTTTCCCTGGAATGAGTATTGCTTCCATGGCCGGGAGCCATCTGAGTGTGCCTTGCGCATTATGGAGGTTATCTTTTGGGCATGGAAGCATACATTCCTTTCTCATATCCTCTGACTCTTGCAAGAAAGCCTTGGTTTAATTGCTCTTGTTCTAATGCTGTCTGCAAGAAGGAGAAAGCCTTTAAAAGGTACCAGAGCCAACCCACCCCTGAATCACATCTTGTTTATGTTTCTGCCCAGAATTGTGCAAAGTCTGTTCTTCGCTCTGCTAAAAATAATTTCATCCGTACTAAATGCTTTCAACTCTCCAACAGAATTCTTCCTGTTCCTTCTGGCACCTTGCCAAAAACTTTTCTAACAACTTTACTTCATCGTCCTTCCCTCCCCTTTTCTACTCTGATGGCTCTAGCTATTTCTTCTACTGATAAAGCAGATCTCTTCGTTCAGACTTTCTCCTCCAATTCCACCTTAGACGATTCCGGCGCTGTTCCTTCATCATTTCCCCCCTCTGACTTCCTCATGGTTGACATTTAAATTTCTTCAGCTGATGTATTTTCTGCCATCACTGACCTCAATACCAACAAGGCATATGGGCCTGATGGAGTCCCTCCTGTTGTCCTCATGAACTGTGCTTCTGTACTTACACCCTGCCTAGGTAAACTCTTTCGCCTTTGTCTTTCATCTTGTACCTTAACTTCTTGCTGGAAGTTTGCTCTCATTCAGCCTGTCCCAAAGAAGGGTGACCATTCCCAACCCTCTAACTATCGTCCATTTGCTTTAACATCCTGTGTCTCAAAAGTTTTCGAGTCTGTTCTTAACAGAAAAATTTTAAAGCATCTTTCCTATCACAACCTTCTTTCTGATCGTTAGTATAGGTTCCGTGAGGGACACCTCACTGGTGATCTTCTCACCTACCTTTCAGACTTCAGACTCCTGGTCATCCTCCTTTCGGGACATTGGTGAAAGCTTTCCCATTGCACTTGACATCTCAAAGGCTTTCGATCGAGTCTGCCATAAATCTTTAATTTCCAAACTGCCCCCTTACGGTTTCTATCCTTCTATCCGTGCCTTCATCAAAAGCTTCCTTTCTGGTCGTTCTATAGCCGCTGTTGTAGACGGCCATCGTTCTTCTCCTAGATCTATTAACAGTGGTGTTCCTCAGGGCTCTGTCCTATCACCAACTCTCTTCCTTTTATTTATTAATGACCTTCTAAGCTGTACATCTAACCCTATCCACTCGTACGCTGATGATTCCAACCTTCACCTTTCCATTTGGTTCTCGCAACTTCCATCTCAGCAGTTACTTCAACAAACAAGGGATGAGGCTATGGCGCACCTAATGTCTGACTTGGATCGTATCTCTGACTGGGGTAAAAATGATCTTGTTGTTTTTAATGCATCCAAAACTCAGTTGTGCGTGGATGTAGTACGACTGAGGCTAAATGGGAGGAGATTGGGTGAATGTTTGTGAGAAGAAAGTTGGATGTGTTAGCTTTGAGTGAAACGAAGATGAAAGGGAAGGGTGAGTCTATGTTTGGAAGTGTGAAAGGAAGATTGTCAGGTTTTGATAGAGGAAGGGTAAGAGAGGGTGTGGCCTTGTTAGTGAGTCCTGAAGTACAGCTGTGTGTGATTGAATGGGAGGAGGTGTCATCAACACTGATGTGGGTGAATGCAAAATTTGAACGTGAGTTGTGTGTGTTTGTGAGTGCATATGGGCCTGGTAGTGAAAGGGATGAGGAAGAGAGTGAGCCTTTCTGGAATGATGTTGATGAGTGTCTGCAGAGTTTTGGAGCGAATGTGAATGTGGTAATGATGGGAGATCTGAATGCTAGAGTGGTGAATGTAGCATTTGAAGGTGTAGTTGGTATGCATGGTGTGCCTGGAAGAAATGAAAATGGGGAACGAATGATAGGGATGTGCGTTGAGCGAGAGATGGTGATTGGAAATACGCTGTTTGAGAAGAAAGATATTTATAAATATACATGGGTGAGACAGGAGGGTGGAAGGGTTGTTGATAGAGCTTTGATGGACTATGTGGTTGTGTCCAGGAATGTAATAGGAAGATTGTTGGATGTGAGAGTTCTGAGAGGGGAGGGTGGAGGTATGTCTGACCACTACCTGGTGGAGGGAAAGTTAAGAGTAGATAAGAGATGGGTGAGAGCTAGGAGGGTTAGGTGTGGCAGGGAGGTTTTGAAAATGAGTGAGTTGGATAAAAGAGAGAAAATTATAGAGTATCAGGAGAAATTGAAAGATGAGTGGAACGCAGTGAAAGATCAGGAAAATGACAGTGTGAAGGAGGAATGGCAGTTGTTTAAGAGTGCTGTGGTGGGGCATGCAGAAGAGGTGTGTAGTGTGTGAGGTGTGGGTGGTGGTGTAAGAAAAGGAAGTGAATGGTGGTGCGAGGAAGTAAGTACTCGTATGGCTGTGGCTGAGAAGAGACATGCCTATGAAGTGTGGCTGCAGAGGAAGGATGAGGTGTCATATGAGAGGTATAAGGAAAAGAGGAATAGGGCGAGAAGGGCTGTGCGTGATGTTAAAGTAGCAGCAGATGAGAGGTGGGGCATGCGGCTGACTGAGAATTTTCAACAGGATAAGAAAATGTTCTGGAAGGAGGTGAAAAGGGTGCGAAAGGGAGAGTCTGGGAAGGAAGAGCGAGTAAAAGCAGAGGATGGAAGGATGTTAATTGAGTTGGATGCAGTAAGGAAGAGATGGGCGGAGTATTTTGAAAGATTGTTAAATGTAGAGGAGGAAAGGGTGGCTGAGATTGTGGTGGATGGAAGGGTGCAAGGAATAAATGTGTTGGGAGAGTTGAATGATTCTTTGATCACGAAGGAGGAAGTGGAGAAGGCAGTAAAGGAGATGAAACAGGAAAAGCTGCAGGTATGGATGAGTGTGCTGTGGATTGCCTGAAAGTGACTATTGTTGACTAGTTAGTAAGAGTGTTGAATGTGTGCTTTGTGAAAGGTATGGTGTCAGTTGACTGGGCAAGTGCTTGTGTGGTCCTCTTGTATAAAGGCAAGGGTGATAAGTATGAATGTACTAGCTTTAGGGGTAGAAGTCTGTTGAGTGTTGAAGGTAAGGTGTATGGTAGAATGTTAATTATGAGAATGTTAATTATGAGCAGTGTGGCTTTAGGAGAGGGAGAGGATGTGTGGATCAGGTGTTTGCTGTGAGACAAGTGTGTGAAAAGTATTTAGCAAAAGGCAAGGATGTGTTTTGGGCATTCATGGATTTAGAGAAAGCATATGATAGAACTGATAAGGAGGCTTTATGGACTGTTTTAAGATTGTATGGACTTGATGGTAGGTTACTTAAAGGGGTGAAGAGTTTTTATGTAAATAGTAGAGCGTGTGTAAGAGTGGGAAATGCTGTGAGTGATTGGTTTCCTGTGAGAGTAGGGTTGCGACGGGGATGTGTGATGTCGCCTTGGTTGTTTAATATTTATATGGATGGTGTTGTAAGGGAGGTTAATGCAAGAGTTTTAGGTGGAGGTCTGAGTTTGGTGAATGTTGATGGTGGAGAGTGGAATCTGAAGCAGCTGCTGTTTGCAGATGATACTGCACTGGTGGCTGATTCAGAGAGATTGAGACAGTTGGTAGAGGAGTTTGGAAGGGTGTGTGAAAGGAGGAAATTGAAAGTAAATGAGAATAAGAGTAAAGTGATGAAGTGTACGAGGTTGGTAGATGGTAGGGGGATGAATATAGTTGTGAATGGTGAGTTGCTGGAGGAGGTAGAGTGTTTTAAATATTTAGGGTCACATGTTGCTGTGGATGGAAGAATAGATGCAGAATTGAAGTTTAGAATGAATGAAGTAAGAAAGGTGCTGGGAGGAATGAAAAAGGTGTTTAGATGTCGTTCGCTTAGAATGGATGTAAAAAAAAGGCTGTATGAGGGTGTTGTGGTACCGACTGCGTTATATGGGGCTGAAACATGGAATATGGGTGTAGCAGAGAGGAAAAGTTTGAATGTAATGGAGATGAGGTGTCTAAGGAGTATGTGTGGAGTGACGCGTGTGGATCAAGTGCAAAATGATGAAGCGAAGGTGAACTGGATTGTTCGGGAGATGGCTTATAGAGTTGAGCAGAGGGTGTTGCGATGGTTTGGGCATAAGGAGAGAATGGATAATGAGCGATTGGTGAAAAAGATAACTAGATCTGATGTGAGAGGTGTAAGGCTGAGAGAGAGACCACGAATAGGATGGATGGACAGTGTGAAGAGAGCGCTGGATGTGAGAGGGATGTCTGTTGAGCAAGGAAGAATGGCTGTGCGTGACAGAAATAAATGGAGAGAAATTGTGAATGAATAAATGATGACACAGCCCTGAGGGGTTATTCTCCCGCATTTGGTCCAATCAGTTAGTCAGGTCAGGTGCGGGTAAGGGGATGGGTCTATTGTGATGTGGCAGGGGTAAACCAGCTCTGCTGTCGGGCCCTGCTGCAGATGTCACTGATTGCACTGCGCAGTTGACCCTTGTGCGGTGTGGTGCGGTGAGGATCTGTCCCTTCTCCCTTTTGGGGCTAAGATGCGAATGAATGTGTTTGAATGGATGAGTAAATGGGAAGTGTGTCGTCCTGACTCGGCTACCTCCCTTTCCTTGGGGGAAGTAGCCTAGGTATATAGATAGATAGATAGAAAACTCAGTTTTTACACATGTCAACCCGACAAAATCTTTCACAGGAATACCCACTAATGTTTAATAATATCCAGCTCAATCCTGCATCATCCTTGAACATGCTTGGGGTTTCATTCACTCGGGATTTATCTTGGAAAGTCATATTACATCTCTTGTAAAATCTGCTTCCAAGAGATTTGGTGTGCTAAACCATCTCTGAACCTTCTTTACCCCTGCACAGTTGTTGACTTTATACATTGGTTATATTCGCCCCTGTGTAGAGTGCAACTCTCATGTGTAGGGAGGCTCCCCACATACAGCTCTCCTCAGTAATGTGGAATCAAAGGCTTTTCGTCTCATTAACTCTCCTCTTACTGGCTTCCTTCAACCTCTGTATCTTCTCCGCACTGTTGCCTCTTTATCTCTTTTCTATCGCTACTTCCACGGTTACTACTCCTCTGGACTGTCTGCTTGCATCCCTCCACCTCTATGACGGGTGCGTACCACCTGTCTAGCAACAAACTCTCATCCCTTTTCTGTCCAACTCTCTAATGCAAGAGTCAACAGCTACTCCCAGTCCTTCATTTATGTAACAGGTCAACTCTGTAACTGTCTCCCTCTGTCTGTATTTCCTACATCCTATAATCTCCAGTCTTTCAAACGCAGTGTGTCCAGGCATCTCAAAATTAACGGATCTTGAATATGGCTGTTTTTTTGTATTGTTTTTGTTTTTTCTTGGAAGGAACTGTTTTGCGGGCTCCTGGCCTTCTTCCTTGCAAAAAAAATATATATATATATTTCTTCTATTGATAAAGCAGAACTCCCACCTCTTCTCCTCTATGTTGACTCTGTAGCCATTTCTTCTACTGTAAAGCTGAACTTTTCACTCAGACTTTCTCCTCCAATTCCACCTTCAGATGATTCCGGTGCTTTTCCTCCACCACTTCCCTTCTCCGACTTTCTTATGGCTGACTTTAACTTTTTCAATTGTATTTCCTATCATCACTTGCCTGAATACTAACAAGACATATGGGCTTGATGGGGTTGCTCCTATTGTCCACAAGAACTGTGCTTCTGTGCTTATAACCTGCCTAAGTAGACTCTCACCTTTTTCTGTCACCTTGTACCATTCCTTCTTGCTGGAAGTTTGCTTTCATTCAGCCAGTCCCAAAGAAGGGTGACCATTCCCATCCCTCTAAATATCGCCCAAGAGCTTTGACATCCTGTATTTCAAAGTTTTTACATCCATTCTTAACAAAAAAGTTTTAAAGCACCTTTCCTATCACAACCTTCATTCTGATTGTCAGTACAGATTCAGGACGCTCCATTGGCGATCTTCTCACCTGCCTGTCAGACTCCTGGTCATCATCCTTTCGGAACTTTGGCGAAGGCTTTGGCATTGCACTTGACATCTCAAGTGCTCCATTGGCGATCTTCTCACCTACCTCACCGACTCCTGATCATCATCCGTTCGGAACTTTGGCGAAGGCCTAAGGCATAAATCCTTAATTTCCAAAATGCCCTGTTATGGTTTCTATCCTTCTATCTGTGGTTCATCTCTAGTTACTTTTTTTGTCGTTCTATTGCTGCTGTTGTAGACGGCCACCATTCTTCTAGAGCTCTCAATAGTGGTGTTCCTCAGGGCTCTGTCCTATCACTAGCTCTCTTCCTTCTATTCATCAGTATCTTTCTAAGCTCTACAACGAACTCTGTCCATTTATACGTTGATGATTCCACCCTTCACCTTTCCATTTGCTTCCCACAGCGTGCAACACAGCAGGTACTTCAGTAAACAAAGGATGAAGCTATAGGCCACCTAATGTCTGACTTGGCTTATATCTCTGATTGGCGTAAAAGTAATCTTGTTGTTCCCTCCGACAAGGAGAGTATTGTTTTCACCCCTGTTAGTTTGTTCGTCGGTTAGCAGGATTACTAAAAATGTAAGAGAGATTTTAACCACATTTGGCGGGTAGATAGCCCATCTCCCTCGGAACAATCGAATAACTTTTGGGACCGATCTGGATCGTGTTACAGTTTATGGATCTGGAAAATACTTTTTGTAAAACCCTAATAAATGATCAGCAACCCTAACCCATCATGAAGAATGGTTTAGAAACTGCGCTTCCTTTGTTTAAAAACTGTGACATGTTTGTTATTATTAATTCACAAAATTAATTTAAATAAAATGTTGGAAATGATCCAGATGTTGCCCTTGTCGGAGAGATGCTCCCCACTGAGTGCCCCTCTACTTTTTAATGCATCAAAAACTCATTTCTTAGATCTTTCAACCCGACAAAATCCCCGGCAGAGTATTCTCTAATTTTCAACAATATTCAACCCAATCCTGCATCATCTTTAAACATACTTGGGTTTAATTCTTTCGGGATTTGTCTTGAAAAGACTATATTCCCTCTCTTGCAAACTCCGTTTCCAATAGATTAGGTGTGCTAAGCTGGCTCAGTGCCTTCTTTACCCCCGCACAATTGTTCACTTTATACATGGGATTTATTTGCCCCTATGTAGAGTACAACTCTCTTGTGTGGGGTGGCTCCTTACATACAGCTCTTCTCAGCAAGGTGGAGTCAAAGGCTTTCCGTTTCATTAACTCGTCTCCTCTTACTGGCTTCCTTCAGCCTCTGTCTCTTTGCTGCACTGTTGCATCTAAATCTCTTTTCTATCTCTACTTCAATGGTCATTGCTCTTCCTCACTATCTGCTTGCATCCCTCCACCACTACAACGGGGGTGTATCACCGGTCTAGCAACAAACTCTCATACCTTTTCTTTCCATCCTTCTAATGTATGAGTTAACCGTTACTCCCAGTCCTTCAAATATACAACAGGTCAACTCTTGAACTGTCTCCCACTGTCTGCATTTCCTCTGATCTGAAGTCTTCAAACGCATTGTGTCCAGGCATCTCGAAATTAACAGATCTTGAATTTGGCTCTCTGTTATCTTGCTTTTTTTTTTTTTTTTTTTTTTTTTTTCCCTGGAGGGAACAATTTTGTGAGCTCCTGGCCTTTGGTTCCGTCTTTCTTGCATAAAAAATATGACAGTGAGCTGCATGAGGTAAATGCGTTGTGGTGCTGAAGGCTACATTGCAGTGTGAGGATAATGGATTGCTTGTGAGCTGTATCTGGCATTGCTACTGAAGCAGGGAAGGGTGATGCTGTTTGACTGGAGGTTGTCGATGGCTGTGGTAGTTATATGTTTAAGTTTGTCAGATGTAGTGATGGGTAGAGAAAGAGAGATTTTTATGATGTGTTCAGTGCATTATTGGAAGAATGTTTGGGTTTTATTTCTTTTTGTTGGTGAGTGATGTAACATAAAGTTACTTAGGATGGATGGATCTTAGCCGAATTAATGAACTTCTTCCTCTAATATTCATGTGGTCCTTGCGTAGGAGTATTTTCGTACCTTAATGGAAATGCGCTGCGTTTGTGGTCTTTATTCATACTGATGTTAATCTCGTTATTTATTTTATTTTATTTATTTATTTTTTCTTTTAGCCCTTCCGTGTTTGAGGCAGGTAAAGTGGGGCCCAGATTGTGCTCGCGTAATTCACAACCGTTCTAAAGAACTGTTTACCGGCTGCTCACAGAGATTCCATTGTTGTCGAAGGTAGTGATTGTGAGTGTTTTCAAGACATCAAATTTGCGAGATGGCATTGCATTAATGTTCCTTGTATGTTGCGAAAAGTTAATGTGTGTATATCAGTTCTGAAGTGGGTAATAGATTATGGGGTGACTCTCCAGCGGATTTTTTTTTTTTTTTTTTTTTTGTAAAATACTGAGACTTAATGACGTGCTTGAAATTTGTGTCTGTCTGGAGTGAGGAGGTGACGACTGATTTGGTGGATGAAGCTAGTCATTGCGTTTTGTCTAAGCCAGTGTTCTTCTACTGAATATACGTGCTGCTGAGGCTGGCCTGCTGCTTGTTGAATTTTGTAGTGCTGTGAACCCGTTGCTAGGTCATCAGCAATGTGCAACGCGGTTACTGAAGGACTTAGTAGGTAGTGGAGGAAAAAGGTAAAAAGTGACGATGAAAGGATTAAGCCCTGTGGGACACCACTGGATACGATTATAACTTATAACTTTGGTTTCGATGAAGCACTTAGGTTCATCTGCCTGACAGGAAGTTGTCTTCTTTGTTTACGATTTACTCCTTCTCGTTAGAAAATATCTTCGTACTACACTGAAAGCTTTGTTTACGCGCATTGCCGCTGATGTGTTTCTTAATGGAAAATATTAAACCATCTAACATGAACTAAATAAACTTGAAAAAGGTGTGTGGTGGCTGAGCACTTGGTTCGGAATCAACTTTGGGAGTCAGACAGAGGGATATAGGCAACGATGTTCCATAGGATTAGTATTTCCATAATTTGGGATGGTTTACAAAACAGGAAAACGATGAAGGGCTACTGGGTGTTAAGCTGGTTTAAGTTTAGAAATGAAGATACTTTGTTCCAGATACTGCATCAGGGATTTGGCTGCGAGACCAAGAAGGATTACACAATTCAGAGAGGATGTTTAAGGTAATGGGCCCAGAGATTTTTAAGTGGATTCTTGAGGTCTGGTCTAGTCCAGTTGCTTTGGAATTTTATGTGGATTTGATCATTTTGCTCGTGCTCGTGTGTTCTTACCTAATTGTTCTTACCTAATTGTATCTTTACAGGAATGAGTCAAGCTCGTACTGTCCCGTGTATTAAATCATTTTTTTCATACATATCTTTAAATTTAAGAATAGTTTTGGACCACACTATTTCATTCGGTGGTGCATTCCACTGATCAGTTGCCCACTTTGGGAAGCTGAATTTCCTTACGTCTCTATCACCTCTCTTTTTATGTAGTTTTTTTTGCAGTGTCCTCATACCGATGCTTCCCCATAAGTTATATATTCAATTATGTCTATTTTCTCTTTCCCTGAGATGCATTTATATAGCCTAATTATGTCTCCTCTTTTCCTTCTCTCCTGTAGTGTTGGTAGATTCAGTTTTTCTAGTCTTTCTTCGTAGCTTAGATCCCTTAAACTTGGTACCCAACTTGCAGCTGTCCTTTGTACGGATGTGTTTTTTGAGATAAGGATTCCAGACTACCGATGCATACTCCAGAGTTGATCTGATGAATGATGTTATTATCTTTCTCAGCATGTCTTCATTTATATATGTGAATGCTCTCTCATATTTTAAGCATTGTATACATGTTACGTACCTTCTTACTGATGTGGTCAGCCAGAGATAGTCTGTTACTGATAATCACTCCTAGGTCCTTCTCTCTTTCTGATATGAGTAGGGTTGAACTACCTAATCTATAATTCCAATCTGGTCTTTTTTCACTTTTACCAAACTTAATTCCATGACATTTGTTCTCATTAAATTCCATTTGCCATTTATTGCTCCATTGAAGCGTATTTAATTCTTTTAGCTCTCTGCAAGAATCTGTTAGTAATTTTACTTTGTATTTTTGCATCATCAGCAAACATATTCATTTAGATAGCTTCCATTTCCTGTGTTACTGTCTGTCATTTATATATACTAAATATATAGCTGGTGCCAGCACTGAGCCCTGTGGTGAGAATTTAGAAATGAAGACTTTTATGTTGCTACGAGGAATATGAGGACTCTATTGAAGGTGGTAACCGCTTTCTCGGTGTTGAAGAAGGATATCATTTGAAAGTTTCAAGTTCTTGTTTCCTTGTGTGAATCATGTTCTGCTGGTGTGGTTGCGGTCTGTGAAGGTATTCCCGTCTTTTACATATACCTGTCCATCTATCTATCTATCTATCCATCTATCTATCTGTCTATCTATCTATCTATCTGTCTGTCTGTCTGTCTGTCTATCTATCTATCTATATCCATCCATCTATCTGTCTATACCAGTATATATATATATATATATATATATATATATATATATATATATACTCTTACATATATCTGTCTATCTACCTAGCTATCAGTCCATCTATCTATCTGTCTATCTATCTATCCATCTATCTATCTATCTATCTATCTATCTATCTATCTATCTATCTATCTATCTATCTATCTATCTATATATATATATATATATATATATATATATATATATATAAATTTGCTTCATCTTGTGTGATACGACAATGGGGAGGTGGTTGGATGAGAAGCTATGCACTACTTTCCAGGTGGTGTGAATGGCTGGTGTAGGGGTACATAAAATGAGGTCGTTTAGGTGACTACCTCATTAGGTTTGAGGGGAGGTCGTGATGGGGTGTGGTATGGTTCAGGATGTTTGGGTGATGTTCTTGAATGAGGGCTCCTCGGTGTTCCATGTCCGTGTGTTTATCCAATGGGGACCTTTTGCAATAAAACCAACGAGTATTATTTTGGCAGAGATGTTCATACAGGGTAGGGGACAAGGAATACCTTATGGTGCAAAAATTTTAGCGATGGTGTGTTATACTGTATTATGTTGCATATCACGAGTACACCGCGTGTTTGCCTTGTAAGAGCGATATTTCTGTTGTGTTGTCATTGGATACATGCTGTTTTGTTTGTTGTGTGATGTTAGTGAAAGTAATATTGTTTTTCATGAGTTTTGATCATGCCACCCCGTTTCCAGTCATTTGTTTGTCCAGCTATTGTGTAGCCGATGAAATGTGGAGTGCGTGATCTGTTTTTGAGCTTAGTGTTCTGTATCTTCTGTATTAGTGCTGTGTCGATCCTGTGTATGGAGGAAAATGTATAGTTATGTAGTCTCTGTTTTCATTTTCGTTTATGTTTAGTTGTAAAATCATTAGTGTCGGGTTGTTTTGTTTGTGCTAGTGTAGTCTTTTGTGATGCTGCAGTCATATGTCCACACATCACGTGAGGTGTGTTGTTTATGGGCAGATTCGTACTGCGGTTGCATCTGACTGAACAGTCACCGTGTGTAATGTTTGTGTTGCATGTACGACATGTGTAGCTTATTTGTGGGGGCCATTGTTGTATTTGGTGTTTCCGATTAGGAGTGGTAAAAAAGGAATGTCAGGCCGGAGTTTAGGTCCTCTAGAAGGAAAGACGAAAATATGCAGATCTGCGCCAACGCCAAAGCCCACCGTCCTTCTTTTGGGGAATGGTGTGAGGCTGAGGGACGTTTGTGCAATCAGGCACGCCCTCCATCCGGGTACACCGCCGCCAAAACGGAAAGTTGTTCCTTTCCAGCACCACAGTAATCGGTGAGAAAGCGATCTTAGAGGGAAATATATGCATTAATGCATTCATGAGAGAAAGAGGTCGAAGGAAGTCAGTAAGAGGAGGGGAGTTGTTGTTGAGAAAGGCCCCATAAACACTGTCTGTCTTCTCAGTACTGAGGTCAGTATGGACAGATGGTATTACTGGAGCTAGAAAAAACATTATCTTACCATTTGGTCCCTGGTTAATATGTATCTGGCAACACTGTCGACAATTGTCAGGGGTATAATGATCATAATTTTCTTCTATCTATCTATCTATATACCTAGGCTGCTTCCCCCAAGGAGAGGGAGGTAGCCGAGACAGGACGACACACTCCCCATTTACTCATCCATTCAAACACATTCATTCGCATCTTAGTCCCAAAGGGGAGAACGGACAGATCCTCACCGCACCACACCGCACAAGGGTCAACTGCGCAATGCAATCAGTGACATCCGCAGCAGGGCCCGACAGCAGAGCTGGTTTACCCCTGCCACATCATAACAGACTCATCCCCTTACCCGCACGTGACCTGAAATAGCTGATCTTACCTGTCTTAATTAAGTTTTGACTCACCACGGAACTCCATAGTCTTTTCGTCCTTACCATCAGACTGCTTGATAATCACACTTCATTCACACACTGTTATTAATATTATTATTACTAAGAAATTGTTTTCTCTGCCGTTCACCTCACACCTGCACAACCTTCCTCCCCCCTCCCTCTATCACCTCCTTCTCCCTCTCCCCCTTCTTCTCTCCTAACAAATAACCCCCTTCCTTCCCTCTTCCACCTTACTGAATACTCGTAAACTTATATATATATATATATATATATATATATATATATATATATATATATATATATATATATATATATATATATATATATATGTAGTTATATGGCTAGTCAAAGCAGTAGGTAGTTTAATTAAGACGAAATACGGAAATGGTGGCCATCAAACCTCTGACAATAGCCGATAGTGTTATCAGGTAAATGTTAGCCTAGGACCAAATGCTAGGGCAACGTTTTACTAGAGCCAATGGTACACCTTCTTCAGTAATTTTTTCTACAGGCATGAAGAAGAGGGAGGGAGAGATGGAGAAACAGCACCAGAATCATTCAGAGTAGAGTGAGAAACAAAGGCCTGGGCGAAAAGTCCAGCTTTGTCAGAGGAAGAAACACCAGCAAAGAAAAGACATAAGAAAAGAGGAGGGAAAGAGGAAGAAGTAATGTTATAGAAGAGGTTTTAACAAGGTGTAAGGAGCGAGAGGAGTTAGAGTGGCAGAATTCATTGCATTTGGAATGAATGAAGCTTTTAGCAAGTTGAAGAACAAAGCACAATTCCAAGTCGAAATGTACTGAACACGGCATGTTATTCAGGTTTGGAGAGCCACCCTTGATGTGGGCATCGTTAGCACATGTGTGATAATTGTTATTTATGTTCTTTTTGTAATTTTTTCTTTTTTCTTTCTTTTTCTTCTTTATTTTTTTGCATTAAGAAGCCTTCCGTGCCCGAGAGAATAACGACCGTAATGTGCAGAGCACACTAAGATCACCTTCGGCCACGGAACCAAAAATCATTCCAAGAAAAATCAAAGAAGCACTGCCTTAGGGTCTCCCGGTCATCAGCGCCGTAATGCCAAAGATGCTGCTACTTGGGAGGGTCCACAGGCCTTATTGGAGCAACAGAGTAGGTTACAGAAATGTAACTGGGATCGGAGGAGCCTCAAAGCCAAAAAAATGTTTTACAGAGTAAGCCGAAAGATAAGAAAGATAATACTAAGTAGGTTAAGACGGTCAGAGATATTGGTAGGATGCTACAGACGTTGCTCGGAGTAATTTCGAACAGAAAAGATGTAGGTTTATGTATCTGTGAAAAGAGAAAAGAACCAAAGGTGATGGTGAATATAAGAAAAATACATAGAATAGAGATTTCTAAGATGGGAGAGATGGAGAGAATTTGTTACCCTGTAGAAGATATATAGTCAAATAATATGAATAGAGTTAGAGGATGAGTAACTCTCACATATATATATCTAACTAGAAGTTAACTGTACAGCCATTGCCCAAAGCGTGGAGAGTTTGGGAGATTTAAGGTCTGGAACACGAGAGCAAGTGAAGTTTTAATTTATATACTGTACACGCAACAATTAACTTTGGCTTGCAAGAGCCTATAGAAAAAGTAGGCTGATACAGACAACAAGTTGCTATCACTGGTCTCAGACAGTTGAGTCTTAGTAAGAAATGGAAAGGGGGAGGGGAGGCTTAGCGAAAGAAACGTGGTGTTCAGCAGAATGAAATTTGGAGGAAAGACCGCGAATGATACAGAAATTTTTGTGATAAAGGTCCTTACCGGGAGAGGTGCTAAAGGTAGGAAGTGGGTGACATGTGATAGAAACTGTGCATGCTAGCATGATTAATGGTCTGAAAACGATAATGAATGTAGCATATGAAATCGTAGAGGCAGAAGTAAATGGCAGTAATATTATAGTGCACTTGGATGACTGATGGCAACATGTGCTAATGAATGATGGTAAGATATACAGGTTACTAGGCAAAAATTATGTAGGGTGATATCTTCATACTTGTACAAGTAAATTAACAGTGATGAAAAAATCCTGCGCAAGTTACGGAGAAAGTGTATTAAATTTAAGTTTCCGAGCAAAACTGAGCCACAGAGAATATTTGTGACCAAATCTTATTTTTTGCTTAGCCTCACGCAACTCGGGAAGTGACAGCAGATTTAATCTATCCCATCCCATCCCTTAAAGGATTTACCTGGTTCTTCATAGACATCAGGTGGCATAGCTTTTATCACGCCGTGTACCTGACTTCTGTCTAGAGGTCTCAGTTTCGATTCCCGGCTGGAGAGTTAAAAACTTTCCACATAGGTACGCACGTGTAATGTGTGTTTCTCCAACATATATATGGGAAGACGCTTGTGTACTGGCTGGGATAGATAAAAACTGCTTTATCACTTGCCAAGTTGCATGGGGCTAAGCAAATATCCGGATGTGTCTGAAATATGTATCATCACAAGGACTGGGATTGAAAATATCCGTCCACAACGGATTTACCTGCTTCTTCATAGAATACAGGTGGCCTGGCTTTTATCACGCCGTGGCTTATTGGTAACAGTGCTTGACTTCCGTCTCGATGTCTCTGGTTCGATTCCCGGCTAGAGCGTCAAAATATTTACATATACTGTATATATATATATATATATATATATATATATATATATATATATAAAGAGATAGGTCATAATCAGCCCGTAACATTCCACTGCATGACATAAACCTCCCCCCAAAGTTCCCAGTCTTGTACTATTTCATTCCATTCCAAAACCCTAAGATCTCTGACGAATTTTCTGTCTTCATCTCTTGCTCTTTGTTTTTTGTGTGAGACTTTGTATCTTCTGATGCATTGTTTCAATTTGTCACACCACCTAGGTGCTGGTCTTGCTCTTGGTATTTTTTAATCAGTTACTACCAAGTCTGTTGTTATCCTTGTCCGTCCGTTGCCGTGTCTTCTACATCATATGATCTACCAGAAGACCCGCCGACATGTCGTAAAAATACCCCCGCTAATACCAATACACCAGTCCTGTATGAGACAGCCCTAGCGTGTATTCAATATGGACGGTGGGTGTTAGCGCCGAAGTGGTGACATGTAGAGGTGTATGGTATGTAGGAGGACTGCTGGTCCTTGATAGCAGGCTGTGAAGCCTATGCCCAGAGTCGGACACATAAAAAAAAAAAAAAAAAAAAAAATGGCCCTCCCACTGCCATTTCTTCTTTTTTATTTATTTTATTATGTCCTATCTGTTGAAGTGATTCTAAGCATCGATCTTTCACAACATTGGTCGGTGGGGCCACTCACCATCCACTCACTCAATGTAGTGCTGCTTCGGGTGTCTGCCCCTTCCTCTCTTCCTTCCTTCTTTCTTTCCTTCATCGTTTCCTCTTCCTTCTGCCAACGGGTGACTTTACACTCCCTCTTGTGTCTCTCTTTCCTTCATTCTTTCCTCTTCCTTTTGTCTATGGGTGACTCTACACTGAGTGACAAGCCAAATGGTTTTTCCTGTATACCAGGAAACCATTTACTACGCTGGGTGGTAACCATATAACGAAATTATGGCGCCTGGTGGTTTAGCGCTCCAATCGGATTGAGCAGGTGTGAGTTTATATCCAAGGGATGGTTGAGGTTAATTGCTCACGTAATGCCATTCAGGGATGAGTGAGGCCGGTCGCTCTTATCTTAAATGTCAGGACCAACTTGCCTAACCTCAGGATCCTACTCTCCTCATGGGGCGACATAGGATTGGATGATGGATATATATATATATATATATATATATATATATATATATATATATATATATATGTGTGTGTGTGTGTGTGTGTATGCAAGAAAGAAGGAACCAAAGGCCAGGGGGCCTGCAAATTGTTTCTTTCAAGAAAAAAACAAAAACATGATAACAGAGAGCCAAATTCAAGATCCATTCGTTTCGAGATGCGTGGACACACTGCGTTTGAAAGACTACAGATCGTAAGCAGTAGAAAAACAGAGAGAGGGAGACAGCTCCAGAGATGACCTGTTGCATTCATGACGGACTGGGAGTAGCTGTTAACTCTTACATTAGGCAGTTGGACAGAAAAGGGATGAGAGTTTGTTGCTAGACGGGTGCTATGTGTCAGTCATAGTGATAGAGGGAAGCAAGCAGACAATTCAGAGAAGCAGTGATCACTGAAGTAGCGACAGTAAAGTGATAAAGAAGCAACAGTATGGCGAAGAGACAGATGTTGAAGGGAGCCAGTAAGCGGAGGAGAGTTAATGAGACGAAAAGCCTTTGACTCCACCCTATTGAGAAAGCTGAGTGTGGGGAGCCTCCCTAAACCCACACCCACACACCCACACCCACACCCACACCCACACCCACACACACACATATATATTTATCTATCTATCTATCTATCTATCTATATATATATACCTGTGGGTGACTCTATACTGAGTGACAAGCCAAATGGTTTCCTGTACACCAGGAAACCATTTACTACGCTGGGTGGTAACCATATAATCAAATTTTTGGCTCCTGGTGGTTTAGTGGGTAATAAAGGTGCTCCAGTCGGATTGAGCCGGTGAAGGTTTATATCCAAGGGGTGGTTGGGGTTTATTGCTCCCGTAATGCCACTCAGGGATGAGTGAGGCTGGTCACTCTCATCTTAAATGGCAGGACCAATATTTCCTTGCCCCGGGCTCCTACGCTCCTCATGGGGCAACGTAGGATTAGATGATGGATGGATGGATGGAATATATATATATATATATATATATATATATATATATATATATATATATATATATATATATATATATATATATATATATATATATATACACACACACACACACACACACACACACACACACACACAGACTGTAGCACCAGGCGAACAGGGCAGTACCAGTCGAACCGGGCAGTACTCCCGAGGTGGATGACAAGCTGGTGACAAGAAGAGTTGGAGCTCCCGTTTCACCAGCCCTCAGGACTTGATCCTGACTATCCACCTTTGCTGAACATTTTCAGTGCTTTCATTTACACAGAGAGTAGGCCAGCATACTCTCTTAATACCTCTACCTTCAACTGTCTACACTACACTACATGCACATAAGACATCACACCTCTATTCCACTCTCTTAGCAATGGCCGCTTCAATTTTACTTTCAAAAGAGGTGGTACCTTGGATTGCCACCACCGGCAGGGTAGGGCTGGCGGCACAGGGTCCTCCCGGTCGCCATCAAGCGACTGTGCCGGCAGCGACTAGTGCGATTTTAGGCCATGCTCGTCAGTGGAGAAGTGAAAATGCCGCCTTATTCTTCACCAACATCCGTGGGCTTAATACCAACTTAAATTCAGTCCATTTTTTCCTACAGTCCATATCCCCTCTGGCCTTATTCCTCACAGAACCACAAATCTCACCGTCTACTGAAATATCCCCATATTGTTTTCCTGGTTACAATCTCCTCACAAACTTCCGTAATAAGGGTGGCACCTGTTGTTATATCAAATCCCAATATGCAGTTGACACCATTTTAAACTTCACTTCACGCAGTTTTGATTACTCACTGTATAAACTAAACTATCAAAATATCACCCAAGTATATCTGTGTAGTTTATCACTCCCCTAATGCTTCTTCTGAACCCAGTGTATTTGATTCCACTTCCACACAGTTGAGTAACCTTAATTTTGTCCTTAACACCGAAATTACCATCTTGGGCGATTTTAACATACATAATGTTGAATGGTTATTACATTCTGCCAGGACTGATGAAGCTGGTCTAGAGTGCGAGCTGTTTGCAGAATCGTTTAATCTCACGCAACTGGTAAAGCAACCAACCAGAATACCAGATAATCCTGACCATAATGCCCATCTTTTGGATCTGTTCCTGACAAATAATCCAGATCAGTACAGGAGAGAGGTATTGTCTCCACTTGGATCCTCTGACCAGAATCTCATCAAAGCCTCATTACTTAGCCCCCCCAAACCTCCCCATTCTGAACCTGACAGGGTGACCCGATGGCACTTTGATAGGGCAAACTGGGACGAAATTAGAAATTATCTTGCTGACATTCCATGGCAGTCTTTCTTCTCTAGCGATGTCAATTCTACCTAGTCCCACATTTGCGATTTAATACTAGCTGGTATGGATTTATTCATACCAAGTCAACAATTCACTAAAAGATCGAACTCTCCAAAATGGTTTGATAGCAACTGTGCTAGAGCAACAGCCCAGAAGTCTTCAACATATAACTATTACTTGAAATAAAAAACATCTGAATCACTCTATCAATTTAAAATTGCTAGAAACCATGCAAAAGCTGTAATAAATCTTTCTAAATCAAACTTCCTTCAAAACCAAGCATCAAAACTACTTAACAACCCTAATGACAATAGAATATTCTGGTCAACTCTCAATTCTTTCAATAATAACTTTAACAAGTCATCATCCATTCCCCCACTAAAATCTCCAGATGGCAGCATTACTAATGACCCACGTGGGAAAGCAGATATCTTTGCCAGTACATTTGCCAGAAATTCTACCTTAGAGGAAGCCAGCCAGAATGTTCCAGCACTAGAACTTGCCTCTCCCGACATTGTTCCACTTAAGATACAGACAAGTTATGTGAAATCCATCCTAGACAATTTACCTACCAACAAAGCTCCAGGCCCAGATGGAATTCCACCAATTGTTTTGAAAAAGTGTTCCCCAGAACTTGCCTCTGTTCTTGCAAAATTATTCAGACTATGCATACGTACTTCTTCATTCCCTACTTCGTGGAAAGAAGCCAATATCCACGCAATTCCAAAGAAAGGAAGTTCCTCTGATCCCTCTGATTACAGACCAATAGCTGTCACATCTTCTCTTGGTAAGGTTTTTGAAACTGTAATTAAGAAGCACATAGTTTAACATCTTGAATCCAACAACTTAATTAGTGATAGACAATATGGTTTTCGCCAAGAAAGATCCACCATTGACATACTCAATCTCCTAACTCATACCATCCATCAATCAGTTGATCTACATGGTGAAACTCATGCAGTAGCCCTGGATATTTCTAAAGCTTTCGACAGAGTGTGGCACCGTTCCCTGTTGTCCAAACTCCCTTGCTATGGACTAAACTCTTTTGTTCCTTTGATTTCCTCATATTTCAGCAATAGAAAAATAGGAGTAAAAGTAGATGATATATATTCCACTTTCCATTCAGTTAACGCCGGCGTGCCGCAGGGATCGGTTCTGGCACCAACCCTGTTCCTCGTTCATATTAATGATCTCTTATCTGTCACCCACAATCCCATCCATTCATATGCAGATGACTCAACACTTCATAGTTCATTCACACTCAGACATTCATTTGCAAAGTCCGATATCTATAACTCACCTCAGTATAGCCATCTCTTTAAATCAAGACTTATCCACGATCAGTGAATGGGGACAAAACAACCTTGTTTCATAGAATGCTAGTAAACCTAAATACAGTGTATACAATTTACTAACAGGCAGGTATTACCAGAATCGTATGTTACCTTCAATGCTACAAATATTCCCATTTCCAAAAGTATTGAAATTCTCGGCGTCTCGCTTAACAATGCCCTCAGCTGGACCTCTCATGTCAGATCACTTGCTAAAATCGCCTCAAAGAAACTTGGATTATTGTACAGAGTCCGTAACTTCTTCACTGACGAGTAGTTAGTTATCATTTATAAGAGTCATGTGCACTCTCAGCTTGAATACTGCTCACCTTTGTGGAGCAGATGTGGAGAGGTTGCATTAAAACAAGTAGACAAAATTCAGAACAAGGGTGTTAGAATTATTAATAACCCTGCTATTACTAATAAACTAACCCCCTACAAGTAAGAAGGAATGTTGCCTCCCTTGCGTTATTTTACAGATATTTTTATGGCAAATGCTCAGTCGAAGTTGCGTCCATGGTGCCACCTCTCCATGCCTTCCCTCGTGCTACACGGGCAGCTGGCAGCGCTCATGACTGGAATGTCACTCAGCCATACCGCAGAACTTCTGCCTATCAGAATTCTTTCATTCCCCGAACTGCATCTCTCTGGAACTCGCTTCCCCAGAGTTGTTTCTCTCCAGACTTCAACCTACTGCTGTTCAAGTCTAACTGTTACAGATGTTTTATGAACAGTGGACACGAGTAATCTGGTGCATGGATTTGTTTTTTTTTTATTCATTTGTTTTTCCTTCCTCTGTTCTGTTATTAAATATATATATATATATATATATATATATATATATATATATATATATATATATATATATATATATATATATATATATAAGATTGTTTTGATCATAGAGCATATTGATTATCATTCAGTGAGGATGAAGGCTGTGGCTTTTCCCATGTCCATTCATGAGCCAATTGGGCCTATTTTCAGTAAGAAGGAGCACCCTGAGAGTGCACACCCATGCTGTACAGTTGGTCCGATGGCCGAGCATTTGACTTAGCTCTGTGGCTTCGATTTCGGGCTGATTGTTCTCAAAGTCGAGTTACTTGATTCTTGTCTGACCCTTAAAACGTCCACCAAGTTTCATTTTTAAAAAGTGAGATTAGAGTCGAGCATTACCACGTGACCTTTAGCTGACTGCTTTTAGAAATGAACTCTTTCCTTGCCTTACCCCATACACTTCCATCAAGTTTGGTCTAAAAATTGTTTAAATGGGCCTGACCTCTGATTTATTGTTCTGAAAAACAATGGATCAGCTCCTTGGCTGACCCACAGCCATTCCATTAAGTCCAGTTAAAACCAGATCATAACTGATTTAGATATTTTGTTCACACATAGATGCACTCTTGTCAACCTTTGACCTTGCTCTGTGACCTTGATCTTTGATAGATTGTTCCAAAAACTGAATCTTTTTTCCTGCCTTACTCTCAACCATTTCACCAAGTTTAGTCTAAATCGAATAAAAACTGTTAAAGTTGACTATGCCAGGTGGCCTTGACCTTTGGAGGGTGTTATCAAATTCAGAATTCGTTATCCTTGCTTTACCCTGAGCCATTCCCCCAAGTTTGGGTCTAAATCGGTTAAAAACTGTTTTAAGCTGACCTTGTGACCCTTGATATTATAACTATTAATTTTAAATCAATAGGTTAAACCCTTGGCTGACTCACACCCCTTCCAGCAAGTTTGGTTGTAAAATTAGACTAGAATTGCTTAGTTATTTTGTTCGCACATGGACACTCACAGGTCAAGCTTTGACCTTACTCTGTGACCTTGATCTTTGTTAGTTCTCAAAGTCGACTCTTATTGTTCTTGCCTAACCTTCTTTCCTTCTACCCAATTTGGTCAATATCCGTTCATAACCATTCAAGTTGATCTTGCCATCCGACCTTGACCTTTGACCTGTTGTTTTTAAAAAGGTGTCAAAATTGGATCAAAGCTGTTTGAGTAATATCGTTAACACAAAGATTTGCACACTCTGAGTAAAATATTGCATCTTCCTTGTTTTCAGCAAGTGAGCGTCTAAATAATAAGATTACAAAGCGACAGGCATCCAATAAGAAAGACCCTGACGCACATATGAGACAGGTGTATAGCCTGGCAAACACGTGGGGAGACAGACAAGATCTCGAACAGTCGGTGGGGATGACAGGAATGGCCAAGTGACAGACAGGTAAGACAGAACGACAAACAGGGACAGAAATAGACAGTGCAGAGACATTAAGGAAGAGGGAAAAAATGAGTATAGATATGTCAGTCAACCATGATCATGTCCATATCCATCACCAAACACCTACTCAGTCACTCAACCAGCCCGTGAACCACCAAGCAATTGACTCGCCAACCAACCAACCAACCTACAAGCCACATCACTAAACAAACAACCGAGCTGCCAGCCAGGTAGTCGGGAAGGATGAGGAGGAGCGGGGGGATGGGGTGGCGGGGCTGCAGGAGGGACCGGGAGGGGGAGTAAGGTAAGACCAGAGCTCTGGGTAAGACAAGCAGCCACCCCCACACACACATGCCAGGGGTGGAAAGCGACTGTAAAGGAGCGAACGAGCTAGCGAGAGAGAGAGAGAGAGAGAGAGAGAGAGAGAGAGAGAGAGAGAGAGAGAGAGAGAGAGAGAGAGAGAGAGAGAGAGAGAGAGGAGGAAGAAGGGAATAGAGGGAATAGGAGGGCATGGGGATATCTGAGACAGAAAGGGAAAAAGAGGGGTAGATTGGTGAGAATGGAAGAAAGGAAGGGGAGGGAAGAACGGGGAGGGGAGGAGGGGCGAGAGGACGAAAGAGGAGGGAGAAGGGAAGGGAGGAAATAATGAAGAGAAAGAGGGAAGAAGAGAGTGTGTGTGAAGCTGCCGCTGCCAGAAGGGGAGAAAAACGTGGAGCAAGATACGAGAAGGGGAGGGAGGAGAGGCGAGGGAGGAGTGGAAGAACGACAAGGGAAGGGGAGAAAAGACGGGAAGAAGGAAAGACAGGAGAGAAAAATGAAGGATGAGAGTATGTGTGTGAGGAGGAAGGTGGAGAAGAGGGGGATAATAAAGTAAGGAAAGAAGGAACGTGAAGGGTGGAATGATGCAAAGGATGTATCAGAAAAAGATGTAGAGGAAAAAAACACTGTGGAAATGGAAGAATGAATGAAGGGAAAGCCAGAAAGAAGGAAGGAAAGGCTAGAAGCAAAATAAGAGGAAAAAGAAATAAACGAGTGAATAAAGAGGCATATTAACGATGGTATCAACGGTAATAATGAGTTTCAAATTAACCCTTTCAAGGTATGGGAGCCCCAGGGCAAGGCTCCTGCAGTCCAGAACACTTGAGGTGATCAGTTTCCGTCACTGGTGACACGGGATGATCACAAAACCCCATTCCCTTCTAAGGATTCGAACTGATGCGCTGAGGACATGATAATAACCAGAACAGTTGCTATGGATCACTAGACCACCAGGCACCTAAACTAATTTGAAGGAGACATATAGATATTTAGAAATATAGAAAGACTGCTAGTTGGAGAAACAAATAAGTATACAGATTATATATATATAAATAAATAAATAAATATATATATATATACATATATATATATATATATATATATATATATATATATATATATATATATATATATATATATATATATATATATATATATATATTATCCAATCCTACGTTGTCCCATGAGGAGCGTAGGTCACCGGGGCTAGGCTAGTTGGTCCTGACATTTGAATGAGTAGCATTACGTGAGCAATAAACCCTAGCCACACCCCATGGATATAAATCTTCACCGGCTCAATCCGACTGGAGCGCCGCAATTACCCACAAAACCACCAGGCGCCATAATTTGGTTATATGGTTACCACCCAGGGTAGGAAATGGTTTTTGGTATACAGGAAACCATTCGGCTTGTCACTCAGTGCAGAGTCACCCATAGCCAGAAAGAACGGGAAAGAATGAAGGAAAGAAGGACAAAAGAGGGAATGTAAAGTCACTTGTGGGCAGAAGGACGAGGAAAGAATGTAGTAAAGAAAGACGGAAGAGGAAGGAAGGAGAGGAGGGAGGAGAGGAAAGAGCAGACACTTGAGAGTAGCACTACATTGAGTGAGTGGATGGTGAGCGCCTCCACCCACCACAATATATATATATATATATATATATATATATATATATATATATATATATATATATTGCCAGACTCCTCAATCCCGTTTGGGGTGGCCACAAACAAATCGCCTCCAAGTCGCTCTGTCCCCCGCCATTTCACTCCCCTGCTCCCAACTCACACCCCCCTCTCTCATATACTTCTCCACCCCATCTCTCCATCTCATCCTCGGCCTCCGCCGCCCTCTTTCCCCCTCCACCTCACTCACATACACTCTCTTCGTCAGTCTTTGACCCTCCATCCTCTCCACATGGCCAAACCACCTCAGTGTGTTCCTCATAACGCTTCCTATCACATCCACATCAACACCACAACGCTCCTTTACTTCCTCATTCGTTAGCCTGTCTCTCCATGTGACTCCACAGGCTCCTCTTAAATAACTCATTTCCACGGCTCTCACTCTTGACTTGTGTCCTTCCAACAACGTCCAAGCTTCACTTCCGTACGTTAGAGTTGGTATCACAATACTGTCATGTAGTAACTTTTTCACTTCCATGCTCACTTCCCTGTTTCTTATCACTGCTTTCAAAGAACCAGCAACCTTTCTTCCCTGCTGTACCCTTTCAAGCACTTCACCCTCCAAACCTCCATCCTTACTCATCACACTACCCAAGTACTTAAACGTACTCACATTTTCCAGTTCCTCACCATCCAACCTCGCTGTACATTCACTGACTTCACCTCTCTCAAAGACCATCACTTTACTCTTCCCTACATTCACCTTTAGATTCCGTTTCTTACACATTCTCTCAAACTCATCCACCAAGCCTTGCAGCTCCCCTTCGTCTTCACTCAACAACACGGTATCATCTGCAAACAACAGTACAGGGAGTTTCCAAACCCTATCCTCTCTCACCAGGGCCACTCCAACATCCACTACCCTACCTTGTACCTCTTTTATTACCTCATCCATGTACAGATTGAACAACCATGGAGACATGACACATCCCTGTTTCAACCCAACTTTCAAAGAGAAAAATTCACTTAGTTCACCATCCACACGCACTGCAGCCTTCGCACCATCGTACATACTCTTCACAGCATTCAACAACTTCCCATCTATTCCATATATTCTTAACACTTTCCACAATCGTAGTCTATCCACCCTGTCATATGCTTTCTCCAAATCCATGAAAGCCGCATACAACTTCTTTCCCTTCTCTAGAAACTTTTCCACTAAAGATCTGAGAATGAATATCTGATCTACACAACCTCTTCCCTTCCTAAAGCCTCCCTGTTCTTCTCCAACTAATTTCTCTGTTCTTTCTCTAACTCTGTCAATAAGTATCCTACCATATACTTTTCCTATTATACTAAGAAGACAAATGCCCCTATGATATATATATATATATATATATATATATATATATATATATATATATGATGCCTCCGTGCTACAGTGGTAAAGTGTGCGTTTTCGTACACTGAAGAACGAGGGTTCGCGCTCCGCCAGGGTAATAAACTTTGGGAACGTTCTTCTGGCCACTTACTGCTTAGCGGACATCAGGGGTGCTGTGGTTGAACCAGTGTCGCATACTATAAAGTATGCTTGCACCCAGTCGGCTTGCGCGGGCCGATTACACTTGGTTCACAGACTACACACACATCCAAAGCTACTACAACAGTACAATTACTTACAAGCACTTCTCACCCTACATACAATCTGTACCAGACAGCCTAAGCCACTTGGTAGAGATACATTGGCTGTATCGTCCCCACTTCGGTCGGGATAGGCCGGTCCTGCAGTGGACACTCAAACGGCTGATGAGATGAGATGATATATATATATATATATATATATATATATATAATGAGAGAGAGAGAGAGAGAGAGAGAGAGAGAGAGAGAGAGAGAGAGAGAGAGAGAGAGAGAGAGAGAGAGTAGATAGATATAGTACAGTACAACTATATAATTATATAAGTCTATCCGTCTATCTATGTACACACATACATATATAATTATAGTAAACAGATAAAAACAGACACAGTATAACTGTATATAGCCCTATCCATCTATCTATCTGTCTATCTATCTGTATAACTATCTTTCTGTTTATGTATGTATGTATTTGTCTGTCTATGTACGTACAGTATATCTATCTATTATTCAGTCTGTCTATCTATCCATATACTATATATGGATGGATAGATAGATAGATAGACAGATAGATAGATAGATAGATAAGTTGGGGGGGAGAGAGCGAGAGAGAGAGAGAGAGAGAGAGAGAGAGAGAGAGAGAGAGAGAGAGAGAGAGGAGTGGGGGAAGGGAAGCTGTAGCACTGATGGCTGGAGGACTGACAGGCGGGGGACAATAACCCTTGCAGCATCAGAGGTTCTTCTAAGCTAAGTGAAATTGTCAGGGTGTGACATCAGTAAAATATAAAGGATATCGCAGTACTAAAAGGGATATTGTTTTAACCCCTTCATTTTCAGGGGTTCATGTGTTGTTGAGTGAGTCCACTGGCAGGAGTAAGAATTAATTACGTCGTTGTCCTGAGGGAATTAAAAAAAGAAAAGAAGAAAAAAAGCCAGAAAATTGAAAGGAGGGGAGAAGAGAGGGATGGAAAGCCGGAATAATGAAGGAAGGAAGACATGAGGTGAGGGAAGATTGAAGGGAGGGAGGGAGAGGGGAACAGAGAGGGTGAGGGAAAGAGGGAGAGTGCAGGGGAAAGATAGAATACGGAAGACATAAAAAAGAAGATAGAAAGAGTGAAAATCAGCAGATGAAAATGTGCGGAAAGGAGAGAGAGAAGAACAAAACAGAACAAAAGCCAGGAGAAAGATGTACAGGAAAACATGCAAGGAGAGATGACTGAAGAAAAGGCGAGGAAAATTCGTTACAAAAAGAGGAGAGAGGAAACAGAAACTGAGAGATGCAAAGGGGGAAGACAGACGAGAAAGAGGGGAGGAGAGGAAGGGAAAGAGAGGAGAGGAAGAGAAGAGAGAAGAGGTAGATGACAAGAGAGAAAGATGAGAGAAAATAGAAGACAGAAGAGGAAAGAATAGAGAGGAGAGAAAGGAAAAGAGAGAAGAGAAAAGAGAAGAGGAGAGAATAGAGAGAAGAGGGGAGAGAGGGGAAATAAAGAAGGAATAGAGGAGAGAGAACAGAGGGTAAAGAGAAAAGAGAAAGAAGACAGGAGAGGAAATTGATACAACAGTAAAGAGAATAGCCAACAGAAAAGGGAAGAGAGGAGTGAATGTAACAAAAAAAGAGAAGAGAAAGAAAAAAAAGAGAACTGAGAAAAGAAGGCAATGAAAGATGAGAAAAGTGAAAGGAAAGGAGAAGGGAGAAGAGAGGAGAGAAGGTAAAGAGAGAAAGATAAGTAGAAACGAGGAACAGAGAAAAATGGACCAGAAAGACGAAAGAGACAAGTAGGGGAAGCAAGAGAAGAGAAAACAGAAGAGAGAATAACTGGAAGGAGAGAATGGAAAGGAAAGAAACAAACCGAAGATAAGTAAGTAACTAAGAATAATACAAAATGAAGAGAGAAATGTTGGGTAATGAAAGAGAGGGGGTGATGGAAGGAGGGGCTGGGAGGGAAGGAAGGGAAGGTAAGGATGGATGGGAGATGAAACATAGGGAGGAAGAATGTGATGTGAGGGGAAAGAAGGTAGAGAATGAGGGGAATGGGGGAGAGGGAATGGGTTTACTGGGAGGTGGAAAGAGAGGGATGGGGAGTGATAGATAGGGGAGAGAAGCTAGGAAGTTACAGTGATAAAGAGGAGGAGGTGGGGGGAAAGGGCAAGGAAAGAGAGAATAGGGGAGGAGGAGGGTAGTGAGGCGAGCGGTAGGGGTAGAGGAGAGGGGTAGGGAGTAAAGAAGATGGGTGGAAAGGGAAAGGATAGGGTGAATAGGAGAGGGGTAGAGTGGAAAGGAGTGGGGTTGGGTGGAAAGGGGTTGGGTGGAAAGGGGTGGGGTTGGGTGGAAATGGGTGGGGCTGGGTGGAAAGGGGTAGAGGTGGGTGGAAAGAGGATGGGTTGGGTGGAAAGGAATGGTTTTGGGTGGAAAGGGGTGTGATTTGGTGGAAAGGGGTGGGGCTGAGTGGACAGGAGAGAGCTAGGGTGGAAATGGGTGGGGTTGGGTGGAAAGGGGTATTGTTGGGTGGAAAGGGGTGGGGTTCGGTGGAAATAGGTGGGGTTGGGTGGATAGGAGGGGGGTAGGGTGAAAAGGTGTGGAGTTGGGTGAAAAGGAGTGGAGATGGGTGGAAAGAAGTATTGTTGCGTGGAAAGGAGTGGAGATGGGTGGAAGGGGGTATTCTTCGGTGCAAAAGGGTGAGGTTGGGTGGAAAGGGGTAGAGGTGGGTGGAAAGATGATAGGTTGGGTGGAAAGAGGTATTGTTGGGTGGAAAGGGGTGGAGATGGGTGGAAGGGGGCATTCTTGGGTGGAAAAGGGTGGGGTTGGGTGGAAAGGAGTAGGGTTGGGTGGAGAGGGGTGGGGTTGGGTGGAAAAGGGCATTGTTGGGTGGAAAGAGAAATGGTGAGGTGAAGAAGGGAGGGTGGGGTGGAGATGGGAAAGGAGAGGAAGGGTGGATATAGGAGGGGTGAAGTAAGGTGGAGAGGGGATGGGAGGGGTAAGGTGGAGAGGGGATGGGAGGGGTAAGGTGGAGAGGGGATGGGAGGGATAAGGTGGAGAGGGAATGGGAGGTGTAAGGTGGAGAGGGGATGGGAGGGGTAAGGTGGAGAGGGAATTGGAGGTCTAAGGTGGAGAGGGGATGGGAGGGGTAAGGTGGAGAGGGGATGGGTTGGGTAAGTTGGAGATGGGAAGGGTAGGGTAGACAGAGGAGGGGAGGGCTAAGCTGAAAAGGGGAAGGGGAAGGTGCGAGGAAGGGAAGAGGTTGGGTGGAGAGGGGAGGGGACGGGTGGAAAGAGGAGGGAGATGGTGTGAGAGGAGAAGTAGAGTGGAGATAGAAGGAGTAGGAGCTGAATCGAAATGAGAATCAGACTCACATGTGCTTGTTCCATCACAAAACATTTTTTTTTTTTATTTACCCCCAAGTTGGCGGCTCAACACAAATGCATCACACCGTGCCTAATTCTGCTCGATTTTACTCGTTATGGGGAAACCCGCTCTGAGATAAATAAAGAAATAAGCAAAAATAGGCGAGGGGGAATTGGAGGGTGGAGAAGGGGAGGGAGAGCGGTGGGGGTAAGCAGCGGTGGTGAGTGGGAGACAGGTGTAGGAAGGAGTGGTGGTGGGGGTAGGTGGTGGGGGAAAGGGTAGTGGAGAGGAGAGGGAGAGAGGGTTGAGGAAGGAGGGGTAGTCGAGAGATGAAAGGAAGTGGGTGTGATCCATGAGGATACTGAGTGATGAAGATGAAGGTGATGACGAAGAGGAAAGGAGATGGATGATGGTTGAGAGAGATGTTGGGAGAGGATGTCAGAAGAGCAGAGTGTGCTGGAGCGAGGGAGGGAAAGAAGGAGAGTTTGTAGAGGGCTTGGAGGGTGTGTGAGAACCGGGAAGGTGATAAGAAAGGGAGAAACCAAAGGAAGAGAGAGAGTAAAGAAGAGTACGGGAGTGGGAGGGAATGGACGCAGATGAGAGTTTTCACCCTTTCAGTAGTTCAAGAACGCCAGGAATCTTACACTGAATGACGCCAGACGATTTTCTTCAGCTTACAATGGTTTTGCAGTTATGTATGTGCTACGCTGAGTAAAAGAAGGTGACAAGGGAAGAATCAGTGAAAAATGGAAGAGCAAAATGTCGAAACTGGAAAGTAACTGTCTATCTATCTATCTATAGCGGGACGCCATAATCCCGTAGGGGGTGGATGTGTGTCTTTGAGTTAGTTGTTTTACGGGGAAAGGTACTTACCCTACATCAACCGACTTGTTGACACGTAGGGAACAAGTATGGGTTGGTAGTATGGTTACCAACCAGCGTTGTATATGATTTCCTGGCTTACAGGAAACTATTTGGCTTATTACTCATTGTAAAGGCACCAGAAAAAGAATGAAGAGTAATATAAAGTGAAGGAAAGACGGTAGAAATAGGAAGAGAGAAGGCAGACACAGAAAAGTGATAAAGGTGCAGGAATAAGTAGGTAGCACTACATCAAGTGAGTGGATGATAGTCGCCACCACCTACCACGAAATGGAAGAGCAAAATGTCGATAATGGAAACTGAGTAACTAAAAAAAGAAATTAGTGAAATGACAAGAGGAGGTGAGAGCAGGCAGCGGGAGAGGGTGAGTGGGGGAGGGAGAGAAGAAAGGGATATGTCAGTAACCTATAGAAAGGAAGGAGAGAGAAGATGTACCGGGGAGGGAGGGGGAGGCGCGAGGAGGCACGGTGAAAGAAGAGAGAAGAATGTAGGGAGACAGAGACCGGAGCCTGTGAGATGACAATATGATATGTAAAAGCAGAGGGCGTGAAAGGAAGGTGGGTAAGGAGCGAGAAACGGAAGGGGATGAGGGAGGGAATGAGAGTATGGCAAGGGGGGAGAGGGATGGAGGCAAAAGGTGAAAAGAGATTGAGAGGGAGGGGGCAAGGAGGGGGAAGGGGGACGTTGAATAGGAGGGACGGAGGGAGATACGAAGAGAGAGAGAGAGAGAGAGAGAGAGAGAGAGAGAGAGAGAGAGAGAGAGAGAGAGGAAAGAAGGAAGGGTGGCAAGGATGGAGGGAGGGAGAGAAGCTAAGAAATGGTGGATGGATGGAATGAGGGAAGAAGGAAGCCAGGTAAGAAGAGGGAGAGGAGAAGGTGCGAGGAAAGGAACGGAGAGACGCAGGCAAGGAGGGTGAGAGAGGGTGGGAGATAAGAAGGGAAGGAGCAAGGAGTAGGAGGGAGAGAGGTGGCATTCAAGACTACATGATGTAAAAATAGTGAGGAATATAAAAAGGTGTGCGTGGCGAGTGCTGGGTTCACTGGCAGGGAGGCGCTCATACCCACCACACGCCCGTCACCACACGCTTGCTCTCACCCACACCACCGACACAACAAATAGAGATGGTGAGTATACACGTACATTACACAGGCTCACTGGTTATTATGTAATATGAAGTACGATGTCCTCAGTCAGGTCTGACACCTACACCCACACTTGTCCCTCACGATCCCACACTAGGATCTCTTACACAAAAATCTGTATCATTCCCTCACATATCTTATATATACACCTCTCATGCCCACCTGTCCTACATTTATACCTGTCGCATGCCCACATCTGTCCCACAGCTACATCTGTCTGACGCCCACATTTTTCCCACATCTACACATGTCTCACGCCCAAATCTGTCCCACATCTACACCTGTCTCATGTCCATACTTGTCTCACATCTGCATCTATCTCACGTCCACACCTGTCCCACATCTACACTTGTCACACGCCCACACCTGTCCCACATCAACACGTCTCACGCCCACTTCTGTCCCACATCCACACCTGTCTCGCGCCCAAATCTGTCCCACATCTACAGCTGTTTCGCACATGAATCTGTCCCACATCTACACCTGTCTCATGCCCACACCTGTTCCGCATCTACACCTGCCTCACGCTCAAATTTGTCCCACTTCTACACATCTCACGCCCACATCTGTCCCACATCTACACCTGTCTAGCACCCACGTCTGTCCCAAATTTACACCTGTCACATGGCCACGCCTGTCGAACATCTACATTTGTCTCACGCCCACACCTGTCCCACATCTCCACATGTCCCACACCCACCTGTCTCACATCTGCACATGTCTCACATCTGCAACTCGCCCACATCCATACCTGCCTCATACGTCTTTCATACCTCCTCCCTCTCTCTCCCTCTGTCTCACACACACACACACACACACACACACACACACACACACACACACACACACACACACACACACACACACACACACACACACACACACACACACACACACACACACGCACGCACGCACGCACGCACGCGCGCAGTTTCCTCACATCTGTCATCCCATTTTCACCCGGAAGTCTCTCACTAGCGTTTATGAAAGCTTGTCTCAACATGGAGCATGTACCGTACATTAAAGAATTTCTAGGGAGGTTGACACTATGGTGAGGTGAGCATGGATGAAGTGTGGTGGATATGGTGTGGTAATGGAAGCAGCCACACCACACCACACCACACCACACAACCATCACAAGCATGAGTGAAGTGTGGTGGACGTGGTGTGGTGAGAAATGCAGCCACACCACACCACACCGTACCAGACCTCCACCATCACTAGCATGGGTGAAGTGTGGAGGACGTGATGCGGTGAGAGAACCAGCCACACCACACCACACCACACTACCACCATCACAAGCATGAGTGAAGTGTGGTGGACGCGGTGTGGTTAGGGAAGCAGCCATACCACACCACTCCACACCGTGCCAAACCACAACCATCACAAGAACGGGTGCAGTGTGGTAGATGTGGTGTGGCATGAGAAGCTACTACACAACACCACCACCATCACCACCACCACAAGCACCTAAACAACTTCATGTCAGTGCCTCCATCAATGTCAGTGTAGTCACTCCCACGCTGTAGCCTAATTCTTGTGGACAGGAAAAACTCTTTTTCTCCATAAATTTACTATAATTCTCCGTGTCCAGTATCAGTATTCTCTCGTGTAACATTTATGCAACGATATCCTGATTATAAACATTTCAATAAAATCTGGTTGGTAACCCTCGCCTTAAATATCTGGGGTAACTAGTTTAATCGTGAATCTCTCCGCTTCTGATGGGAGAAGAAATGATGATGCAATAGAATATAACGTCTCCTCAGCCCTGGGGAGTTTATCTGGGGTAACTAGTTTAATCGTGAATCTCTCCGCTTCTGATGGGAGAAGAAATGATGATGCAATAGAATATAACGTCTCCTCGCCCTGGGGAGTTACGGCCCATAGCAGCAGCATTCTCAATATTTCGCACAGGATAAACTGAAGCCTAGATATCTTATCCAGGACTTCCTGAGTATTCCTCTTGCCCACTGTACACTTCCCACCCCTTTACTTGGCATTTACCTTCGTAGATTTATCCATCCAATACGGTGACTTTTTTTTCTTTAGTTTAGTCTGGCCACCTCTTGATTCACTTTAAGGGGAGATTGTGTGTGTGTGTGTGTGTGTGTGTGTGTGTGTGTGTGTGTGTGTGTGTGTGTGTGTGTGTGTGTGTGCATAGGTTAATCAAGGCAATGACGAACTCATCTAACTGAAAAGTCCCCTAACTGAATGAAATTTTTTGAAGGTAGCATGAATAAAATGAAATCAAGCAGGAGCAGAGAATCCATCACCCGCGCCCACCAGCTTATCTTTAACTGTAAAGTTCTATTATGCCGGTGGCCTTGATCTTTGGTTGATTGCTCTCAACTTCGAATCCCTTTATGTTTGCCAGATGCTTAACCTTTTCACCAAGTTTGGTCCATATCAGATCAAAACTGTTTGGACTGGTAGTATCCTGTGTCTGTGACATTTGACCTTTCTCTGCGACTTTGACCTTTGGCTAATTGTTTTTGAAATCAAATTCTCGTGATTTTGTCTTACTCCTAAACACTCCCACAAAGTTTGGTGCATATTGGATAAAAAATAATATAGTTGACATAGTCATGTGCCTTTGACGTTTAACCATTCCACCAACTTTAGTTTAAAGCAGATCAAACCTGTCTGAGGTGATCATGACTTGTAAATTTAGCCATTGACCTTTCCGTGTGATGTTGACTTTTGACTGTTCTTAAAATCCACTTACTGGTATCTTCACCCACTCCACAAAGTTTGGTCTGAATTGGATAAAAATCTCATAAGTCGACCTTGACGTGTGTCCTTGACAAGTGACCTATTGTTATAAGAAACAAAGGGTTTTCTCCTTGCCTATGACCTTGACCTTTGACTGTTTTCAAAATTGATTAACTTCATTCCTGACCAATTCTCAACCGTCCCCGCACATCTGGTCCAGTGTGGATAAAAACTTTTTACGTTGATTTTGTTCGGCCAACATTTGACCTAGTCTTGTGACTTTGATCTTTGACTTACTGTAGTAAAAAAAAAAAAAAAAAAAAACTGCAGGTTTCCTTAGAGTTTGATTAAAGTAGAGTAAAAGCTGTTTGAATAATTTCTTTAACACACACACACACACACACACACACACACACACACACACACACACACACACACACACACACACACACACACACACACACACACACACCACTCAGAATATATCACCTGCTCTTGCTCTGCGAATGCGAGTATAATGAATCGTTCTTGTTGGGATGTGGTATCCATCTCAGTGAAGTCCCCACATATAACTTGTTTTGCACACAGGTATCTTGTGAGTGTCTGAGGTGTCAGTATGGTGTTCTAAGAGTAAATCTTTCTTGAAGGAGCAAGACGGGCGGTAGACTACTGTATATTAGGGCTGCAGCTGAGTATGGTGACAGGTGTGGTGTGACTCCCCTCAGATACTTGATCAGTTTGCTGCATTGGACTTAACTTCATGTGGTATATCTTCCATATCTTGCTCTCCTTCAGTGGTGTGAAGAGGAGGTAGACATTCATCGGGTAGTGCTCAGGAACGCCTTGCCAGGCCTTTGACATTACTTACCTGACGGTAAACGTTAGCTACGCCAATTAATGGGTTAATGACGTGACATAGAATAGTAGCAGTGTTGGCAAGTCTTACCACAGACTACAGACGTTCAAAGTGTTTGTAGCGTTTGTATACCTACAGTAATTAATTTCGATTTCTTTTCGTCATCACTGTTCTTTTGAAGATTTGGCGGGTGGCAGTCCATGAAAATAGTTAAAGATTTTAGTTGTGTGTGTGTGTGTGTGTGTGTGTGTGTGTGTGTGTGTGTGTGTGTGTGTGTGTGTGTGTGTGTGTGTGTGTGTGTGTGTGTGGTAAGAGAATGTAGACAGGAAGACGCAAATCCGTATCCTGACGAACATTTACACAGAAAATGATTCATAAAAAGTCATTTTATTATAATCTTATCAATCACTTAACACTCTTAGGGTCTTATGGTTCACCTTAGTTTATTATAATCAAGCAGAGGTAGTAGAATAGAGCATTTCATACTTCGGTGAGATAACATACGGATAACTATAGCAATAAAATGGGGACCCGCAGTGATGGTGCGAGGGTAGGAGGTTGGCAGAAAACAAGCAAGATGTAGCAATGAAATCCGCCATAATGCTGGCTTGGGATGCAATAGGCTAACAACAATCGGCTTGGAGAAAATATGAAATACCACTTTCCTGCCGTGAACTACCACAGGAGGGTAATGATGATGATGCGCAGTCAGCAAAAGAAGCACTATATGGAGTTCGATTAGCTTTGACTTCAGAGGTGTATACGTATCTCCATATGTTTTCTTGAGCCTAGTAGCATCAAAAATCAAAGTCGATGTCATGTTAGCCTGTAACAGAAAACTTTGCTCTGTTATTGAAATGGGACATATAGTATAGTTTCTCAGTATCCTGCATGTAGTTATTAGATGAAAGACAGCGAGAGTGTCAGTGTTTGAGTAGTTCAGTCATTGTTGACTTTTCTGTCAAGTGAGTGAATGGTGGGTCCCCCACATACCACTACAAATATTTAGTCTTAACATAACATAAAGCAGTAGTTACACCAGCATATTATCGATCGTCTTAAGAAATTATGATCTGTTGGACAGCAGTTAGAAAAAGGATGCAACAACTCAAATGGCAGGACCAGCAGTACTTTATATAACAATGTGACCTTGATCTGGTTGCTCTCATAATCAAGTTACTTGATCTTTTCCTGACCCTTAACCCTGGTCCAGATCAGATCAGATCTGTGGATGTTGCCCTGTTACCGTGACTTTTGACCTTTCATCGTGACATCCCGTTGGACTGATTATTCTCAGAACTAAATCGCTTTAGCTTTGCCTTACCATGAAGTCTTCCCAAAGTTTGGTTTAAATCGGATAAAAACTGTTGAAGTTGACCCGTCCATGTGACTTTGACCTTTGACGTGATGTTCTCAGTAAATAAGTAAATAGATAAGTCAGCCCCCACAGGTGATCTTTAAACCTTCCACCAAGCTTGATTCAAATAAAATAAAAAACTGGTCTAGTTATTTTGCTCACACACAGACACACGGGTTGAACAATGACCCTGTACTGTCACCTTCACCTGTAACCAAATGTTCTCATTAACTGCAATCTTTTGTTCTTGCCTTACTCTCAGTCTTTCTCCATGTTTGGTCTAAACTGCATAAAAATTGCCTAAATTGACTCTTCGTTCGCCAGCGCAGGAGTAAAAATGCACACACACACACACACACACACACACACATATATATATATATATATATATATATATATATATATATATATATATATATATATATATATATATCCATCCATCATCCAATCCTACGTTGCTCCATGAGGAGCGTAGGAGCCCGGGGCTAGACAAGTTGATCCTGACATTCAAGACGAGAGTAACCAATCTCACTCATCCCTGAGTGGCATTACGTGAGCAATAAAGCCCAACCATCCCTTGGATATAAACCTGCACAGGCTCAATCCGATTGGAACGCCGTAATTACCCACTAAACCACCAGGCGCCATAATTTGGTTATACGATTACCACCCGGTGTAGTAAATGGATCCTGGTGTACAGGAAACCATTTGGCTTGTCACTCAGTGTAGAATCACCCACAGGCAGAAGGAAGAATAAAGAATGAAGGAAAAAAGACAGAAGAGGAAGTGTAAAGTCACCCGTCGGCAGAAGGAAGAGGAAAGAACGAAGGAAGGAGGAGAGGAAAGGGCAGACACCCAAGAGCAGCACTATATCGAGTGAGTGGATGGTGAGCGTCCCCACCCACCATAAAGTGCCCTCACCTGCCACAAAAGGAGGTCCGGATGATGATGATGATTATATGTATATAAATATATATATATATATATATATATATATATATATATATATATATATATATATATATATATATATATATATACAGTATATATATATATATATATATATATATATATATATATATATATATATATATATATATATATATATATATATATGTGTGTGTGTGTGTGTGTGTGTGTGTGTGTGTATCATCATCGTCATCATCACCATCATCCGGACCTCCTTTCCCACCCTAGGGCAGGGTGAGGAGTAGCAATGTCCAGACAGCCCAAAGTTGCCCAATCCAATGGGCCACGCTTCCATTCACTCATCATTCAAGCCCCCGGAATCCTGGCTGTATTGGATACGCCAAAGACATCGACCACGTTCTGTTGTTATGAGTCCATATTATAATTACAAATCATAGTAGATAGATAGATAAATAGATAGATAGACAGCTCTATGCCAGCCTGGGAATGGGAAATGATCTTGCAAGTTACACTGAGGAAAAGCTGACGACAGATTACGAAGTAGCCAGTAAGGAGGTGATGCAGTTAGTTGTCAGCAATTCACCAGGTGACAAAGCCTTGTTGACCATACACACACATACACACATACTCACACACAGGCTTCTAGAACTTTCCAATCACAGGGAACACACGTGATACGACTCCTGTTTCACCAGAATTTAGGAAAGAGAGCTCAGAAGGAAGCTAGCCATAGAACAGACAGGTCGCAGGGAGAAGGGCTTAGCAACTTGAGAGAGAGAGAGAGAGAGAGAGAGAGAGAGAGAGAGAGAGAGAGAGAGAGAGAGAGAGAGAGAGAGAGAGAGAGACAGGGAGACAGGGACTCTGCTCATACTCACTCGTGAGAGAGACTTGTTAATATTTCCAAGACAAATAAAAATAGTCCCATACTATTCTTTACCTCTCCTGTCACTACATGACAAATGGGAAAGAAGATTATCTACTTACAAAGCTACTCAAGTATGACAACCGCTCGTCCACAAGTCTAATATATAAAACTTCTCTACAAGCACGATGGAGCTTGTCTGAGCGAAGCAAATTGCTCGCTGGATATCTTTCCTGGCTTATGCAAGATGAAAAAATAGCAATTTTCTCTTGTTCATCTAGTATGTGGCGCTTGATGAACATTTGTTCGCACTGACTGACTAATGAAATGACATCAATGCGATCTTTATCTGTGCCAGAAAATTTTGGGGCAGTTTTATCCTCGTGATACACAAACACGTGAGGTGTGGTTGTTAGATCAGCGGTATTTGTTTCTTGATCCATTTTTACTGTTTGCCCTGTTAATTCAACTTGGACGTGTTTATCGTTGTGTGAGGGAATGGTGGAATATGTATGACCGGACTGGTGAACCCTGTTAAGTATATTGGCATACGTGTGCAAGGCAGCGGCAAAGTCCACACTCTCTATGTCAGAGGGGGTTTCCCACTCATCATCTGAAACTCCCGTATTTGTTTCTTTATCTTTAGTGTGTGGTGAGGTTTGTACAAGGGGTGGGCTGCCTTGAGGCTCTCTTAATTGTGAGTCTGATGTTGTGGCAATTTGTGTGTTATCTGGTGTGTTGCCTTGGGGCTCTCTTAATTGTGAGTCTGTTGTTGTGGCAAATTGTGTGTCATCTGGTATTAACGTGGGTGGTGGCGAAAATATTCCTGTCATTAAGATATGGTGTTATGAAATACGCCTCTTGTTTATTTATGTCCTAACAAAATAGATGAGTAAATAAGTTGAAATAAATGATAGATAGTGAGTGTATAAGTGTATATATGGAAATAAGTAAAAAAAGTTGAATATAGCTAATTTTAGCACTGAGAAGAAATGAGTAAGTATAATTTTACCCACTTGATACAGATCGTAGAGGTGTGTCGATACAAAAGTCGATCTCGGAAGAAAAATACAGGTTTGATTGAAGATCTCTTGATAATTCTAGTGGTGTGTTGATGGACGATATTACTCAGGAAATTCCATGGCCTGGTGCTTGTGGTTACAGCTGTCCCAGGCAAACCTCAGCATAGAATTTCCAACTCAACTGTGAAAATAAATGAGTATGAGTAGGAGCTATGTGAATAATGAGTAATGGGTAGTGGGTGAGAGGTGCCTGGTGTCAGTCACACGTTGCTTGGCATGGCAGACTCACGTTGTGATGTCACCTCAGCACATGGTGACGTCGGCTTCCCACACTGGTAGCTGTGGTGAGTAAATGAGTAGCGATGAGTAACTTGAGTGAAGATGAGTGAGTAAGATGAGTTGTGAATATGGACTTGGTATTTGCTTCGTCGTCTTGACCACTTGACTCCTGCGTCAGCGTCGGGGGTTGGGTGGATGTAGCAGAGAGAGGAGGGTGAGGTCTGGTGGTTATGAGGTATGAGTCGTGTCTCACTCTTCGTTTGTTTGTTTTGTTTTTCTTTGTCGATGTTTTCTCGGTCCTTTTCTCTTGTGATTTACTCGTTGTAGGATGAAGACTGCCGCTACTTGTAGGTGCGTGTAGAAGATTATACAGACGACTCGTAGAGTTGTTACTTGTAGTTAATTGTAGATGGTTGTGGTTCGCTGGTTCGTCGTAGAAGTCGCAAGATTGTTTGTATCAATATATTGTTAAACTACTTGCAAGGCATCCTGTGACCTCTTCACCTCTACATCAGCGTGATGATCGAGGAGACGGAGGGGGCTGGTTGGAGAGAATACTATCAGGAGCTATTTGTGAGTTGTTGGTTGTGAAAGGTATTCTTGTTTTCAATCTTGATATTTTGTAGGAATTCACTGTTGATTCGTAGACGAGGTTCGTATACGTTCGCTGCTACCAAATGTCATAAAAGACTTTGTATGTTACTTGTAGAGAAGTTTTATGTATTAGACTTGTGGACGAGCGGTTGTTATACTTGAGTAGCTTTGTAAGTAGATAATCTTCTTTCCCATTTGTCATGTAGTGACAGGAGAGGTAAAGAATAGTATGGGACTATTTTTATTTGTCTTGGAAATATTAACAAGTCTCTCACTCACGAGTGAGTATGAGCAGAGTCCCTGTCTCCCTGTCTCGCTCTCTCTCTCAAGTTGCTAAGCCCTTCTCCCTGCGACCTGTCTGTTCTATGGCTAGCTTCCTTCTGAGCTCTCTTTCCTAAATTCTGGTGAAACAGGAGTCGTATCACGTGTGTTCCCTGTGATTGGAAAGTTCTAGAAGCCTGTGTGTGAGTATGTGTGTATGTGTGTGCATGGTCAACAAGGCTTTGTCACCTGGTGAATTGCTGACAACTAACTGCATCATCTCCTTACTGGCTACTTCGTAATCTGTCGTCAGCTTTTCCTCAGTGTAACTTGCAAGATCATTTCCCATTCCCAGGCTCGCATAGAGCTGTCTATCTATCTATTTATCTATCTATCTATTATGATTTGTAATTATAATATGGACTCATAACACTGTAGCTTCACATAAACTTGTTCGATTGAGTCAATCCGGACGCTTCCACGTTAAAAAGCGGTGCCAAATCCCTGATCATGCACTTCTCCTCACAACATTCATCCAGCCAGCTCGATCTCTTGTCAGTTCCCTAGCCTCATCGACTTCCAAACCTCTCTTCCTCACACACTCATCCACCATATCTCTCCACCTTCTCCTTGGCCTACCTCGCCTCCTCCCTCCTTCAAATTCGCTCAGATATACCTTTTTCACCACTCTATTGTTATCCTTTCTCTCCACATGACCACAGCATCTCAGTACACTCTCTTCGATTCTGGTGTCCACAGACTTCCTCACTCCACATCTTTCATGAATCACATTATTTCGTATCCTATCCACCCTCTGTACTCCACATACATTCCTCAGCAGTCCCATCTCCACTGCTCTTACTCTTGACTTTTCATTATCATGCCACACCATTGTCTCACATCCATATGTTAAAGTTGGCACTAACACTCCTTCATGTAAGCCTTGCCCAACTGAAGACTCAAGCCTCTGTTTCATTGCACCAGCTACTTTTCTTCCTTGTGTCACTGTACTTTCAACTTTTTTTGCGCTTTTTCCCCTCTTTTCTATCACTGTACCCAGGTATTTGAACTCTCTCACCAATTCCAGTCTCTCTCCATTCACTTTAACATCGCACTGGGAGTCATTCTCTCAATAACCATCACTTTACTTTTTTCTACATTTACTCTCAAGGCACGACGCTCACAGACCTCAGCAAAACTCTGCACTAGCCTACCAACTTCTTGTCCGGTACTTGCAAGCAGTACTGCATCATCAGCATACAACAAATTTGAGATATTCTGTGCATCACCATTCATTACCAACGCCATCTCTCTCTCCATTACTCGTGTTTTTACTTCTCTCATCGCCCCATCCATAAATATATTGAACAACAATGGGGACATCGCACAACCTTGTCGCAAGCCCACACAGATCGTGAACCATTCACTTAGATGCCCATTAACCCTTACACATGCTTCACTACCATCATAAAAACTCTTGACGGCACCTAGCAGCTTACCATCTACACCGTACATGCGCAAAACTTTCCATAATCCTTCCCTGTCCACTTTGTCGTATGCATTTGCCAGCTCCATGAATGCCATAAACACCTTATGGTCCTTCTCAAAAGCCTTCTCTGCTGTCTGTCTCACTGCAAATATTTAATCCACACATCTTCTGCCGCTCCTAAAGCCACCCTGTTCATTACTCACCAGGGCTTCTGATATCTCTCTTACTTTCTCTATAATAATTCTTCCAAATACTTTCCCTACCACACTTAATAAACTTATGCCATGATAATTCTTGCTCTCACTTTGCTCACCTTTATATTTGTACAGGGGTACAATTACAGCCTTTTTCCCCTCTGCAGGCACAGTTTCACTCATCCATGCCTTCTTACATATCTCCAAAAAGCACTTCATTCCACTGTCTCCACTACACTTAAGCATCTCTGCATACACCTCATCAACCCCAGTTGCTTTCCCATTTTTCAGCCGTTTCACAGCATTCTTCACCTGTACGAGTATCACGTCTCCCTGTGCTGCATTCCTCTTCACACCCCCAAAACCAACCTTGTTTACAGTCTCTCTGCTCTATCTATTCCCATTCTTCAGGCTCTCAAAACAGTGTGTCCATCTGGTCCTTACTACATCCCCAAGGGTTAATAATCTACCACCTACATCCTTCACACTGTCACATTTCTTTCCACTTTCACTTCTACATTTCCGCACCTCTTTCCAGAATAACTTACTATTTTCAGAGTAGTTCGCATTCATTTTTCTTCCTAGATCATCATTTACCTCCTTCTTTTTCCTCTTCGCTAGTTTCTTTACGTGCTTCTTGCTCTCAGTATACTCAGTTCTTATTTCAACTGAACCCCTGTCCTGCAACCACTTTAGCCACTTTTTCCTCTTTTCCTCCAACTCTCTCTTAAGCTCCTCATCTCACCATGTCATACCTTTCTTCGTTGTCGTTACTCTTGCCACACCACACACCGCTTTAGCATTCCTAACTAAGCAATCCCTATATGCATTCCACAGGGTGTCTAGATTCATTTCATTCCAATTCATTGATTCTAACTCCTCCTCTACTTTGGTCCTGTAATCATCTGCCATTTCTTTGATCCTCAGCTTCTCAACTTTCAGTCTTTCTCCCTGACTGCTCCTCTTTCTCCTGGTCCACCTCACTCCTCTCAACTTGATCTTGCATACCACAATCATATGATCTGACAGACCTCCACATCGTCCTCTCACGGCCCTCGTATCCGCAACCATTCCCATCATCAACCTCTCTATGAGCACGTAATCAATCAGGCTTCTTTCAACACGATCCCCATTCCCTCTATATCATGAACATTTATGTGTATCTTTGTGTTTTAAATACGAGTTACAAATGCACAACCTTCTCTCCTGACACATATCCTTTAGTCACTTCCCATGATCATTTTCTCTTGGTACTCCATAACAACCTACTATGTTATCCTCAGGACTAGCGCCTACTCTTCCATTCATATCCCCCATTATGATCACTTTATAGCTCCTGGGCATTTCTCCCATTACTTCATCCAGCTCATCCCAACACCTGTCTTTCTCTCTCTCATTCCTGTCCTCATACGGTGCATATGCTACAGTCACTGCAATTTTTGCCTTCTCAGACTTGAACTTGACCTTCGTACATACACCTCAAGCTGACACATTTGTAGTCTCTCATGTTTCTGCCACACCTCATTCATCAACAATGCAACTCCTTCCTTGCATCTTCCTCGCTTATTCGTGCCTGATCTTACACATTTCACACCCTCCCACTCCTCCACTTCACACCCTTTCATCTTCGTGTCATACAATGTCATCACGGCATATCTAGCACTCATGAACACATTCACCACTTCCATCCACTTGCTCTCCTCATTCACACCTCTCACATTCCACATGGCCATGCGAATCTGCCCATTTGGTTTGGGCCCTGGAAAGGTATTGGGCTCTCCAAGGCTCAATGAAACGACTGCCATGATTAAGTGATTTTAGATAGGGGAATCTGGGGGACCCATAACCCTGCCAGAAACTCCGGTTATATGGTTACCACCCAGCGTAGCAAATGTTTTCCTGGGTACAGGAAACCATTTGGCTTGTCACTCAGAGTGGAGATCATATGGCATCTCTACATTGAGTGAGTGGATGATGAGTGCCCCCATCCATCATGTACACACACACACACACACACACACACACACACACACACACACATATATATATATATATATATATATATATATGGCCAAGGTTCAGCACATTAATCATAAAGAACTAATCTGTTTGCGTCCAATGATTTTTTTTTCTTTTCAGACACCTCAATCTCGTAAGGGGTGGCCACAAACTAAATCGCCTCCATGTCTCCCTGCCCCCCGCCATTTCACTGCCCTGCCCCAACTCACATCCCCTCTCTCTTATACCTCTCCACTCCATCTCTCCATCTCATCCTTGGCCTCCCCTTCCCTCTACCCCTCCTCCACCTCACTCACATACACTCTCCTCGTCAGTCTCTCACTCTCCATCCTCTCCACATGGCCAAACCACCTCAGTGTGTTTCTCCTAATGCTTCCTGTCACATCCATATCCACACCACAACGCTCCTTCACTTCCTCATTTGTCAGTCTGTCTCTCCATGTGACTGAATCCTTTCTGTTGGAAAAGTCTATTCTGAGGTCGAATAAAATCGTCTGGAAATAGCAAGAATGAAAAAAAAAAGTCATAGAACTGCGGGGAGGTTACGTTGGAGGGAGTTAGGCATGGCGAGAGGCAGAGTGGGAGGGGAGAAAGTAAAGCACTGACAGAAAGGTGTGAGATAGCATGGGGCGTGGTGGTAAAAGCGGCAGGGAGGAGCAGGGGGAAAGGGTGGAAGGGGACCAGGAGAAGGGAGAAAGGAGAGGAGAGGGAGAATGGGGAACAGAGGGAGGGAGGGAGAGGACGTGAGGAAGGAGGGGGAGGGCAGCAGAAGGAGGGATGGAAGAAAAGCAGGAGCAAGTAGAGGACGGGGAGCAGAAAGAGGGAGGAAGGGGAGGAGAGGAAAAATGGGGGGAGCAGGAGGGCGAGGAGAGGAAACAGGAAGAAGAACGGGTGGGGGAGCAGGAGGAATGAGTGGAGGGGAAGGAGAGATAGGATGATGGAGCAGTATAAGCGAGGGAAGGGAGAGCAGGAGGGAGGAAGAAGTATTTCTGCCTGCTGGTAGTGGCTGGGGTGATATTTTGGCTTGCCAGGTGAGACATAACACCACACCCGCCATCCCTCCCGCCTCCCTAGCCTTTGCTCCTCCCTCCCCTCCTCTCTCTCTCTGTACATGTTGGCTTCATAATCTTTTTAACTCCTTCACGTGCTGGAGGAGGATGCCTTCACACGATGGCATCGATATGACTGGTGGACCTGCCTGGTTATGCAATTGTCCCTCAGTCCCCTCCCTATCTCCGGAAGGGAGGATGGTGAACTTGAGGAAAAAGGCAACTTCAGCTTTCTGTCCATAGAGTTCACGTCCAGATGAGTCTGGGGTTGTATCTACTACTGCTACTACTACCCCTACTGCTACTGCTATTGTTAGTGTGTGTGTGTGTGTGTGTGTGTGTGTGTGTGTGTGTGTGTGTCTAAAACACACACACACACACACACACACACACACACACACACACACACACACACACATGTTTCTCTGCTTACCCTCATCAGTCTTATGGCTCCAAATACCCAGAGGTTTATCGTATACCACCTGGCCTTCATTTCCCCAGGTTATGCGTCGTATTTTCATTGGATCAGTTGGCTGTCTCTAAAATCTGTCTGGCGCCTCTTCCTTATTATACTACTTTTACCTTAACTTGGCCAAGAGTTTAGCTTTTAACCATCTTTTTTCACGTAGCTCAGCGTCAGAGAAACACAATACTACGGCTCTCAATCCTTTCCACAGCACTTTTTCCTGACTAGCATGACAGGGTAGTGTTAATCTATTGACAGAACTCGGAACTGAGGATTAACAGATGACATTTTTAGGGCAAGTTAGAGTAAAAAGGGTATAGTTTATTTATGTATATGACTCTATTATTTTTCAGCTTGTTACATAGATGAAAACACTGTCGATATGTTGAAAATAGAGAACAACGACAGGTCCTTCCTTCATTGAATGGTCTGAAAATTAATAATAAAGTAGGAAAGTTGTTATCACACTGGAGTTAAATGGGACATGATTCCCACTCCTTTCACGCGAAGGTTTTCTTTTAAGCTGAGTCAAATCGCCAGGGGGTAGGACGGATAAAACAAGGGAGGCGTCATTATGGTGAAGGGATAAAGGAATAAAGTGAACCATACAAAGGAAGGTGCGTCACTGCGCCTCCTAAGTCCAAGGGTATGCAACTCCTTGGCTACACTGTTTTTACTTTTACTTGGCCCAGATTTTCGTCCTTTTGCAGCTTACTTCATGTAGTTCAGTGATAGAAAATAGCAGTACTAAGGCTCTACATCCTTTCCATAATACTCTTTCGTGACTAGCATCATATTCATAATTGATTGCTACAGCTCAGCGTTCAAGATGGAGTGATGGCAATTTTAGGTCAGGTTAGTGTAAAAGCAGTATAATATTCTTATCTACGGAGACTCCACAACACTCTTCCTTTCTTGTTTATTTCAGCACATGACACCATAACCCATTCAATCCGGTGACGACTTTTTAAAGTGTATTATTACTACCTCATGACTTTATCCAGTTAGATAGGAAATACCTCTGATACTGAAGAGGTAAATGAAGGCTTCATAATCCTCAGCAACTCCAGAAGTCTCTTCCAAGCTGAACAAAGACGTCTGGTGGCAGCAAAAAGTCGTCACCTGATTCATGGAGTTCATAGTCACGCTTATATTTATGTCATATACGTCGACAGTTGAGTGACAGAAATATGATAAAATAGAATACTGATGTGAACTATTAGGAATGAATTGCCAAGGAAGAAATGCAAGAAAAAATTTAAAGCCCACAAGGTTACGGCTCCTTGGCCAGTATTCCTGTCTTGCACCTCTTCCCTACCACTTCCTCCCTACACATGACTCGGTATTAATCTCTTCTGTTTTATTTATCTACTCTCTGTCGATATGAGAAACACACAGACAACATAGAAGAATATATAAATCTGCGAAGCAGCATATAAAAGCCACTAGAGTATTGTCACCTCTTCCGTGGAGAAAAATTTCGTATGCGACACCTCATTATTCCTTTGCATGTTGTATATATATCTTCTAAATGCCAAATCAGATTGAATGAGGAACAATAAAGAGAATATTAACATTACAAATGCAGATACAAACTGGTAGGGAGGTGCTATAAAATTCACCAATTAAAAAAGAAAAAAAGGCTGCCGGTGTGCTCCCGCTTTGGCTCGGTTCACTTTTACTACCTCTTGCGGTTCTTTGGCCACACCTCCTCGCATTGTAGTCACCCTCTTTTCTTTTCCCGCACTTGCTGTCTTTCACCACAAAAATACATCTCGGTTTCAGTTTATCAGCTCAGGGTTTCTTTAGCGACTGAATGACCTAGCGCCGTCTATCTGACTACTTGAAATAAATGACAGGCTTATTCCTGCTATCGTTGTAGGACTGTATTCAGATTAGGATAGATTTTCCGAATCTTCATTAACTCCTTCCAAACCAGAGGGTCATCCTAAGGTAGCTGCAGCAAGAAAAAGCTGGAAAAAAACGTCATCTGATAGAAGTGGTTAAAACTTATACAATGAAAGTGAAGACAAGCCTCAGATTTACTGACGAAAAATTGTGAAGCCTCTTTGTGTCGTAGCGGCTTCGTAACGTGGGAGGCAAGTGGATAATTTTTAATAATTGTAAATGTTCCATATTGGAGGCTTGCGAAATAAGTTTAACCCCTTACTTGCGAAATCTATACATTCATTATCTTTGGTTAACGTTAAACGAGTTTACTATGCAGCAGAGAAACCCAGGGAACAAGAGAATGTTGAAAACTTTCGTGACTAACGCGCTGGCAAAGAACAGAATTTCGTATTATATTTTAAATTACTGTAGAATGGACGCTTTTATTTAGCTCACTGAAACAAACACCGCAGACCCAAGGGTTAAAGAGTATGATCCCTTCACCGAAATAGTAGGAAATTATGTTCGGATGATGATGATGATGATGATGATGATGATGATGATGATGATGATGAAGACTGTATTCATAATGCAAGAAAGGGGAGATGTATGCAGCCATCACTCATTTTTAGGGAACGACTATGAACATTATAGGTATGATTTTTTTTTTTTTAATGCAGGGAAGAAGGAACCAAAGGCCAGGAGCCAGCAAATTTTTTCCAAGAAAAAACAAAACAAGATAACAGAGAGCCAAATTCAAGATCCGTACATTTCGAGATGCCTGGACACACTGCGTTTGAAAGACTGGAGATCATAGGCAGTAGGAAACACAGTCAGAGTCAGACAGTTCCAGAGTTGACCTGTTGCATATTTGAAGGACTGGAAGTAATAGTTAACTATTGCATTAGAGAGTTGGACAGAAAAAAGATAAGAGTTTGTTGCTAGATGAGTGTTAAGCGCCCGTCGTAGTGGTGGGGGGATGCAAGCAGACAGTTCAGAGGAGCAGTGATCATTGAAGTAGCGACAGAAAAGAGATAAAGATCCAAAAGAGCAGCGAAGAGACAGAGGTTGAAGGGAGCCAGTAAGAGGAGGAGAGTTGATGAGACGAAAAGCCTTTGACTCTACCTTGTTGAGAAGAGCTGTATGTGGGGAGCCTCCCCACACATGAGAGTTGTACTCTAGACAGGAGAGAATAAAACTCTTATATAAAGCCAACAATTGTGCAGGGGTAAAGATGGCACGGAGTCGGCTTAGCACACCTAATCTCTTGAAAGCAAATTTTACAAGAGATGTAATATGTTCTTTCCTAGATAAATCCCGAGTTAATGAAACCCCAAGAATATTTAAAGATGATGCAGGATTAAGCTGGATATTATGAAAAGTTAGAGGGTACTCCTGCGGAAGATGTTGTCGGGTTGATAGACGTAAGAACTGAGTTTTAGATGCATTAAAAACAACAAGATTACTTTTACTCCAATCAGAGATATGAGCCAAGTCAGATATTAGGTGAGCCATAGCTTCATCCCTTTTTTTGTTGAAGTAACTGATGAGATGGACGCTTCGGGAGACGCACCACGTAACAGAGCGCATTCAGCAGAGGTATAGGAAAGACACACTGGTTTCACTTTCATTATGGGATCCACAGATGACTGGTTAAATTTAAGAATTCGCCGACACATTCATCATCTCTGGTCTAACTCATTAAATGCGAGGATCTCTCCTAAGCTGCTTTAAATTGTCTGAAGGATATAGTAAGATTGGAATAAAGATGGCATGGTAGTAATTGGGTTAATAGATTGGTTTTAACCTCTTCACCACCAGATGCCTCTCCTAATCAGAAAAAATCGTTTGGCAGTAGTAAATGTATAATGAGCAATATTATCGCTGAACTGGATGTACTAAAAAATACAGACGGCACTGACACCCACTTTTGCCTCTGCCTCCTACCTTACCTTCAGGCTGGAGCTGAAGGCTGAAGGTGCGATATACCTTGCTGAAACACACGCAGTAATCTAGGAATGATTTAGCCACATACTTCGTAGTCTGGAAACATACGGTACTGTTTTTGCCTTAACATGGCCCAGATTTTTTGTTTTCGTTCTACAGGTTATTTCATATGGGTGAGTGGCAGAAAAAAAAAAAAATGCTACGGCTCTACATCCTTTCCGCGGCATTGCTTCGCGACTAGCATCATATTATAGTGTTAATCTATTGTTACAGCAGCATTCAAAATGGAGAGGTGGCAATTTTAGGAAAAGTTAGAGAAGAGAGTATAGTGTATTGTATTTTATGCACTAAGCTATGATTATAGTGCGGCTATATGGACAACGTAGAGAGAGAGAGAGAGAGAGAGAGAGAGAGAGAGAGAGGTGGGGAGGGTAAGGGTAGTAGTGTACTTAGCATTACAGCTGCTTCCCAGTACTGTACATGGCAGCTGGTTGTGATGCGCTGCGGTACTCTCGGGGCGGCCAGGTGAGGGCTGGGATGGGAGAAGGGGAATGGCAGGGGAGAGGAAAGTTGTGGGAGGGGAGGAGGAGAGGCTGGGGCCTGGGTGCATGGTGAGGTGCAAAGGAGGGGGAGGGGTAAGGAGAAGCACAAACGGAAGAGGATGGGGAGTTAAGGCGCAAGAGGAGGGGCAAGCGAAGAGAGATAAGGGAAGGTGCAGGGGAGAGGGGAGGAGAAACGTGAGGGAAGGGGCTGAAGAGGGGGAGGTATAAGTGAGAGGCAGTAAGGAAGACAGAGGGAAGAGTCTAATGATACTTGTTTATTGGTGCTCACATGAAATCCGAGCCAAGAACGTGAGAGGAAAGGGCTAAACCCCCACATCTGACTGGTGTCGCTTTTCAGGCTGTTAGCAGTGAAGGTGGGCCAACTCAAGAGGGAGCATGTATGTCTATTGGTGGGGTCACACCAGGACTAAAGATAATTATATGGTCATTTGTTGAGATGTGGGTGTAACCTCACTCAGTGAAAAAATAAAACAAGGCCCATGTGACTCTTCTTGTTAACAATGTCGCACTTTTAGGACTCACACTCACCTGAATAAAATCGCCTGGCGTTAACTGGAATAAAACACTAGAGGTGGTTCAACCATATGACGATAAATGAGGATATTATTAGCTCTCAGGTTTTCGTGACTCACTGCCAGGTCACTGCTGTCGTCTGGCGTTGCTGCAAAAGAGTTGTCCGGAAAATATGAGTTAATGGCAGAACAAGACGGATCTCACTGAGTACATTCCCTAGAGTTGTTTCTGTGAAGTTTGTGGAACTGAAGCTGGAGCGGTAAGAGGCCCCGTGCTCACAGATCTCCGGTATGTCTGTTTATCTTGCTCTTGCCATATCCCGACGATTTAATTCAGCATACACTTAACGAAAAGGAGGGGTTAATATAGCCTTAATAAACCTCTTCAGTATGAGAGACCTTTTCTGAAATGAACAAAGTCGTATTTTAGCAATCTGAAGAAATTTCAATGAGTCACTTGATTCAAGGGATATAGGGTTAGTTTAGGCGAAGAACAATAGTACTTTTTCACCAGCGAAATGTTTCTTGTGTTTAGTTTGAGTTTCTTATTTTCAGCTTATCATTTATTGTTTACTTATTTATATGTTTATCTTTTTATTATTTTTATTTTTGTATTTTCTACAGGTTCTGTTGATATTTTCATTGCTAGACATCTTTTCACATAATTCCTCTCTGACCTTATAATTTAATGAGCTGCGGTAACTGATTATAAATGCTGTATTCTCTAATATCTCTGGAACAGGTTTGGTTAGATTTATTTGCTGCTTACAGTTTTATAATTTGCAGTTCTTACCTTCATTATGTTTATTTGCGCATTAACCAATTTGCAAGCGTAAGCCGCCGCCATGAGCGCCACTAACACAACCAATGTTATTTCAGGACTCACTTGAGGCTGACCAGATAGAAGGTATGTATGAAGAAAGGAAGACGTGTTATGAGATGTGACTCTGCCTCCACCCTCATACACCCTCTCACAAACCAACAGGAACAACATCAGCAACAACTACTACTTCCCCTTGCATCCCAGGAGTAGAAAAAAATGAATTGCAAATAACTCTTGTTGATCCTTAGGTTAATCCAACCTTTAGTCTGAGCAGCGATAGCCAGTAGTTTACAAGATGCAGTACAACTCTGTGTGATGCCCTGTGTATATATTCCCTTCCGTACAATAGTTCCCGTTTTCATAACTCACGCAAGATTTGCGCTATTTCACAAGTAGAACAGTTTTAGTCATCTCCATTCATGAAAATTATAACATTCATCATGACCGCTACAACTAGATTTTTATAAAACATTCATTCCCACTTAGACTTATGACATTCCTTCCGTCACCCCTCCTCGAGCCTTTCCAGGGGTTTGGTGCTAATATAGAGCAGAGAAAGTTCTTGGAATCAATTAAATCCCTCACTAATCAGAGTCAATCATAACGTTCAGCTGTACACATTGAACACACATGTACATATGTGTCGGCTCCAGCACCTGTTGAGTATGTAGTAATACACGTAATGACTCAGCCTCTTGTCGGTTCCTTGACTCCCAGGCGACGTCCTAACACAGGCCTGATGCACCGTCCTCTCACACTACTTTGCTTGTCATTATCAAATACCTCATGTGACTGTGTAATTTATCATACCAGCTGTCTGGTTTTGGAAAATAATGCATGTCTCCTCTACTTTGTGTAAAATAAAGGCCGGCAACTGCGAATCAACTTGCAACAAAGTTATAAAAAATGTGTTTTAAATTCGTGTCAACTCCATCCATGAAAGGCTACACTCTTTAAAATTACAAAACTAGTTCTCTTGGCAATATAAACTCTGTTGGCAAGTCAGCCAGATGTTGTGTACAATTCTGTTGCTAATCTTAGCGTTCTTTCTCAGCCCTCAAAAAGGCTTTTGACTCATTCGACACCGACAAGAAGGGCTCAATCAACACCGAGACAGTCGGCACCATCCTGAGGATGATGGGCGTTAAGATCTCGGAAAAAAATCTTCAGGAGGTCATTGCCGAGACTGACGAGGACGGTAGGTGAAGGACACGGTTTTTAAGAGGATGCAAACTGTATCACTGAACTCTTATTGCATCAATTTAAACCAAACCAATAATTTCTCCAAGTAATTAGTGGGTGTGGCGTCCGACATTATCTTCTTCTCCCTGCAGGTTCCGGTGAGCTGGAGTTTGAGGAATTTGTTGAGCTGGCTGCCAAGTTCTTGATTGAAGAGGATGAGGAAGCACTGAAGGCAGAATTAAAAGAAGCATTCAGAATTTACGACAAGGGAGGTGAGTTGTGAACAGAGAGCACGACCAAAGCATCTAAATATGAAGAACTGGTAGTCCTTACACGGTGACTTTCCATTGCCACTGAATTCTTGTGCTTAAGCCTGGCCCTCTCATGTGTTTATGCGTTTATGGTTGTCAGAACTGCTTGTAGGGAAAGCAGCTGCACTTTGAAGGTTTCTGAAACACTGGTGTCGATCAACAAAAATTTAACTAGTTGAGTTATAGGCGTGCACACTTGAATTTGTGGAACGAGTTCGAGCGAGCAGGCATGATAATGATATTATTTTAGTTAAAAGAAGAGGTGTACCATCCCTCTTGCCGAATACTAATGCACATTTTGAAATTATCCGTCTTATTTCAGAATGTGAATACTACCAATTTAAGGATTTTGAACCCACATGCCAAAGCATGTTGGGTTACATACTTGAATCAATCTTTGTGACCAGTTTAGGGATAGCAGATTGTTACGAGATTCGAGAGAGGCTACCGAAATAACTTCTTATATTATTTCATAGCTTTTCCAACGATGAGCGTGGGTGCATTGTAGCTCTAATAATATCTGATAGAACACAGTTTTGGTGCTCAGTTTGGCTCGTTTGCCTTTTTTCAGCAAAATGGTGAAGTTGAAGAAAAAAAAAAACTATTGCTTTTCCACAAACTTTCCAACGATGTGCATTGATCTGATGTAACTCTAGTAGCTTCCGAGATAATCTAGTGTTGTTACTCAGTTTGGAACTCTTTTCAGCAGTATAGTGGCGAATTTAGACAGAAGTTACCTAAGTAACACCTATTATTTTTTAATAAAATTTCGAACCGTTATGCTAGGTGTTTAAGCGTCAGCTTCCCGTCCCTTGAACGCCTAGTGTGCAGCTGGGTTCTCTTTCTAGACCGGAACTTGGACAAATAAGAGAGAGGCAGGACACAAAAACTCAAGACAACAACCTTACACGTGTATTGACTAATTCTATTTGTGGATCGGGTAGATGTCACAACAACAGGAATCTGGGTAATTATGAATCATATACTAGTATCGTAGTATCGCGCAGGATACTGTTTAGTCAATAATTCAGAATAGCAGGTGAATGGCACAATAAATAGTGTTCGTAGTATTTCGGGCAGGGGAATAGTTCACTATCACTTGGCAGGGAATAGAAACTGTACTTAGGTTGGGCAAGTATTACACTGGTCTTGTAGTGCGGAGGAATTACACTATAAAGACAGAGTCTGATATTTACTGAAATTAGTGCACTCTTATTAGATCTCTCTTCCTACCCTCACTGTGTCACTGTTTGCCCGGATCTTAATTATCACACATTACTAGGCCTTCGACTTATGTTCTCTTGGATATCACCTGCCCGATATTCTAATTGCCATCACACTGTCACTGCACTATTCACTGTCACTCACTGTCGGTGGGGCGGCGGGGAGGACTCACAGCTCAACTCCCAATGGGGGCTGAGTTCCGCCTGTGGCCTCTGTATCCAGTGGCCATAGGATCACTTGTAGGGGCGTCCTCTCTCGTCCTGGGCTGGGGCCGGCGAAGGGACCTGCACTGTCAGAGCTGGGAGTTGGAGTGTGGCCCTGAGGGCTGGGGCTGAACAGCTCCCTGAAACATGCACTCAGGCACCTGATGGAGGACGAGGGTCGTTGGCGTCGGGGTGGGGAGAGGCCTCACCCGGGGGTCCTGGGGGCGGCTGTGGGAACTCGGTGACTGCGGCCTCCTTCCGTCAGGGACGCCGATAGGGGAGAGCTGCGGCATTGGTCGTTGTCGGAGTCCATCAGGTAGGGTCCCTCTGGAGCCGGATGGGTGGAGTACAACCCTGGAGATAGCACAGGGCCTCTCCACAGGTCCTCGGGACTGGGACCTTCATCCTCGAGGATATCACGTCATGGGGGTATGGCAGCACCTGTCTGAGGAGTGGCTGCTGGCCGCCTCCTGCCATAGGGCCCAGCTACTGGCTGTGGCCTGTGTGGGGGAGTGGCTACCGGCCGTCTCCTGAAGGAGGGGTGAGCGGCTACTGGCCATCTCAAGGGCACCTTCGGAGCGGCTACCGTCCGTCTCAATACGAAGGCGGGAGCGGCTACCGGCCGTCTCCTGAAGGAGGGGTGAGCGGCTGCACGCCATCTCAAGAAGGGCGCAGCTACCAGCCATCGCTGGGGTGCTGCCTGGAACTAGAGTAATAGCTCCACCCCGATCCTGTCAAGGGTCAGCTCACCCGCAAGGTAGTCTCCTTTTCCTGGTATGGCGGCGACAGGCGAGTTCCGGGTCATAGGGGCACGCGGCCTGGGCGGACTTATGTCCCTGTCGCCCTGGGTCGGATCGCACTCTGTTCATCCTTCTGTAAGCTTCTCCTGGCGGTGTCGTGTTGCCCTCAGTCACTATTATTCCCGGCATTTTACAAATGATGTGTGTAGATCCGCTATACAGCAGCTTTCATGCTCTGTTAAATAACAGTGTGGGTGCTGTGCGTGGTATGGGCGTCCTCACCACTGATTCCACACCCAACTACTTGTCTAAAGAAGCCCTTGCTCGCTTCGCTCGCTTGAACAATAATTTAAGTATTTTTTGTTATCTTGAACGTGTTCTAAACTGAACAAAAGTGAAAGCAGTTGGATGATGAAATTCTGATAAGGAATATATATAAATAAATAAATATATATATATATATATATATATATATATATATATATATATATATATATATATATATATATATATATATATATATATATATATATATATATATATATATATATATATATATATATATATATATATATATATATATATATATATATATATATATATATATATATATATATATATATATATATATATATATATACACGCAGGGGTACCCGGTGTTGCTTGGGCCAAAAAGGCAAACACACTGATCCTATTTGTTCTAGTTCAGTCTTTCTTTCTAACCCAGAAAGACCATGTCCAGCCTCGTATGCTTTTGAAGTGGGATTTAAGAGGTCCAGGACTTTCTATTTCAGGTTTCGCACACTAAGACACAGTATTTGTGCGCACTTGTTTACTATTACCAGTGACCTCAAATGACCTCGGAGGTCAACCTCACACAACCTATGTCTGAACTGGGGGTCATTTGAGTCTCCATGCCAAAAATTGGGCTGCTGGGGTATCCAGCGTTGCCTGGGCTAAAATGGCGAACACTCCATCAGTGACCTCAAAAACAAATACAATACAAAAGAGAGCCAAATTCAAGATCCATTCATTTCGAGATACCTGGACACACTGCGTTTGAAAGACTGGAGATCATAGGAAGCAGGAAATACAGACAGAGGAAGGCAGTTCCAGAGCTGACCAGTTGCATAAATGAAGGACTGGGAGTAACAATTAACTCTTGCATTAGAGAGTTGAACAGAAAAGGGAAGAGAGTTTGTTGCTAGATGAGTGTTATGCACCCATCGTAGAGGTGGAGGGATGCAAGCAGACAGTTCAGAGGAGCAGTGACCATGGAAGTAGCGATGGAACAGAGACAAAGAGGCAACAGTGTGGCGAAGAGACAGAGGTTGAAGGGAGCCAGTAAGAGGAGGAGAGTTAATGAGATGAAAAGTCTTTGACTCCATCCTATTGAGAAGAGTTGTATGTGGTGAGCCTCCCCACACATGAGAGTTGTACTCCACATACGAGAGAAAAAATCCCGTGAATAAAGTCAACAACTGTGCAGGGGTGACGAAAGTATGGAGGGGGCATAGCACACCTAATCACTTGGAAGCAGATTTTACCAGAAATATAATATGATCTTTCCAATATAAATCCCGAGTGAATGAAACCCCAAGCATGTTCTACAACAAAAATAGCCCTAGGATTATATATATATATATATATATATATATATATATATATATATATATATATATATATATATATATATATATATATATATATATATATATATATTCGTATATGGGGGAATGAGGGGTCGTGCCCCTCCCGGGTAACAATTTGGGAGTGTTCACCAGGCCACATACTGCTTTGGCGGACATAAGGGGTGCTGTGGTTGAACCAGTGCCACATTCTTTACAGTATGCTAGCACGCAGTCGGCTTGTGCGGGCCAATTACAGTTGGGTCACTGACTACACACGCCAACATAAAATCTTACTTACAAGCACTTCTCACCCAACATACAATCTCTACCAGACAGCCTAAGCCACTTGGTAGGCTGTATTGTCCCCACTTCGGTCAGGATAGGCCGGACCTGCAGCGGACATTCAACAGTTGATTGTATATATATATATATATATATATATATATATACAGTATATATACTATAACTGCACCCTGATGATTTAACTGTGAATGTTCACAATATACCGTACTTCATTTGTTGGAAAAGCAGCCTGTCTCCTTTTTTTGACCAACTGTGTGAACGTTTGACCAACTCTGGGCCAAGTGCTGGGGGATGCTTCCCTTCTTCCCAGTCGGGCCATCCATGCTTGTACTTGTATTTAAAGCCACCTGAACTTGGACCCAAGCCTGAATTATTGTTGACAACAAAATAGATATCACGTATATTATTTAGCAGTCTGATTAAAGTAATTCAGCCAGTTATGACATTTAGAGTTATCTATGGCCAGACCAGTAGCAGAAGTGCATACAAATTTGCCCCGATTCCCCTCTTTCCCACCCTTGCCGCTGTCCCATGGGTGAAGGGGGTCTAGATCAATGCACCTAAATTAATATGGTGCTTGATTTTGACTTAGACTATTCTCCTGACGGGAGGGAAACTAGGGTATTTTGTATTTTGTCCTCTGAATACATATATAAAAGGAAAAACGTATATAAAAAATATTTTGCCCTCTCGGAGACCTTTCCTTTTATGTAAAATAAAAGTCTCTACTCTCCATTTTTGACCAACTCAGTAATTTTTTGACCAACTCAGAAACAAACATTGGGGGATGATTCCCCATCCCCTCCAGTCGGGCCATCCCTGATTAACAGCATCTTGGTCACATGAGGACATACTGTCTCCTTAAGCTCGATGTCTCATAACGTATTGTGACACAGATCTGAATTGTTATTGTCGCCAGGTGACGGGTACATCACGACGGACACCCTGAAGGAGATCCTGCGAGAGCTGGACAACAGACTGACTGAAGAGGATCTGGATGGCATCATCGAGGAGGTGGACGAGGACGGATCAGGCACCCTCGACTTTGACGGTTAGTGGTGGCCGGGATGATGCTGGAATGAGAGAAACTATATGATAAAAATGAGTGTGGTGCCTGTGCAAGCCGCCTGTGTCCATGATAATATATCCATGATGACGTAGGATATTCTAATATCTGATTTTAAAAGACATCACGAAGAAGTCAAGAACAGCAGCAGTGACAACAAGGGGTTGGGGGAAAGGGGAGAGGATAAACCCAACAGACGGAAAGGAAGCGGGCAGGAAGGGGTAATAAGGGAAGAGGCTAGCACAGAGGTTGAGATGCATCAGGTGAAGGACGGGGAGTGGTAGGAGCCACAAAAACAAAAGTATCTTGATAAATAAGAGACTGGCCAGGCGAAACACTGAATAAAATCGTTACCGCTCAAATTATTTTCTTTTGTAGAGAATCACCAATCAAATTTTCATTGACCACAAGTATCATTGTTCGAAAAGGATTATTATGTCAAGTACATATATTAACAATGGACAGAATTACTTTCTTAAAGAGGGGAATATTCATTGTAAAGAGGTCTCAAAAGCTTGTAGAGTAGGCTACATGGACAGCCTAGTGGCACTCTGGTGAATTAGTTAGGCTCCAGTGCGGACTTCCCACACAGATGGGAGGGAATTATTTGGTGAATAATTTTCCTTAATGACATCATATTTCTTATCCTTATACCCATCGACACTTCGATAATAATATCTGCTGTTTGTCTGTACATAAATGTAAGCTGAGAAAAAAAAGAAGCGCGATGATTTTCGCATAGCCTGCAACTTTTGAATGACCGGTATATAGAAATGTCAAAAATTTCCTGTAAGGCCTGTGGCATAGGTAGCCATCTGGCCATGGTGTGTGTGTGTGTGTGTGTGTGTAGTGTGTGGGCATTATGGTGCGTGAGCATATATACTGTATATATATATATATATATATATATATATATATATATATATATATATATATATATATATATATTATAATCCAGTGTGTGTGTGTGTGTGTGTGTGTGTGTGTTTTGTAGTAAAGCCAAATCTGGAAACAGGATTATGATGAATGATTAACCCCTTGACGTCAGTCGTAGGTGATTTCAAAATCCTGGAGTGGTTTTCTGATAATGTATTAAGCACAGCCTTATGATCTCCACACAGCCGTATAATCACCACCCATACTCGTCCCCAGGCTGTTGCTAACTGTTAGACAGAGAGCCGGCGAGGGCTGGCACGCCCTTAAACTCAGAGTTCAGCAGAATTTGAATCAGACCAGACCTTAGTAAGCTATCAAAGGCGCCCTACTTAGATCACACTTACAATACATTTACATGCTATACTTACTACATAATATTACAAATGGTTACAAACAATTTTCCCCCGCGTTAAAGAAGCGTATCTCCTGACACAGCGGTGGAGGCATTAAATCATAATGTGGCAAGAATGTAACTGGATAGATTATACAGTCAACTGGGGACTACATGGGAGTATAATAATAAAAGGGGAACCATATTATAATGTAAGAAGTTGGGTGCAATAAAGAAGAAATATATTTACAGTACATGGCCATGTTGGAAAGGTAAGGAAGGTGATAAGTATTAATAAATGAAAAAGTAGAATGTAAACAGTGCACTATCAGAGTACACTATAGGCTACGATTTAACTAGGCATGTAGCATATGAGAAGCATGGTGATTTTTTTATATTTTTTTTTATATACCTGGGCTGCTTCCCCCAAGGAAAGGGAGGTAGCCGAGACAGGACGACTCACTCTCCATTTACTCATCCATTCAAACACATTCATTCGCATCTTAGCCCCAAAGGGGAGAACGGACAGATCCTCACCGCACCACACCGCACAAGGGTCAACTGCACAATGCAATCAGTGACATCCGCAGCAGGGCCCAACAGCAGAACTGGTTTACCCCTGCCACATCATAATAGACCCATCCCCTTACCCGCACCTGACCTGACTAGCTGATCAGACCAAATGCGGGAGAATATCCCCTCAGGGCTGCGTCATCACTTATTCATTCACAATTTCTCTCCATTTATTTCTGTCACGCACAGCCACTCTTCCTTGCTCAACAGACATCCCTCTCGCATCCAGTGCTCTCTTCACACTGTCCATCCATCCTATTCGTGGTCTTCCTCTCAGCCTTACACCTCTCACATCAGATCTAGTTATCTTTTTCACCAATCGCTCATTATCTATTCTCTCCATATGCCCAAACCATTGCAACACCCTCTGCTCAACTCTACCAGCCATCTCCCGTACAACTCCAGTTCTCGTTCGCACTTCATCATTTCGCACTCGATCCATACGCGTCACTCCACACATACTCCTCAGACATCTCATCTTCATTACATTCAAACTTTTCCTCTCTGCTACACCCATATTCCATGTTTCAGCCCCATATAATGCAGTCGGTACCACAACACCCTCATACGGCCTTCTCTTTACATCCATTCTAAGCGAACGACATTTAAAAACTTTTTTCATTCCTCCCAGCACCTTTCCTACTTCATTTATTCTAAACTTCATTTCTGCATCTATTCTTCCATCCACAGCAACATGTGACCCTAGATATTTAAAACAATCTACCTCCTCAAGCAACTCACCATTTAAAACTATATTCATCCCTCTACCATCTATCAACCTCGTACACTTCATCACTTTACTCTTATTCTCATTTACTTTCAATTTCCTCCTTTCACACACCCTTCCACACTCCTCTACCAACTGTCTCAATCGCTCCTCTGAATCAGTCACCAGTGCAGTATCATCTGCAAACAGCAGCTGCATCAGATTCCACTCTCTCCATCAACATTTACCAGACTCAGACCACCTGAAACTCTTGCATTCACCTCCCTTACAACACCATCCATGTAAATATTAAACAACCAAGGCGACATCACACATCCCTGTCGCAGCCCCACTCTCACGGGAAACCAATCACTCACAGCATTTCCCACTCTTACACACGCTCTACTATTTACATAAAAACTTTTCACCCCTTTTAGTAACCTACCATCAAGTCCATACAATCTTAAAACAGTCCACAAAGCCTCCCTATCAATTCAATCATACGCTTTCTCTAAATCCATAAATGCCCAAAACACATCCTTGCCTTTCGCTAAATACTTTTCACACACTTGTCTCACAGCAAACACGCATCCCCTCCCTCTCCTAAAGCCACACTGCTCATCACTAATCACTCCCTCTGTACCCTCTCTAACTCTCATAATTAACACTCTACCATACACCTTACCTACAACACTCAACAGACTTATACCCCTAAAGCTAGTACATTCATACTTATCACCCTTGCCTTTATACAACGGGACCACATAAGCACTTGCCCAGTCAATTGGCACCATACCTTTCTCAAAGCACACATCCAACAATCTTACTAACCAGTCAACAATAGTCACTCCACCACCCTTCAGGCATTCCACAGCACACCCATCCATACCTGCAGCTTTCCCTGTTTTCATCTCCTTTACTGCCTTCTCCACTTCCTCCTTCGTGATCAAAGAATCATTCAACTCTCCCAACACATTTATTCCCTGCACCCTTCCATCCGCCACAATCTCAGCCACCCTTTCCTCCTCTACATTTAACAATCTTTCAAAATACTCTGCCCATCTCTTCCTTACTGCATCCATCTCAATTAACATCCTTCCATCCTCTGCTTTTACTCGTTCTTCCTTCCCAGACTCTCTCTTTCGCACCCTTTTCACCTCCTTCCAAAACATTTTCTTATTCTGTTGAAAATTCTCTGTCAGCCGCCTACCCCACCTCTCATCTGCTGCCACTTTAGCATCATGCACAGCCCTTCTCGCTCTATTCCTCTTTTCCTTATACCTTTCATATGACATCTCATCCTTCCTCTGCAGCCACACTTCATATGCACGTCTCTTCTCAGCCACAGCCATACTTACTTCCTCGCACCACCATTCACTTCCTTTTCTTACACCACCACCCACACGTCTCACACCACACACCTCTTCTGCATGCCCCACCACAGCACTCTTAAACAACTGCCATTCCTCCTCGACGCTGCCATTTTCCCGCTCTTTTACTGCGTTCCACTCATCTTTCAATTTCTCCTGATACTCTATCTTTTTCTCTCTTTTATCCAACTCACTCACTTTCAAAACCTCCCTGCCACACCTAACCCTCCTAGCTCTCACCCATCTCTTACCTACTCTTAACTTTCCCTCCACCAGGTAGTGGTCAGACATACCTCCACCCTCCCCTCTCAGAACTCTCACATCCAACAATCTTCCTATTACATTCCTAGACACAACCACATAGTCCATCAAGGCTCTATCAACTACCCTTCCACCCTCCTGTCTCACCCATGTATACTTATAAATATCTTTCTTCTCAAACAGCGTATTCCCAGTCACCATCTCTCGCTCAACACACATCGCTGTCATTCGTTCCCCATTTTCATTTCTTCCAGGCACACCATGCATACCAATTACGCCTTCAACTGCTACATTTCCCACTCTAGCATTCAGATCTCCCATCATTACCACATTCACATTCGCTCCAAAACTCTGCAGGCACTCATCAACATCATTCCAGAAAGACTCCCTCTCTTGTTCATCCCTTTCACTACCAGGCCCATATGCACTCACAAACACCCACAACTCACGTTCAAATTTCGCTTTCACCCACATCAGTCTTGATGACACCTCCTTCCATTCAATCACACATTGCTGTACTTCCGGACTCACTAACAAGGCCACACCTTCTCTTGCCCTTCCTCTATCAACACCTGACAATCTTCCATTCACACTTCCAAACATAGATTCCCCCTTCCCTTTCATCTTCGTTTCACTCAAAGCTAACACACCCAACTTTCTTCTCACAAACATTCTCCCAATCTCCTCCCTTTTAGCCTCAATCGTACTACATCCACGCACATTCATAGACCCAATCTTCAGGGTACGGGGATAACTCCATCCCCCAACCCTTTCTCTGGCCTGTCTCTTTTTAGGAACTAAAAAACAGAGGAGGGGGTCCCTAGTCCCCTCACCCCGCCCCTTTTAGTCGCCTTTTACGACACGCAGGGAATACGGTGGCAGTATTCTTCCTAACACAACCTGGCCGCAGAGTAGTAGTACCACCCCATGGTGATAGTATACATATATAAGTTTGATAAAATTTATATATATATATATATATATATATATATATATATATATATATATATATATATATATATATATATATAAGCATTGGTAACTACAATGATATTTCTATGAGGAACATATAGCAACTGAATACACTATAGTTTATCTTACATGGAAGGCACTGTTTGAGAGTGATCATACATTCATTTCCCTTATCATATTTATATTTTACTAGTTTTCATGTCCTTGACTCACTGTGTAATAATTATATTGATATTATTAATTTTTGTAGTAATTAGCTCAACTTTCAATTTTCCACAGGGATTTTTTTTTCTCTTCAGTATGATCTTCGCAACTTCACCAATCATTAAGAGTGTCACTTAGAACTACCAGTTTCCAGGTCCCTTGGTTGCCGCACTAACCTAGTTGCAACACGGATCTCGTGCAGTCTTATTGTCCATTCGCTTGACACAACAGCATAGGATACATACAGTAACAAAATTTTCCAAGTAGACAAAGTACCACTGGAGGAAATACAAAGACTTGATGTACCAGGAGCGGTTAAATGCTAAAGAAAACTGGTTCATAAGGAAGTCAGACTGATTTAGAAAGTTAAACAGACGTAGGTTGTCTGATGTGATGGAAAGATTGTCTTTTGGTAGATGAAAGGTGGTATTAATGGGTCAGAAGATGTCATACTTGTGGGAGCGAAATGATAATGCATAGCATGGGCTACTACAGATTCAGACTTTACTGTACAATAATCAGGAGCCTTATACAAACCAGTTGCGGATACTGAGCGGACAGGAGTTCCAGGGCAAATAAGACTGACAGGAGTTGAGACACTAAAGATGAAATAGCGGATGTGATTCATATAAGCATGGTGCACTTGGAGCTTAGGGGCCGGAACAAAGGTACAGACAGGTTGTACTGAGAAGTTACGAACTAAAGCAGATTCACAAGGAGCAACGCTGCCAGGAAAGATTGTTAGGAGGTGCGCAGCACAAACTCGAGAGTTTGGTGTAAAAAAAGCACATCTGTCGAGGTCACTGGAGTAAGTCAAGGCAATATAGAGATGATCATGGGAAAGAAGGAAGTACTCTGAAGAGACAGAGGCTTGTACCAAGGAATTATTGTACCAGAAGGGAGAGGGAATGATGTGAATGAGGTCGAGTGTCATTGAAGAATGGGAGGGATATGAACAATTATTTCTTTAGTAAGGAATGTGGCTTCTAGTATTGGGTAGTAGTGTTCTAAAGAAGAAAATGAAATCACAGGAGACAAGTCGAAAGTTGAGTGAGCCCATTCCAATGTAGAGCGAAGGTCAGAGATACGTACTAACTCTAGGGTGACACGACCATCGACAGCAGTGACTAGAATAAATTGAGCTAGAAACTTGGGAGACAAGAGAGTTCAGAGAAACTTGTAAGTTATCTACATGTAGTTTCACATATAGCAATTCTGATACAATATTTACCTTCGACACTTCATGCTTAAGAATTTCGGTAAAATTATTTAATATGTTTGTAACATCATTTAAATGGTGTCTGATCTTTTGTAGCATAGAATGCTGAACACTTATTACTTTGTCCTCAGACTCTAGGCATTTGTTAATTGAACTAAGTCTTCCTTAAATCCAGAAAGGTCACGGGTAGTGGCTACACCAAATAATCCGCTCAGAATTTTTCCTCCAAGATCAAAGAGTCCAAGTTTCACTCGAGAACGGCCCACAAGTGTTTGGTTAGGGAAGGAATCTTGGAGATGGTTGAACTGATAATGAATATAGTCCAACTTCCAGCAGATGGGTAGGCAGAGTGGATACCAAAATGTATATGTAGGATGTTGGTCCTTAATACCTGACAGGAGTCCCTGTAGGTCCTCTAGCTGGCGAGCAAAGTCGGGCAGGGTGATGGCCACGGCGGCCAGCGGTTCTAGGTCGTAGCGCAAGGAGACTACATCCTTCACCATCATTACCTCGCGTCCTGCGCCAACCAAGGCCCCCGGGCCGTACAACACCATCGTCCTCACCCGATCCAAATCCAACCAAAGTCAGCACTGCCAGCATGTAGACCCACAGCATGTTTCCTATAAAATGAGTTGATGTTAGAGGTGATGTTAATACAGAGGATGACGAGAATGTGAGATGATAATGTTATACAAGAGACTTAATGGCAGAACGCAATTTAGCACGATAGCAATCAATAGTAGGGGAGGGTGGAGTAGGAGTTCAGAAGAAAGACTTGAAGAAGAAGCATCTTGTTGAGGAGATGTGGTCTCTCCCAGTGGCTCCTCCAAGACTATGCATTTTGATGTATGTTTGAGATCTTCTGCATGCACCCATGTTGTCTGCTTTGTATGGACCTTTTATATTGAATTTATTCCCCTTATGAGACATGACACGGAAGGGACCCAAGAGTTTACTATCTAGTTTTGAATCTCGGTCATGATCTAGGGCAAAAACTAAGTCACCTACTTGGATGGTAACATCTGTGGCAGTGATATGTTGGTTACGTACCATCTCCTCATTTGTAAGGACCAGATTATCCTGAAAGTATTTATGAATTTTCTGGAAGTTGGACAAGTGGACTTGCACATAGTCATCGTAGTTGTAGATCGGATCAGGTTTGGACTGCAACAATGAATAAGGTAGTCTTTTGTCAAAGCAATAGATGACAAAGAATGGTGTTTCACCAACTGACTTATTGATGGATGAATTAATGAAGCAGCTACCTGCGGGATCCACTCATCCCAAGTGCAAGTCTGATCTCCCACTATGTGATGCAGATTCTCCAATATCTTCCTATTCTGGCGCTCTACTAGGCCATTCGAGGCTGGATGATGGGCCACTATGTTGCATTTCCTAATTCTGTATCGAAGACAAATTTCTTCCAGCACTGAATTATTGAACTCTGACCTGTTATCAGTTAAAATTACTTCTGGTGTTGTGAAAGGGCAAATTACTGAATTAATAAAGGCATGTGCCACTGCGTTAGCAGATTTGTCACGCATTAGGGCTAAGATAACGAATCTAGAGAAATGATCGACAACCACTAATAGATAGACGAAGCCAGATTCTGTACGAGGAAACTTCAGAAGAACAGGAGAGACAGTTTGCCAAGGCCTTGACGGTACTGTGTACTGCAATATAGGAGCAGGTTGACAGGTTGTTCCCTTATGACAGGCACGCGATAAACATGCATCGCAGTGTGCTTCTATATCCTTTCGCATAGTGGGCCAATAATATGACAGACGTGCTTGCCGTAAGCTTCTGTCTTTGCCTGGGTGTGATGCATGAGGGGTGTCGTGGATTAAATGAAGAGCAGCAGGAATCAAGTCTCTTGGAATGACTAGTTGCTTAACTTCGTGATGAGGTACATTGTTACCTTTCAGCACTGAGTGTTTATAGAGCAATTCATTGTTGAGGAAGAAATCAGATACAGGAACTGGTAACTTGGGCAAGGAAGAATCATCGCCTGACTCTAGAAAATATATGACTTGTGACCATACAAGGTCCACACGCTGGAACCCATGGAGTGTGTCATAACTGAACGCTAAGTTTACATTGCAACCAGTTGAGACCATAGCTACATGCCGAGAAAGGGCATCGGCTACGACACTGGACTTCCCCAAAACATATTAAAATGTTGGATTATAGTCATTTACAGTGACTGCCCAACGTGCAAGTCGACTGGTAAGGTTACGTCCCCGAAACAGGTCACATAAGGGAAGATGGTATGTTTGGATGTGAACAGGATATCCGTAGATGATGTCGGGGAAATGTTTTAGAGACCAGGCCACGGCTAGAGCTTCCCAATGAGTTACACTACAATTCTTTTCTGCGGAGCTTAACACACGGCTGACATAACCAATGACACGTTTCTTTCCTTCGGAGTCATTTTGCATGAGAACGGCACCTAGGCCTACTTCGGAAGCATCAGTACAGAGAAGAAACGGTTTTGAGTAATCAGAGAATGCAAAAACCGGGTCTTGTGCCAGGGCATTTTTCAGGGTTGTAAATGCGGTTGCTTGTTCATCACCCCACACAAAAGACGCATCCTTCTTTAGCAGTTTTGTTAACGGAGCAGCTATCTGGGTGTACCCTTTAATAAAACGACGATAACAGCCACTAAAACTGAGGAAACCGCGTACTGCATCGGTGTTGGTTGGAGTAGGAAAGTTTGTTACGGCTCTGACCTTGTCATCTGATGTATGATGTCCGTGAGCGTCAACGACCTGTCCTAGGAATTATAGTTTCTTAAGTAAGAAGTGGCACTTGACAGTTTGATTTTAAGTCCAGCTTGATTGAATTTAGTGAACACTTTGGCCAATTTTTCTAAGTGTTCCTCTACTGAGTGACTGTGACATCGTCTAGATAAGCAAAGACTGAGTGACCTATCATGCCAGCGAAAACTGTATGAATTAGCTGCTTGAACGCGGATGATACATTTCTCAAGCCGAATGGAAGTCTACAGAATTGGTAATGCCCGTATGGGGTGCTGAAGGCAGTGATTGGACGAGATGATTCCTCCATTTCTACTTGCCAGTAGCCACTCAAAAAATCTAGGGAGGAGAAAACACAATTGTTTACGCCTAAGGATTCCAACAAATTAGTGAGTACAGGAATTGGAAATCTGTCCGGGACAGTCAGCGCATTCACGTGTCTGTAACTCACCATCTTTCTTTGGAACGAGATATAGTGGGCTGTTCCATGGACTGTCAGAGTGCTCAATGACCTCATTGTCCAATATGTCCTGAATAAGACGATCGGCCTGTTGACATTGGCTGTATGGTAAACGGTAGGCAAGTATGTATACTGGCAGAGCTCCAGGCTGTAATGTAATTTGGTACTGTACTAAGCTTGTTTTGCCCATGTTTTCACCAGGTAGAGCTACGACTTCACGATAGTCTTGCAAGAGATTAAGCAACTGACTTCCGTATCTGGGTAATCACTCTGCTTCACATGAGATTCAAGATTAGATGGAATGTTGGTGGACTGAGTAATGAGCACACATCTGTACCAGAGAGTCGGAAATCTTGGCACATACATACAGCCGCTGGGTATACCAGGAAATCACCAATCTGTGTCCCCGTACGGAGCTTAAGTGGGGCATTAGGTTAGTAGTGTTGAATAAGCACAAGTAACATAAGCTATCCTCCAGCACCGTACAATATGGCGACTCATAAGCTAAGCTATTCACACAACACATCTCAGGTAGGGTTAGTACATCAACTCCTGCTTTCGCACCCACAACACGAACAGAGACTTTGGTAAATTTATGCAGCAACAAAATTGTGCACTGATTTGTTACTGCACGCCTTGTCTCTGCGTGTTGTAAAACATCATTCACACTATGTGAGGTAGTTAAATGAGACGTGTCTGAGTAGGCAAATGTGCCACTGTTAGAGGGGTTGACATGATCCACAGTTGAATGCTCAGAGGGTATATCCACCGGTAAATGCTCAGAGGGTGTAGTACTAGCTGTTAGTGAACTCGGCTGTATAGGTAGCGGTGTGTTTACCTCTTTACTCTCGGGTAATGGTGGAATCACGTGAGAGTGAATAACTGAGTTTATTTGAGAAAGTACCGGATGTGGATATTCCATGCTAGATATCGGGAACCCATTGATATCTATACTATGACAAGCCAGCAAGAGGACAACTGCTTGTTGAGCCATTGTTGGAAAGCCAGTGAGAGTATCCGTGGGATATTTAAGGTTATTTATGACGTGAAATACCCCGTCAAAAGGTTTCAAGGCCTTATCAAGTTGCACTTCTAGAGTGATCTTTCCTTTGACCTGAAATTCTGAGCCATTCACACTGCAAAGGCGAATGTCAGGTGGTTCGAGGAGCCCGACTTTTTTAGTTGTTTCCCGAATGTGTTTAGAGAGGTATCTGAGATCAAGTTTACCATAGATCCGGTGTCCATGAAGAAAGAGCTTTGTACCCTTTTGCTCCCTCCTAGATTGACTAGCCCTAAAGAAGTTATGGGTCCCACCTGGCAAATGGGGAACTGATCTTTTGTTACCTTACTTTCAGGCACCGGCGGATCTTTTGCTATTAGGTTACATTTTTCCGATCCGAGCGCTTCTCTTCCCCCGACTGATGGCTCTTACATTAATGACACTCGTCAGTGGAGTGTGTTGTACTATTCTTGTGGTAGTTGCATGTAAGACGACGGGATCGCGAAGGTGTGCGCTGTCGTTCACGTGAGCGAAATCGTCCTTGTTTGCGTGCACAACTAGACTCTCGATGATCCACATTACCGAAGTGCCAGCGCACAATCGAGGATTGTTTGGTACGTTGCACAATCGATTTGTCACGGCCGCTAGATGGTGATCGATACTGTGAGTGAGACTGATTACTAGGTTTGTTTTTGGTAGTTGGCTGCGAACGTGCGAAATCTGATGAAGTAGTGGTGGTGTGCAGTACTCTTGCAGTACTGCCCGCAGAGTGAGAGGCTGAGGTATGAGTACTGATCTGGCATGTGAAGTTTGATCCCGCTCTTTCTACTATGGCCTTTGAGATGGTAACTGTTTTGTCATCGGGGTTAAAGCCAATCTGTAGTGCTATTTCCCTCTGGTGGTCTGTAAGCCAATTGATAAATCTTAGGTAACCCCACAAATCTCCAAAATTGTTTAGTGAAACCATAAGCTCGCCATTAACTTCGGTTACCCATTGCATACCATGGAACAATTGGCGCATCTCAGAGCTCGTCGCCTTCATTGTAGGGGCTTCTTCAATTACCTTTGCATGTTGGGGAGATATTTTCATATCCTTCTCCATTTGCTTAAGAAGGTTTGTCAAACCAATGAGAGATGCGGCATTGGAATGTTGACAACAAAGCTGAATTAACTGTTGGCGACACGCATCAAATGTCTGACAATCTTGGAAATGCTCTGTACGAATAGCGGCTCCTATTAGTGATCTGCCGTGACGTAGTTGACCCATTAGAGGAGAAACTATTAAGGGTTCAGTTGTGATTTGCCGATTACGAATGTCTGTCTCGAACCCTCTGACGAAGTCATAGATGGAAACTGCACTGTCATCTCCTGTAAATTTGGGTCGGTTAGCATCGTCCAATTATATGAACTGGGAAGGTGGGGGGGTCCTGATTCGGCATCGTGGGAAGAAGGTGAGGCTGCGAAGGTGAGGCTGCGAAGGTGAGGAAGTAGGCACGGTAGTAAGCTGAGACGGTGCATGAGAAGGAACTGTGGTAGCGGTAGTGGTGTGTATCGTGGTGAGTGGTGGTGTATGTGTAGTAGAAGGTAAGGATAGAGGCTGTGGAGAAGGCTGTGTGACTTCAAGAGAATCAGTTGGGGAAGATGATAGAGTATCTGGTGTCGATATATCTGGATTAAGGGTAGCAATAGTAGGGTCAATATAGGTGGTAGTGGGTGTGGTAGAAGTAGTAGGAGTAGTCGTAGTAGTAGTAGTAGTTAGGGAACTTACGGTATGCTTACTATAAGATCTGCTACTACAAAGATACGTTACACTATCATCACACAGGATCATCCGTTTCACAATCAGATTCAATAGGGGATAGATCTACCTTTTTAAAAAAGGACATCAATAGAATAGGAAGCAAGTAAATGAATAAATGAATGAATAAATGGATGAATAAACAAAGGAAGGAAGGAATAAATGATAATATTTCTAGTATATGAAGAAATGATTTATATACAATGAATATGAGTGGAAATGAATGCGTTATTTACAGCTGAGTATATATATACTCGTAATTGGGAGAAAATGGGATGAAGTAGAAGTGAGTGAACGAGAAATTCTGAGTGAAAGAAAAATGAGGGAAGAAAAATGCAATGAATGAACAAGAGTAAATGAATAAATTATCACAATCTGTAGAGACAGCTTGCCATCCCTGTAGAAAGGAATTGATTAATGTGATGAGATAAGAAAATGCATGACAAAATACTTGTGGTAAGATGTGTTTGTTGCGGTAAGTTAACGTCGAGTAAGCCTCTCTCTCTCCAGCATTGTCTCCTCCCCCCGATAGCGTTGATTGGCCGGAGATGCTCGTGACGTAACTGGATGGCAGTCAAGCAATGGGCGATGCGGGAAGTTGATAGGAGCGTGAGGGTGTGACGTAGCTGGTTGTGAGGGGTCACACTGCGTGACGTCAGGGCTGTGTGGTAGAGGGAACGATGACGTAATGACGTTGGGGGGCTACTTCCTGGAGTGGGGGTTTGGTTGGGGTTTGTTGGGGCTAAAACTAACCCCGTACAGAGCGGATATATAACAGGTCACACAGGACTGGCAGTTGAGGCAGGTAGCGAGAGTAGTGGTGGAGGCTTACGTGGCTGTGGTGGTGTGGTGGTAGGTGGGGTGTTGGTGTTGAGGAGAGTCCCAGAACCACACCAAAGCTGCAAGGATGATCCCGTAACCATGGAAGAACCACACCAAGACTGCAAAAGGGCTGGAGACTGGAGTGGAAATAGGCTGTGTTATCGTGGAGAAACAGCAGCGTGGGAAGGTGGGCAATAAAACTGAGACTGTCCGCCGACGACACATCCCACTCGATAGCACCACTTGATTAACCCCTTGACGTCAGTCGTAGGTGAATTCAAAATCCTGGAGTGGTTTTCTGATAATGTATTAAGCACAGCCTTATGATCTCCACACAGCCGTATAATCACCACCCATACTCGTCCCCAGGCTGTTGCTAACTGTTAGACAGAGAGCCGGCGAGGGCTGGCACGCCCTTAAACTCAGAGTTCAGCAGAATTTGAATCAGCCCAGACGTTAGTAAGCTATCAAAGGCGCCCTACTTAGATCACACTTACAATACACTTACATGCAATATTTACATACTACATATTATTACAAATGGTTACAAACATGAAACTTGGCAGGATGGTTGGAACTGGGTCCCAAATAGGCAAGTTTCTATGTCATGTCGGATGACGTATTCTGAAAGATACTTTAGCCCCTAATTTTACCACTGGTTGCAGGAGCAAGTGCTATAAAGCTATAATAAAAGAATAAATAAATATCTATCTATCTATCTATCTATTGCCAGACGCCTCAACCCCGTTAGGGGTGGCCACAAACAAAACGCCTCCAAGTCACCCTGTCCCCCGCCATTTCACTGCCCTGCTCCCAACTCACACCCCCCTCTCTCATATACCTCTCCACCCCATCCCTCCATCTCATCCTCGGCCTCCCCCTCCCTCTTCCCCCCTCCACCTCACTCACATACACTCTCTCCGTCATTCTTTCACCCTCCATCCTCTCCACATGGCCAAACCACCTCAGTGTGTTCCTCATAACGCTTCCTATCACATCCACATCCACACACACACACACATATATATATATATATATATATATATATATATATATATATATCCAGCCTCACTCATCCCTGAGTGGCATTACGTGAGCAATAAACTCCAACCACCCCTTGGATATAAACATTCACTGGCTCAATCCGACTGGAGCGCTGTATTCACCCTCTAAACCACCAGGCGCCAAAATTTGGTTATATGGTTACCACTGAGCGTAATAAATGGTATCCTGGTGTACAGGAAACCATTTGGCTTGTCACTTAATGTAAAGTCGTCCACGGGCAGAAGGAAGAGGAAAGAATGAAGGAAAGAAAGACAGAAGAGGGAGTGTAAAGGCACCCGTAGGCAAAAGGGCGAGGTAAGAATGAAGGAAAGACATAAGAGGATGGAAGGAAAGAAGGATGGAGGAGAGGCAAGGGCAGACACCTGAGAGCAGCCCTATATTGAGTGAGTGGATGGTAAGCGTCTCCACGTACCACAAAATATATATACATAGAGAGAGAGAGAGAGAGAGAGAGAGAGAGAGAGTATCAGGAGAAATTGAAAGATGAGTGGAACGCAGTGAAAGATCGGGAAAATGGCAGCGTGGAGAAGGAATGGCAGTTGTTTAAGAGTGTTGTGGTGGGGCATGCAGAAGAGGTGTGTGGTGTGAGACGTGTGGGTGGTGGTGTAAGAAAAGGAAGTGAATGGTGGTGCGAGGAAGTAAGTATGGCTGTGGCTGAGAAGAGACGTGCATATGAAGTGTGGCTGCAGAGGAAGGATGAGATGTCATATGAAAGGCATAAGGAGAAGAGGAATAGAGCGAGAAGGGCTGTGCGTGATGCTAAAGTGGCAGCAGATGAGAGGTGTGTTAGGCGGCTGACAGAGAATTTTCAACAGAATAAGAAAATGTTTTGGAAGGAGGTGAAATGGGTGCGAAAGGGAGAGTCTGGGAAGGAAGAACGAGTAAAAGCAGAGGATGGAAGGATGTTAATTGAGATGGATGCAGTAAGGAAGAGATGGGCAGAGTATTTTGAAAGATTGTTAAATGTAGAGGAGGAAAGGGTGGCTGAGATTGTGGCGGATGGAAGGGTGCAGGGAATAAATGTGTTGGGAGAGTTGAATGATTCTTTGATCACGAAGGAGGAAGTGGAGAAGGCAGTAAAGGAGATGAAAACAGGGAAAGCTGCAGGTATGGATGGGTGTGCTGTGGAATGCCTGAAGGGTGGTGGACTGACTATTGTTGACTGGTTAGTAAGATTGTTGAATGTGTGCTTTGAGAAAGGTATGGTGCCAATTGACTGGGCAAGTGCTTGTGTGGTCCCGTTGTATAAAGGCAAGGGTGATAAGTATGAATGTACTAGCTTTAGGGGTATAAGTCTGTTGAGTGTTGTAGGTAAGGTGTTTGGTAGAGTGTTAATTATGAGACTTAGAGAGGGTACAGAGGGAGTGATTGGTGATGAGCAGTGTGGTTTTAGGAGAGGGAGGGGATGCGTTGATCAGGTGTTTGCTGTGAGACAAGTGTGTGAAAAGTATTTAGCGAAAGGCAAGGATGTGTTTTGGGCATTTATGGATTTAGAGAAAGAGTATGATAGAATTGATAGGGAGGCTCTGTGGACTGTTTTAAGATTGTATGGACTTGATGGTAGGTTACTAAAAGGGGTGAAAAGTTTTTATGTAAATAGTGGAGCGTGTGTAAGAGTGGGAAATGCTGTGAGTGATTGGTTTCCCGTGAGAGTGGGGCTGCGACAGGGATGTGTGACGTCGCCTTGGTTGTTTAATATTTACATGGATGGTGTTGTAAGAGAGGTGAATGCAAGAGTTTTAGGTGGAGGTCTGAGTCTGGTGAATGTTGATGGTGGAGAGTGGAATCTGAAGCAGCTGCTGTTTGCAGATGATACTGCACTGGTGACTGATTCAGAGGAGAGATTGAGACAGTTGGTAGAGGAGTTTGGAAGGGTGTGTGAAAGGAGGAATTGAAAGTAAATGAGAATAAGAGTAAAGTGATGAAGTGTACAAGGTAGATAGATGGTAGGGGGATGAATATAGTTTTGAATGGTGAGTTGCTTGGGGAGGTAGATTGTTTTAAATATCTAGGGTCACATGTTGCTGTGGAAGGAAGAATAGATGCAGAAGTGAAGTATAGAATAAATGAAGTAGGAAAGGTGCTGGGAGGAATGAAAAAAGTGTTTAAATGTCGTTCGCTTAGAATGGATGTAAAGAGAAGGCTGTATGAGGGTGTTGTGGTACCGACTGCGTTATATGGGGCTGAAACATGGAATATGGGTGTAGCAGAGAGGAAAAGTTTGAATGTAATGGAGATGAGGTGTCTGAGGAGTATGTGCGGAGTGACGCGTGTGGATCGGGTGCGAAATGATGAAGTGCAAAGGAGAACTGGAGTTGTTTGGGAGATGGCTGGTAGAGTTGAGCAGAGGGTGCTGCGATGGTTTGGGCATATGGAGAGAATGGATAATGAGCGATTGGTGAAAAAGATAACTAGATCTGATGTGAGAGGTGTAAGGCTGAGAGGAAGACCACGAATAGGATGGATGGACAGTGTGAAGAGAGCGCTGGATGCGAGAGGGATGTCTGTTGAGCAAGGAAGAGTGGCTGTGTGTGACAGAAATAAATGGAGAGAAATTGTGAATGAATAAGTGATGACGCAGCCCTGAGGGGATGTTCTCCCGCATTTGGTCTGATTAGCTAGTCAGGTCAGGTGCGGGTAAGGGGATGGGTCTGTTATGATGTGGCAGGGGTAAACCAGTTCTGCTGTCGGGCCCTGCCGCGGATGTCACTGATTGCATTGTGCAGTTGACCCTTGTGCGATGTGGTGCGGTGAGGATCTGTCCATTCTCCCCTTTGGGGCTAAGATGCGAATGAATGTGTTTGAATGGATGAGTAAATGGGGAGTGTGTCGTCCTGTCTCGGTTACCTCCCTTTCCTTGGGGGAAGCAGCCTAGGTATATATATATATATATATATATATATATATATATATATATATATATATATATATATGTATTCATCATCTAATCGTGTGTTACCCCATGAGGAGCCTAGAGCCCGGGGCTAGGCAAGTTGGTCCTGACATTTAAGATGAGTGACCAGCCTCTATCATTCATGAGTGGCATTATATGAGCAATAAACCCCAACCAGCCCTTGGATATAAACCTGTACAGGCTCAATCCGATTGGAGCGCCTTAATTACCCACAAAACCACCAGGTGGCATAATTTGCTCATATGGTTACCACCCAGCACAGTAAATGGTTTCCTGGTGTACAGGAAACCATTTGGCTTGTCACTGAGTGTAGAGTCACCCGTAGACAGAAGGAAGAGGATAGAATGAAGGAAAGAAAGACAAAAGAGGAAGGAAGGAAGAGAGGAAAAGGCAGTCACCCGAGAGCAGCACTATATCGAGTGAGTGGATGGTAAGCGCCTCCACCTATCACCATGGTGGTGGACTTTTTTGAAGCACTGTTTAATCTTGATTGTTTGACTGATGTCACTGACCTTTCCCCGTCTGACGTGATCTACAGTTTGGATGCTCGGTCTGTTGTTGGAGTACAAGGGTATGACCAGAAGACTGATGGACAACACACCACTTAGTACCGCCACTGCTGCAGAAACAGTGACACGCCTAGCATCTGTGGATAATAAGGATAATGTTAAAGTCGCTTTAAGAATGGTGAAGAGGTGCTCGAGGATGAGGAAGTCAACAGTAGTTCGTCAAAATCAAGGAATGATGAATATAGTAACCAAAGTTCGCAAGTTGCTAACAAATGATCGATGACACATTACAATGACTTGAAATCTGATCTGCAGCAAATAGATAAGATGTTCCTGTATGTCCAATACCTTGCAGATAAAAGAAATATCGGTTATGGCAGTAAATAAGAATTTTGAGAACTCTGTGACACTACCTTTTATGTGACTGCAAAAGAGAATGGGGTAATGAGAGAAAATTAGGACTCAGGAGTGAGTGAGTTAGATCCCAACACCATGGATGGTCAGATGGCCTCAGTCGTTTCTGTAGCTCTTGAATCTAAATTATATTATACCTCTGCACTAAGCAAAGACTCGATTCGTTTTTATTCAGCCCTGAACAACGGTTGTTTTCTGGTGGTGTACACAGACTTGATTTCCTTCAGGAGGCAAAGTTTGCCACAAGTCGTCTTTTGAAGTGTTCTGTTACACCAGAGTGGTTTTCTAAGCTGTAATCCCAGTTACGTCAATCGGTTTCTTGAGCAGGGACTTTTTCAGCTAACCTATTGTCTTTGTTGACCTTGAGTTCAGGCCTCCTAGGGGATTGCATCCCTTCTCCACATCAACTCCGTGCTTTTCCAGGGTCTGTTTGACTGTCGGATGTACTTCTTTCGCACGTGCCGTCAAGTACGGCTGTTCATCTCTTTTTAACTGTAGAACAATATGAACAGGTCTCAGCTCAGGATGCGAGATACCATGAAAGATATCAGTCATAGGTCATTACAGCAGGTATTCAAGGATGTCTTTACAGTGACCAGGCGTTGCGAGGTATTGGCTAAACTAAACCCTCCCACTAAATCACTATGACAAGCCCAACCTATCGCACGTTGTAAGGGCTGTACAGTAGAACAAAGATAAAAGAGGAACGGCCGTAACTGAATAAAAGAATAAGAGATAAAGATGAAGATACTCCAAGTATATGATCCAGCATAATATGCAGACATTCATGGCTGGAGACTTGTGGAAAATATGTATCAAGACAAAGGACACCTTTAATGACCGTACGCACCTCTGCAGTACTCTATGGAGAAAAGAAGTAATGAATTACAGTTTATGCATTTAAATGATACTCTTCTGGCTCGCAGTGTTGTAATACAGCTAACTGTCCAGTGCTCTGCCGTGCTCCTTTGTGCCATATAACGGCTATTATGGCACGAAGCAGGCACTCGATCTCATATTCTCTCTCTCTCTCTCTGGCCTCGACCTTGGCTTCGAGACAATGTTAAAAGTGTAAAGTCATCATTCATTCATTCATTGCCAGACGCCATGTATCCCAAATGGGGTGGCCAAGGGCTTAGAGTTAATTGTTTTACAGGGAGGGGCACTAATCCTCCACCAACCCCACTTGACACGTAGGGATGCCAACAGCATCTGGTGTTCCCAGGCGGTCACCCATCCAAAGACTTTGTGATATTTCTGAGGCCTGATCTAGGGGATGAATCTAGAGTTATATCCAAAACACACACACACACACACACACACACACACACACACACACACACACACATATGTATATAAATGATACAGACAGTAACACTGGAAAGGAAAGCTATCTAAATACTGTATGTTTGCAGAATATGCAAAAATACAAAGGAGAATTACTAACACAGACTTCTGTAAAGAGCTACAAGAAGAATTAAACTTCATGAATGGAGTAATACATGGCAATTGGAATTCAATGTGGACAAGTGTCATGTAATCAAGTTTGGTAAAAGTGGAAGAAGACCTGATTGGGATTTTACATTAGGAAATAAAACCCTACACACATCAGAAAGAGAGAAGGACCTAAGTGTGACTGGCAATAACAGACTATCTCCGGCTGACCACATCAGTGAGAAGGTACGGAACATGTATACACTGCTTGCCAATATGAGAATAGCATTCACATACATAAATGAAGACATGTTAAGAAAGATAATAACATCATTCATCAGACCAACCCTGGAGTATGCATCAGTAGTCTGGAGTCCTCATCTCAAAAAACACATAGACAAGATTGAAAAAGTTCAAAGGGCCGCTACAAGATGGGTACCAAGCTTAAGGGATCTAAGCTACGAAGAAAGACTGAATAAACTGAATCTACCAACACTAGAGGAGAGAAGGAAAAGAGGTGACATGATTATGCTATATAAATGCATATCAGGGAAGGAGAAAATAGACATAAATGATTACTTAACGTATGGGGGAAGCATCAGCAAGACGACACTGCAAAAAACTGCATAAAAAGAGAGGTGATATAGACGTAAGGAAATTTAGTTTCCCAAATAGAGCAACTGATCAGTGGAATGCACTACCGAATGAAATAGTGTGTGCCAAAACAATTCACAAATTTAAGGATATGTACGATAAATATGGTTTAATACATGGGACAGTACGAGCTTGACTCGTTCCTATAAAGATACAATTAGGTAAGAACACACACACACACACACACACACAGTGTAAACACTGTGGAAGAGATACTAAAAAATGCAAAGAATCTTATGGAAAAAGAGGAGTTCAAAAATGTATGGATAAAAAGATGCCTAACACAAGAGGAACTGGAATTACTGAAAGAGAAAAGGGAGGAAGCAAAAACAAAAAATGAGGGAAGATCAGAAGAGGAGAAGAAGAAATTTTTTTTTACAAAGTAATAGGATTGCAGGTACGAAAGTGGTACACAAACAGGATGGAAGAAAAAGGAGGAAGGTAGTAGAACCATGTCATGACAAGTATATAAACAAGATGATAAAGTTGATGTACTCAAATGTGGATGGAATGGTATCTAAATTACTAGAGATGAATGATTATGTCAGAGAAAATGAACCACAAATAATATGCCTAACTGAAACAAAATTAACACCAAGGATATCCAATGACATACTAAACTTAGAGGAATACAATATATGGAGAAGAGACAGAAATTTTAAAAAAGGAGGAGGAATTTTAATATAAACTAAGAAAAATCTAAAAGTCAAGGAAATAAAACTAGATATACCATCACAAGTAGAACTGATTGCGGTAGAGATCGACACATCTGAAGGTAAAGTAATTGTAGCCAATTTGTACATGCCACCCGGATCAAACACATGGGAAAGAGACGAATATGAGGACCTGGCAGAGAGTACTATTCAGAGTATAAGATCATTGCTACAAAAAATGGAAGAGAAATCGGAAAGAATTATACTAACTGAGGACTTTAATACAAATATAAATTGGAATACTCTAGATATAAATAGGCAAGAAAGCTGTTGGGACCAAAAGCTCCTGGATCTCGTACAAGAGTTTTTCTTAAAGCAACATGTGAGGGAAACCACCAGAAAAAGAGGACTTGATGTACCTTCAGTGCTAGATCTAATATTTACTAGGCAAGAAAATGATATTGACAGTTTAATATATCACCCTCCACTCGGCAAAAGCGATCATGCAGTACTAAATTATAACTTCAGGATAGCATATGACATAGTAAACAGCAATGACAGTTACAAAAAGAGCCTAAACTATAAAAAGGGAAATTATCAAGACCTAAAGAAGTATTTCTTAGCAGTTGATTGGGAAAATGAGCTTAGAGGACAAGATTTAAATGCTGTATATAAAAATTTTTGTGAATTTTGTGAAATAGGAGTCCAGAAGTACATCCCACAGCACAAAGAAGCAGATAAGAAAATACAGAAATGGTTCAATACAGAATGTAAAAAATCAAAAGAAAGAAGAGATTTGTTGTGGAATAGATACAGAAGACACAATAGTGAAAGGGCGTATAATAATTACAAACAGGCATGAAACGACAATACAAGAATAAGGAGGGAAGCCCAAAAACAGTTTGAGGAGGATATAATAAATAAAAGTAGTGATCAACCAAAGCTGTTTTACAGCTATATCAGAAGCAAAACCAAAGTAAAAGATATAATACAATCCATTACGGACGAGGGAATCACTTATACACAAGAGAAAGATATTTGTGAAGCACTAAATAAGAATTTCCAATTAGTTTTTACAGAAGAAAAAAATTTTGAGAGGGACTATGTGGAACACGCATGTCCACACATACTACCAGATATACAAATAGCAGAAAAAGTAATACAGGAGGAGTTAAGTACATTAGACAGAGGAAAGCAAGTGGTCCTGATGAAATTTCATGTTGGGTATTACGAGAATGTGCAAAGGAGTTAAGTAAACCATTATTTATAATTTTCAAGAAATCCTTGAGTCAAGGTAAACTACCTGATATTTGGAAAAAAGCAAATATTGTCCCCTTATTCAAGAAAGGAAATAGACAAAATCCACTCAACTACCGACCAGTATCACTGACCAGTGTTGTAAGCAAGGTATTAGAAAAACTTATAAGAAAAGCTTGGGTAAATCATCTAGAAGAACACAGTATGATAACAGAAAGACAGTTTGGTTTCAGAAAAGGAAAATCATGTGTTACTAATCTGTTGAGCTACTATGACAGAGTAACAAACACAATACAGGAAAGGGAAGGATGGGTGGACAGTATCTATTTAGATTTCAAGAAAGCTTTTGACACAGTACCACACCAAAGACTTTTATGGAAACTGTACCATCAAGGAGGAATTCGAGGCAAACTGTTTTGTTGGATGCAAGACTTTCTCATAAAAAGAGAAATGAAGACAGTACTAAGAGGAAACTACTCATCATGGAAAGAAGTGACTAGTGGAGTACCACAGGGTTCAGTGCTGGCACCAATCATGTTTTTAGTGTATATAAATGATATAAACAGTAACACTGGAAATGAGAGCTATCTGAATATGTTTGCAGATGATGCAAAAATACAAAGGAGAATTACTAACACAGACTCTTGCAAAGGGCTACAAGAAGAATTAAATAAACTTCATGAATGGAGTAGTACATGGCAAATGGAATTCAATGTGGACAAGTGTCATGTAATCAAGTTTGGTAAAAGTGGAAAAAGACCTGATTGGGATTATAAGTTAGGAAATAAAACCCTATCCACATCAGAAAGAGAGAAAGACCTAGGTTTGATTATCATTAACAGACTATCTCCGGCTGACCACATCAGCGAGAAGGTACGGAACATGTCTACACTGCCTGCAAATATGAGAATAGCATTCACATACATAAATGAAGACATGCTAAGAAGGATAATAACATCATTCATTAGACCAACCCTGGAATATGCATCAGTAGTCTGGAGTCCTCATCTCAAAAAGCATATAGACAAGATTGAAAAAGTTCAAAGGGCCGCCACAAGATGGATACCAAGCTTAAGGGACCTAAGCTACGAAGAAAGACTAAATAAACTGAATCTACCAACTTTACAGGAGAGAAGGAAAAGAGGTGACATGATAATGGTATATAAGTGCATATCAGGAAAGGAGAAAATAGACATAAATGATTACTTAACATATGGAGAAGCATCAGCAAGAGGACACTGCAAAAAACTGCATAAGAAGAGAGGTGATAAAGACGTAAGGAAATTCAGTTTCCCAAACAGAGCAATTGATCAATGGAATGCACTACCGAATGAAATAGTGTGTGCCAAAACAATTCACAAATTTAAGGATATGTACGATAAATAGCCTATGGTTTAAGACACGGGACAGTACGAGCTTGACTCATTCCTGTAAAGATACAATTAGGTAAGAACAATTAGGTAGGTAAGAACACACACTTTCCAAACTCCCAGCTTACAATTTTCTAGGGCAAGCTTTGTGAGCGCAGAGTAGGTCTAGAAGAGGAGATTTATGACCCACGTAACTGTGGTACCCTCACATACTGTGGTCGCACTTGGCTTCTGTGAATGTCTTCGATAGCAGTTTTATCACTTTTCTTTTATTGCTGCAAACTTATTGCTTTTTCTTGTTATTAACAAAACTCGAGTTTCTGAGAATGCATCTTTGTTTTTTAACCCATCACGTCTGCCATATATTTCCGCCGACCTTTCTCCTAGCTGGGCATTTCGGAAAAAATCACGTTTCTTTTGTTTAACCTTAATATCTCAGCTAATACTTAACAAAAAAAAAAAATGTCATAATGCTCAACAATCCTTCGACTTCAAGCTGATGGCCTCAGATTGTCCGTGAAGTGCGTGTAGTCAGAGAGAGAGAGAGAGAGAGAGAGAGAGAGAGTGGGGAATTGGGTCAACTTTTGGTGTTTTTGTTCTTACCTTACCTAATTGTTCTTACCTAATTGTATCTTTACAGGAATGAGTCAAGCTCGTACTGTCCCGTGTCTTAAACCATATTTATCGTACATATCCTTAAATTTGTGAATTGTTTTGGCACACACTATTTCATTCGGTAATGCATTCCAATGATCAATTGCTCTGTTTGGGAAACTGAATTTCCTTCCGTCTTTATCACCTCTCCTTATGCAGTTTTTTGCAGTATCCTCTTGCTGATGCTTCCCCATACGTTAAGTAATCTTTATGTCTATTTTCTCCTTCCCTGATATGCATTTATATAGCATAATCATGTCACCTCTTTTCCTTCTCTCCTGTAGTGTTGGTAGATTCGGTTTATTTAGTCTTTCTTCGTAGCTTAGATCCCTTAAGCTTGGTATCCATCTTGTGCCCGTGTCTGTATGCGTGGCAGAGGTGCGGTGGCACAACTAAAGCTTATAACATCCTCCACAATAATAAAACTTCCAGAAGACTGCAATCAACCACAAACACAATTTCCATGTAGGTTTTTCAAAAAGGTGGCATGAGTGCAGTTGTGAGTGCAGTTACTATAGCAATGACCTTGAGGCAGGCTGGCTCAGCTCACCAACACCATCTCGCCTCACCACAGCGCCATCATGCTTCCACCAGTGCCTTACATTACACCACACACACACACACACACATTAGATGCGAGGGTGAGAGGACGTGCCTGGCATTGCTCTGCACCGGGTCAGTCTCGGCCCTCAAATGGCTATGCCTAAAAAGTATCTTTATATGAGTCAAGCTCAGTACTAGGTCCAACTAAATAGTGTTCTAATATAAAAGAGGAAGTTTAAGTAAAAGTGTTGTTCCAATAACACAATACAACGAAGTAGGCAGCAGTCCCGAAACAAGCAAATCTGCTGTTTCAGTGTTGACTGTTTAGTCTGCGATGTAGAGGAATGCAAAACTGTAAGTAGAAGCTTTCTGTTAGTACCAGAAGATGACCACCATCTTTAGCAAATCAACTTTGGAAGGAGGTAGAAATCAGGATGATGATTTCTACCACAAACTGGTGGAAATGGAGACGCATAATAAGCTGGTAGAACAAGTATACAGAATAGAGAAGGCATAATATCCTGGTAGAAAGAGTATACAGAATAGAGAAGGCATTTCAGAGTGAAACAGATGAAATTAAAAAGCAGTTGCACATGCAGAAGGAAGAAAATGAAAATTTAGTAAAGGAGATTAATAAGAAAGACACAACAATAGATGAATTATCAGTTGAGGTGGGTACACTTAGAAGGAAGATTAGTGAAATGGCAAGCACAGTTGTCAACCATGAGAGTATTATGGAAGAGTACAGAAATGATACAGAGACAATAAGGCAGGCAAGCACTCTGATAGATCAAAGCAGTGATACTGAGGAGAAGATAACCCAGGAAAATGAAGCGATGCAAAGCTACAAAAATAATGTGGAAACCACATATGCTGAAATTGTGAAAGTAAAGAAAGACTTAGAAACAAGAGTTGAAGAAACGAGGATTAAAAAGGAAGTGAAGAAAATAATCCAAAACAATCCAAATATTGGTCAAAGATTCAGCAGACATCAACAAATCTATAATAATCACAGATATAGAGAAGGAAGAAATAAAAAACAAGATTTCGAGAGACAAAAAAGAGATGGCAAATGTAATGAATATATTGAAGGAAGTGTCAGAGGAAATCTGTAGTAGAGACATAAAGGAACACAAAAGGCTAGGGAAATATGAGAGGAATCAAGGCCGCTGAAAGTAACCTTCCAGAGTGTAAACACTGTGGAGGAAATACTGAAAAATGCAAACAAACTTATGGAAAAAGAGGATTTAAAAAACGTAATGGATAAAAAGATGCCTAACTCGAGGGGAGCTTGGATTACTAAAAGAGAAGATGGAGGAGGTAAGAACAAAGAATGAGGGAAGATCAGAGGAAGAGAATAATTTTTTTTTTTATAAAGTAATTGGATTGCAAGTTCAAAAGTGGTACATAAACAGGAAGGAATAAAAAGGAGAAGGGTAGTAGACCCAAGTCATGACAAGTATGTAAACAAGATAATTAAGTTGATGTACTCTAATGTAGATGGAATGGTATCTAAATTACTAGAGATGATTATATCAAACAAAAGGAACCACATATTGTGTGCCTAACTGAAGGAAAATTAACACCAAGGATATCAAACGATACACTAAATCTAGAGGAATACAATATATGGAGAAGAGATAGGACCTTAAAAAAAGGAGGAGGTTTTATAATATTAATAAAGAAAAATATGCAAGTCAAGAAAATAGAACTAGATGTACCCTCACAGGTAGAACTGATTGCAGTAGAGATTAGTACGTCTGAAGGGAAAGTAACCGCGGCAAATTTATACATGCCACCCAGATCAAACATTTGGGAAAAAGGCGAATATAAAGACCTGGCAGAGAAAACAATTCAAAGTTTAAGAGCATTACTACATAGAATGGAGGAGAAATCTGAAAGAATTATTCTAACTGGAGATTTCAATACAAGTATAAATTGGAATACTCTAGATATAAAAAGCCAGAAAAGTTGTTGCGACCAAAAGCTCCTGGATTGTGCAGGAGTTTTTCCTAACACAACATGTAAAAGAAAGCACCAGAAAAAGAGGACTTTACATACCATCAGTACTAGATCTTATATTTACTAGGCAAGAAAATGATATTGACAATATAATGTATCACCCTCCATTTGGCGAAAGTGACCATGCAGTATTAAATTACAACTTCAGGATTGCATCTGACATATTTAGTAGAAATGAAAGTTACAAAAAGAGCCTTAACTACAAAAAGGGCAACTATCATGATCTAAAGAAATACTTCTTTGAAACAGATTGGGAAAAAGAGCTTAGAGGACAAGATTTATGTGTTACATATAGAAAATTCTGTGAACTTTATGAAATAGGAGTCCAGAAGTACATCCCACAGCACAAAGAAGCAGAAAAGAAAATAAAGAAATGATTTAACTCGCCACGTCCCACTGACGTATATATACGTCCACACGTTTTGTTACTGTCAGTCCCGTTGACATATATAAATGTGCATCAGTTGCAAGGACCCTAATTTGCACAATTTTCGTGTATGATTTTTGTTACGCATACACGGGACACCTTCCTCTACAAGATGCCCGGCAGGGACAATGCCTTACCCTGCATGACCTCCCCCCCCCCGCACATCATTGTCTTGGCAATTCGCCTGTTACCAGTGACCTGGCCAGTAAAGACATGTGCTATGGTACGAAATTCAGGGCCTGAGTGATACCCCAATCGATGACAATGTACTGTATTTACATAGATTTAGAGGAAGAAACAGTCAGAAATGATGATCAGGTAATGTTGCCAGAAAGGTCAGGTATGTTGATGTGTTTGGTGAGTGAAACAATGCTTATATTGCCCATATTACTGTGTAAAAATGAATATACTTTCGTACTACATATAAATTCATACCAAATAAATAAATAAATACCGTTTATGAGTGGTGTGGAATAGTTACCCTCCCATAGAACTCGTTTTCTTTGGAGCAAGCCTGATAGAAAACCCAGTAAGGTAAGGAGTACTGCTTCCTGTACTGAGTATTTTAAACCTCAGGTGAGCATTTTCTCTATGAATTTTTGATGTTTCTCAACAAAAGCAGAGGTTTGTGCCAATTTTTTTTTTTTTTTCAAAATTGGTCGGGATTGGGGGGAGTCAGTGGTGGAAAATTGGTCAGGACAGGGCGGGTTAATACAGAATGTAAAAAATCAAAAGAAAAGAGATTTGTTGTAGTAGGGCAGTACTCCCAAGGTGGATGGAAAGCTGATGACTGGGAGAGCTGGAGCTTCCATTTCATCAGCCCTCAGGACTAGCTCCTGACCATCCTCCTTTGCTGAACTTTTTCAGTGTCTCATTGATACAGAGAGTGGGCCAGCATGCTCTCCAAAACAAGTTTCTCTAAATGTCAACACCAGACTACATGCACAGTACACACTACACTTCCATTTCAAAATTAAAAGAAAAATGGTAAATGAAAATCAGGCCTCGGACTCTCCAGGGGGGGGACCATAAATTCCCCCATCATCAGCCCCTCTCCCGGTGACGACTCAGAGGGATGCCTGGAACCATTGTCTGACTCACTTCTTCTTCATTTCTGTAACATTTGTGGCTTTTCCTCTAATTTCTCTCCAACAAACACCACCTCTCCTCCACTAAACCTCACCTTCTCTTCTTGGCAGAGACTCAGCTGTGTGAGGCAACTGACAGCAAACCCTTTTCTGTTTCCTCCTACTTTCTCTACACTAGCACCAGTCGAGCAGGGCAGTACTCCCAAGGTGGAGAGAAAGCTGATGACAGAGAGAACTGGAACTCCCGTTTCATCAGCCCTCGGGACTAGGTCCCAACCATCCCCCTTTGCTGAACTTTTTCAGTGTCTCATTAACACAGAGAGTAGGCCAGCATGCTCTCCAATACAAGTTTCTCTAACTATCAACAGCAAACTACATTCACAGTACACACAACACTTCATTAAAAAAAAAAAAAAAAAAAAAATCATGGCAGCACAACACGTGGCCTCAGAGTCCCCAGGGGGGGGACCATAAATGCCCCCACCTTCCGCACCCTTCCTGGTGATGACTCAAGCTGCCTGGAACCACTGTCTGACTCTCTTCTTCTTCATTTCTGCAACATTCGTGGCCTTTCCTCTAACTTTCCCTCTGTTGAGCACCAAATCTCCTTCTTTAAACCTCACCTTCTTTTTCAAACTGAGACTCAGCTGTCTGAGGCAACTGACAGCAGACCCTTTTCTGTATCCTCCTACTTTCTCTATACTCACTTCAAAGCCACAGGTGGCTGTTGTGTATATATACGCAACGACTTATCTTGCTCTCGTGTTCCTGAACTCGATTCTTCTGACTTCTCTACACTCTGGCTTCGGCTTTCCTGTCTTTCTCTAACTAAATATATCTGCGCTGTTTACTTATCTCCTAACTCTACTATCAAAAATTCTTCGACTGTCTTACTTCTATGATGGAATGCATTCTATCCATTTCTCCTTTCTCTGAAATCTCCATTCTAGGAGATTTCAATGTTCACCACCACCTCTGGCTCTTTCACTGATCCATCTGGTGAACAAGCCTACACCTTTTCTATCCTTAATGACCTAGAGCAGCTTGTTCAGCACCCTACCCATATCCATGACTGCCTTGGAGAGAGCTCCAACATACTTGACCTCTTCCTTACAACTAATCCTTCTGCTTACAGTGTTAATCTTTTCCCTCTGTTAGGCTCCTTCGATCACAACCTTATCACCTTAACCTGTCCTATCGCTCAGGTACAGCCTGTGGACCCTCCAAAGAAACGTCATCTGTGGCACTTTGGAGCTGCGGATTGGGAGGCCCTCAGGCAGTACTTCTTTGATTTTCCTGGAATGATTATTGCTTCCATGGCCGGGAACCATCTGAATGTGCCTTGCGCATTACGGAGGTTATTCTCTTGGGCATGAAAGCATACATTCCTTTTTCATATCCTTTGACCAATGCAAGAAAGCCTTGGTTTAATCACGCTTCTTCTGATGTTGTCCACAACAAGGAGAGGGGCCCATAAAAGGTACCGGAGCCAACCCATCCTTGAATCACATCTTTTACACGTTTCTGCCCAAAATCGTGCTAAATCTGTTCTTCGCTCTGCTAAAAACAATTTCATTCATACTTAATGCTCTCAACTCTCCAACTCAAATTCTTCCCGCTCCTTCTGGCACCTTGCCAAAAACCTTTCTAACAACTTTACCTCATCATCCTTCCCTCCTCTTTTCTACTCTGATGGCTCTGTAGCTATTTCTTCTACTGATAAAGCAGATCTCTTCGCTCAGACTTTCTCCTCCAATTCCACCTTACACGATTCCAGTGCTGTTCCTCCATCACTTCCCCCCTCTGACTTCCTCATGGCTGACAATAAAATTTCTTCAGCTGATGTATTTTCTGCCATCACAGGCCTCAGTACTCATAAGGCATATGGGCCTGATGGAGTCCCTCCTGTTGTTCTCAAGAACTGTGCTTCTGTGCTTACACCCTGCCTACGCAAATTTTTTTGCCTTTGTCTATCAACTTGTACCTTTTCTTCTTACTGGAAGTTTGCCCTTATTCAGCCAGTCCCAAAGAAGGGTGACCGTTCTCAACTCTCTAATTAACGTCCAATTGCTTTAACATCCTGTGGCGAAAGCTTTGCTATTGCACTTGACATCTCAAACGCTTTCGACCGAGTCTGGCATAAATCTTTAATTTCCAAACTGCCCTATTACGGTTTCTATCCTTCTATCTCTGCCTCCATCTATAGCTTCCTTTCTGGTCGTTCTATAGCTGCTGTTGTAGATGGCCATCGTTCTTCTCCTAGATCCATCAACAGTGGTGTTCCTCAGGGTTCTGTCTTATCACCAACTCTCTTTCTTTTATTCATCAGTGACCTTCTAAGCTGTACATCTAACCCTATCCACTCATACGCTGATGATTCCACCCTTCACCTTTCCATTCGGTTCGCTCCATCTCAGCAGTTACTTCAGCAAACAAGGGATGAGGCTATGGCATACCTAATGTCTGACTTGGTTCGTATCTCTGACTGGGGTAAATATAATCTTGTTGTTTTTAATCCATCAAAAACTCAGTTTTTACACCTATCAGCCCAACACAATCTTCCACAGGAGTACTCTCTACGGTTTAATAATATCCAGCTCAATCCTGCATCATCCTTGAACATGCTTGGGGTTTCATTCACTCGAGACTTAATAATACCCAGCTCAATCCTGTGTCATCCTTGAACATTCTTAGGGTTCCATTCACTCGGGACTTATCTTGGAAAAATCATATTGCATCTCTTGTAAATTTTGCTTCCAGGAGATTTGGCGTGCTTAGCCAACTCCGTACCTTCTTTACCCCTGCACAATTGTTGACTTTATACACGGATTTTATTCGCCTTTGTATAGAGTATAACTGCCATGCTTGGGAAAGCTCCCCACATACAGCTCTTCTCAACAAGGCGGAGTCAAAGGCTTTTCGTCTCATTAACTCTCCTCTTACTGGCTACCTTCAATTTCTGTCTCTTCGTCGCACTGTTGCATCTTTATCTCTTTTCTGTTGCTTCTTCAATGGTCACTGCTCCTCTATACTGTCTGCTTGCATCCCTCCACCTCTACGACGGTGCGTAGCACCCGTCTAGCAACCTATTCCATCCCTTTTCTGTCCAACTATCTAATGCAAGAGTTAAACGTTACTCCCAGTCCTTCATTTATGCAACAGGTCAACTCTGGAACTATCTCCCTTTGTCTGTATTTCTTATTTCCTATGATCTCCAGTCTTTCAAACGCAGTGTGTCCAGGGATCTCGAAATGAACGGATCTTGAATTTGGCTGTCTTTAGTATTGTTTTTTATTTTTTCTTGGAAGGAACGGTTTGCGGGCTCCTGGCCTTTGGTTCCTTCTTTCTTGCATGCAAGAAAAGATACAGAAGACACAATAGTGAAAGGGCATATAATAACTACAAACAGGCAAGAAACGATTATACAAGAATATGGAGGGAAGCCCAAAAACAGTTTGAGGAGGACATCGTAAATAAAAGTAGTGATCAACCGAAGCTATTTTACAGCTACATCCGAAGCAAAACTAAAGTAAAAGATAAAATACAATCCATTACAGATGAGGGAATCACCTACACAAAAGAGAAGGATATTTGTGAAGCATTAAATAAGAATTTCCAATCAGTTTTTACAGAATAAAATAATTTTGAGAGGGATTATATGGAACATGGATGCCCACATATACTACCAGATATACAAATATCAGAAAAAGAAATACAGGAGGAGTTAAGTAAATTAGACAAAGGAAAAGCAAATGGTCCTGAAGAAATTTCATGTTGGGTGCTACATGAATGTGCAAAGGAGTTAAGTAAACCATTATCTTTAATTTTCAAGGAATCGTTGGGGCAATGTAAATTACCTGATATTTGGAAGAAAGCAAACATTGTTCCCTTATTCAAGAAAGGTAATAGACAAAATCCACTCAACTACCGACCAGTATCACTAACCAGTGTTGTAAGCAAGGTATTAGAAAGGCTGATAAGAAAAGTTTGGATAAATCATCTAGAACACAATATGATAACAGAAAGACAGTTTGGTTTCAGAAAGAGAAAATCATGTGTTATTAATTTGTTGAGCTACTATGACAGAGTAACAGAAACATTACAAAACAAAGAAGGATGGGTGGACAGTATCTATTTAGACTTCAAGAAAGCATTTGACAGATTACGGCACCAAAGACTTTTATGGAAACTGTACCATCAAGGAGGAATCCCGAGGCAAACTGTATTTTGGGATGCAAGATTTTCTCAAAAAAAGAGTAATGAGAACAGTACTAAGGGGAAAATACACATCATGGAGGGAAGTGACTAGCAGAGTTCCACAGGGCTCAGTGCTGGCACCAATTGTTTTTTGTGTATATAAATGATACAGACAGTAACACTGGAAATGAAAGCTATCTAAATATGTTTGTGGATGATGCAAAAATTCAAAGGAGAATTACTAACACAGACTCTTGTAAAGAGCTACAAAAAGAATTAAACAAGCTTCATGAATGGAAATACATGGCAAATGGAATTCAGTGTGGACAAGTGTCATGTAATCAAGTTTGGTAAAAGTGGAAAAAGACCTGATTGGGATTATAAGTTAGGAAGTAAAACCGTACACACATCAGAAAAAGAGAAGGACCTAGGTATGATTATCAATAACAGACTATCTCTGGCTGACCACATCAGTGAGAAGGTACGGAACATGTATACACTGCTTGCAACTATGAGAATAGCATTCACTGACAGAAATGAAGACATGCTAAGAATGATAATATCATTCATCAGACTAACCCTGGAATATGCATCATTAGTCTGAAGTCCTTATCTCAAAAAACACATAGATAAGATTGACAAAGTTCAAAAGGCCGCTACAAGATGGGTACCAAACTTAAGGGATCTAAGCTACGAAGACTAGAAAAACTGAATCTGCCTATACTACTGGAGAGAAGGAAAAGAGGAAAGATGATTATGCTATATAAATGCGTATCAGGGAAGGAGAAAATAGACATAAATGATTACATAACCTATGGGGATGGATCAGCAAGAGGACACTGCAAAAAACTGCATATAAAGAAAGGCGATAAAGACGTAAGGAAATTTAGTTTCCCAGATAGGGCAATTGATCAGTGTAATGCACTACCGAATGAAATAGTGTGTGCCAAAACAATAAATAAATTTGAGGATATGTACGATAAAAATGGTGTAAGATACGGAACAGTACGAGCTTGACTCATTCCCTGTAAAGATACAATTACAGTAGGTAAGAACAATTAGGTAGGTAAGAACACACACACACACACACACACACACACACACACACACACAGATGTATGTTTGGCTTACAGTGTCACCTCATTGTAGCACCGCTGTGCCAGAAGTCTGGGTATTTCTACAACTGCTACTACTGCTCCTACTATCACTACTACTACTGCTACTGTTACTACTACTACAACTACTACTACTACTACCACCACCAATACTACTATTACTACTACTACTGTTACATAAAACCTAAATAATAATTTTGTTAACCAAATACTTATCCACATAGGCCTACTATCCAAAATCCACTATATTTTCCACAATGGCAGAATTTTTTTTCCTGTTATTTGTACTTTTTCATCATAACAAATTCTACACACACGAAAACTTTCAATTAAAAATAAGGAACTGATTTCATCATGAAACAAACTTTCTGCTTCCATTATTTACATAAATATACACAGAGCACTGGTGCGAGGCTTGCCCAACGGTGCTTCCTCCTCCCTCCCTCCTCCACCTCCTCCCTTTCTCCACTCCCTACCTCCTCTTCCATCCCGTCTTCCGTGCCTATATCCCCCTCTCCAGGATCATCAATATCCTCTGAACCATTCCCATCATCAGAAATAGCAGATAAACGTACAGAGGGAAACAATGGGTGCTCAGCGGAGGACTCCTGTGATCCACTCTCCTCATCCAATGGATAAATATTGACACTCATCATGGCGAGGTCGCTTTCCTCAGAGGAAGAGTCACTTTCCTCACTCACAATTGGTGATATCACCTCGAGTTCTCATGCTATTGCACTGTCACTAAGGCCTTTTCTTTTCTGGCCTCTGGACTTCACTGGTGTTGAAGCCGGGTGCTATGGGTGCTCAGCTAAGGATTTGGACATGGGGAAAACTTTTTGCGTAGATCTGTGCATTACAGAGGTATACAGGTAACTGAAACATGACTCGGATGCATGCAGGAGGGTTGCCAGTGGCTGTGTGTGGTGGAAAAAACTGGCGGAATATTTAAACAAGGCCACAAAACACTAGATCAGGTACATATGCCACCCAGACGTCCCTGGGCCATCATGTATACATGACACCCGTACGCCATGGGTTAATGTAATATTCTTGGTCTGGTTAACACCTGTTTTATTTTTCCAGAGTTCATGGAGATGATGGCTGGGTAGTGAGGCGGCCCCACCTGTCCTGCTTTCACCTCAGCTGCGTGTCCATCTTTCACTCCATCTGCTCACTTGTCCTCACTCCACATCCCTGCCGCCCATCTACCAAACCTCACCACACAAGCTCTCACCTCAACAGCCCTCACTATGCCAGTTCTAATTACTCACAGACACACAGACACACACACACACACACACACACACACACACACACACACACACACACACACACACACACAAACACTGTGAATTACATAAGAAATGATCATATAATATCTTTTTTAACTGTAAAATACTGAAAATACACAGTAAACATGTTCTTTTTTTTTTTATTTACACTCCACATTCAGATGTGTATTAGAATCAGTATTTAAGTAGAGAGAATAACCACTTAGCCAACCAGTTCAGTAGCAAAGAGAGAACTGTTGCTTCATCTCTTCTTCCTGTCTCGTCTACACACAGTTACTTTATCTTTAACTTGATTTTATTTAAGTGATTAATTTTTTGCTATGATTTTCTTTGATTCGTTGTGCACCTTGATGCCACTCTTCATTGCAACACTTGCATACTACACGGGCTCAGGCTTTCATCTGTTCTTATGATGTCTTGTGGAATAACGGTCAACATACCTTAGTCAGAGTGACAGTCTTGTTGTGCACATAGGTTTCATTACCAAAGGAAACTGACAGCTCACTGATCATGTAATGCCATCAAGGGTTGACTGACTGACTGATTAATTACATTAAAGATCATGGGAGCATAACAACAGAAGTCACTGCAGCCATACAGCAAGAGTAAAACCATAACAAGGATAAAGTTTATTTATCTTCTTATCTATCTATCTATCTATCTATATATATATATATATATATATATATATATATATATATATATACACCAATACGGGCAAATATAACAAATTAAGGGAGTAGAGTGATCATTTACTTTTAAATGCGATAACCTAACTTAGAGTTCCAACATCTCGAAGAAAACAATATACGTATGGCTGTTACGGTTACCTTAGGCTTCCCAGTTACGAGAAATGACATGAATCACATCCTTGACATGTAATGAGGTCATCTCTCACATCTCCATGATATTATGATTACCACAGATGCCAAAATGTGTATGTAATGTACTGGATATTTTGGTCTACAAAATAGTGAAAGTGAATGGTAATCCGGGTGACCGACATGCATCATCTGTTACTGTCATTAAATAATAAAATATAATCGCAACTGTATTTGATTATCATTCATCATCCCCCCTCCCCCCTTCTGTCTGTCTGTCTGTCTCTGGGTCGGTTCTCTTTCCATGGATATGTCGTTAAAGCCACAACAGTCAAAGTTGGAGCAACAGGTAGAAGGTTTCAGGAATTACTATGAAAAGCTAAATTTTTGTTTGTTAATTAATAAGACACCAAAAGTAACTTAACTTTTCGCCAAGGACATATTTTTGTAAGATAACAGAACGTCTTAAGATCATACTATTCCTCTCCATGCATCTACATCAGCACTCATGAGCCTAACCAACTCCAAAATTTCAAAAACCTGAGTTCTGTCTATCTATCTATTGCCAGACGCCATAATCCCGTAAGGGGTGGCCACTGGACTTTGAGTTACCTGTTTTACGGGAAGGGGCACTAACCCTCCACCAACCCACTTGTTGATTTACAGTCACTAAATCCCCAGTCCAAATATAAGTTTATCTGAGAAACGTTATACGTTTCTTCTCTTTTCTTAAAATTTTTCTCCCTCTCTCTCTTGCTGACGATCAAAAGTGTATATGTGAAGACCTGATTATTTTCATTACTCCTCGATCATGAGAACTCAAGGTCTGTATGGTTAGGATGACAGGATGAAATTTACCTTCTGAATCTGCAATCAATACTGTATCATGTGCATGTAACAACTGGTTTGCTTCCCAGTCTCCCTCTCTCCCTGAATCCTTTAACCTGCCCTTCTGTACCCTTGTATCTACTGCTCTCACAAGCCCAACCATGAGCAGACTGGGCAGCCAAAGAGAAATGAGAGAGAGAGAGAGAGTGAGAGAGAGAAACCCGACACATCCTCACTGCACCTCAAACTATTCACTATTTTTCCATTCCACTTCTATCACAACCTTCTTTCTGATCATCAGTATGAGTTCTGCCAGGGACTCTCCACTCTTCTCACCTACTTTTCAGACTCCTGGTCATCCTTCTCTCGGGACTTTGGAGAAGCTTTGCCATTGCACTTGACATACCGAGCTTTCGATCGAGTCTGGCATAAATCTCTAATTTCCAAACTACCCTATGACGGTTTATATCCTATCTGTGATTTCATCTCTAACTTCCTTTCTGGTCGTTCTATAGCTGCAATTGTAGACAGCCACCTTTCTTCTCCTAGATCTATCAATAGTGGCGTTCCTCAGGGCTCTGTCCTATCACCAACTCTCCACTCATACGCTGATGATCCCACTCTTCACCTTTCCATTCGCTTCCCGCAGCGCCCATCTCAGCAAACACACAAACAAGGGAACAGGGTATGGCACACCTGACGTCTGACTTGGCTCATTTCTCTGACTGGGGTAGAAGTAATCTTGTTCTTTTTATTGTGTCAAAACCTCAGTTCTTACATCTATCAACCCGTCAAACTCTTTAACAGGAGTACCCACTAATGTTTAAAAGTATCTAACTCAATCCTGCATCGTCTTTAAACATATCTGGAGATTCATTCTCTCGGGATTTCTCTTGGAAAGATCATATTAAATGTCTTGTAAAATCTGCTTCCCAGAGATTGGGTGTGCTAAGCCGACTCCATACCTTCTTTACCCTGCACAGTTGTTGACTTTATACACGGGTTTTATTCGCCCTTGTGTAGTACAACTGCCTGGGAAGGCTCCCCACATACAGCTCTTCTCAACAAGGCAGAGTCAAAGGCTATTCATCTCATTAACTCTCCTCTTACTGGCTACCTTTGATCTCTGTCTCTTTGCCGCACTGTTGCATCATTATCTCTTTTCTTTCGCTAGGTCAATGGTCACTGTTCCTCTGAACTATCTGCTTGCATCCCTCCACCATTACAACGGGCACGTAGCACCCGTCTAGCAACAAACTCTAATCCCTTTTTTGTCCAACTCTCTAATGCAAGAGTTAACCGTTACTCTCAGCCCTTCATTTATGCAACAGGTCAACTCTGGAACTGTTTCCTTCTGTCTGTATTCCCTACTTCCTATGTTCTCCAGTCTTTCAAATGCAGTGTGTCCGGGCATCTCGAAATGAATGGATCTTGAATTTTGCTCTCTGTTGTATTGTTATTGTTTTTCTTGGAAAGTACGGCTTGTGGGCTCCTGGCCTTTGGTTCCTTCTTTCTTATATAAAAAAAATGCCCTAATCCACTGATAAAAACTCTTCACCATACTTAAAATCTTCGTTCCCTCCCTATAAATTTATTACGCCACAAGGAGTTTGAGTCAACTCTGCCATATGCCTTCCCTAAGTCTAAACAGCTCAACATACACATCCCTTCTCTTGCTTAATATTTTTCTCACACATCTCTCAAAGCAACCTCTTGATCCACAGACAACCTTCCACATTTGAAACTTCCATGTTCTTCCCTAATGTTGGTGATTTGTATGTTGCACTGTTCTTTCAGTCATCACTCTTCCATACACCTTATAGAGGCATACTTATCTCTGTATAAATTTTAATAATTCCTTTATCGCCCATGCTTTCACCGAATGGTATAGTTACTGGATTTTGATAGTGTTCCAGTACCTCATTCTTATCTAGTTATACATTAAAAGCTCTGAGGAACCACTCCACAACACTATCCTCCACTCCCGTTTTTGAGATATTGCTGTAGTTGTAGCCTACTTATTCTGACAGATTTTCCATATCTCATTAAACCAGCGTTCGCTGAGCCGGACAACTGTTATGTTTTAACTGGTGTGTGTGTGTGTGTGTGTGTGTGTGTGTGTGTGTGTGTGTGTGTGTGTTCTTACCTAATTGTTTTTACCTAATTGTATCTTTACAGGAATGAGTCAAGCTCGTACTGTCCCTTGTCTTAAACCATATTTATCGTACATATCCTTAAATTTGTGAATTGTTTTGGCACACACTATTTCATTCGGTAGTGCATTCCATTGATCAATTGCTCTGTTTGGGAAACTGAATTTCCTTACGTCTTTATCACCTCTCTTCTTATGCAGTTTTTTGCAGTGTCCTCTTGCTGATGCTTCTCCATATGTTAAGTAATCATTTATGTCTATTTTCTCCTTTCCTGATATGCACTTATATAGCATTATCATGTCACCTCTTTTCCTTCTCTCCTGTAGTGTTGGTAGATTCAGTTTATTTAGTCTTTCTTCGTAGCTTAGGTCCCTTAAGCTTGGTATCCATCTTGTGGCGGCCCTTTGAACTTTTTCAATCTTGTCTATATGCTTTTTGAGATGAGGACTCCAGACTACTGATGCATATTCCAGTGTTGGTCTAATGAATGATGTTATTATCCTTCTTAGCATGTCTTCATTTATGTATGTGAATGCTATTCCCATATTTGCAAGCAGTGTATACATGTTCCGTACCTTCTCGCTGATGTGGTCAGCCGGAGATAGTCTGTTATTGATAATCACACCTAAGTCTTTCTCTCTTTCTGATGTGTATAGGGTTTTATTTCCTAACTTATAATCCCAATCAGGTCTTTTTCCACTTTTACCAAACTTGATTACATGACACTTGTCCGCATTGAATTCCATTTGCCATGTACTACTCCATTCATGAAGTTTATTTAATTCTTCTTGTAGCTCTTTACAAGAGTCTGTGTTAGTATTTCTCCTTTGTATTTTTGCATCATCTGCAAACATATTCAGATAGCTCTCATGTCCAGTGATACTGTTTATATCATTTATATATACTAAAAACATGATTGGTGCCAGTGTGGTAGGTCTCCATATTATAATTGCAAATCATACTAGATAGATAGATAAATAGATAGATAGAGAGACAGATAGAAGCAGGAAGTCAAATGATGAGAAGGTGTTGTGTTTGCGAGAAGCGAGCAGCGCTAAACGCTTACACGGGGGAAAGCTGACGACAGCGGCCAGTAAGGAGATGATTCAGTTAGCTGTCAGCAGTCCTCTCGTGAGAAAGTTCTGTTGCCATGAGGAAGATACGTGACACACACACCCTACTACACGAGATTTTAGGAAAGAGAGTTTAGAAGGAGACAAGCGACCCTAGAGAGAGGTCGAGACGGAGATTAGCTTTAGAACAGAGAGAGAGAGAGAGATAGCGAGACAGGGAGGTAGCTACCCAGGACTTATACTATTATACCTGTTTAATATTTCCAAGACAAATAAAAATAGTCCCATACTATTCTTTACCTCTCCCGTCACTACATGACATCTGGTGGGGAAACTACTACAAGATATAAAAGCCGCTCGACCACAAGTCTAAAATATACTTCTCTACAATTAACTACAAAGTCTTATGACATTTGGTGGCAGCGGTGGGATACGAACCTCGTCTACGAATCAACATTAAATTCCTACAAAATATCAAGATTGACAACAACCAACAATATCAGCTCCTGCCCCCTCCGTCTCCCAGATCATTACGCTGATGCAGAGGTCAAGAGATCACTCGACGCCTTGCAAGTAGCTTAACGACAAACCAGCAAATCTGCGGACATCGTCTCCGAATTAAAAGCAAATTTCTACAAAAGCAACCGAGACTACAAGGTTAGCTTCAGTTCTACAAAGTCTACAGCCATCTACAATCAACTACAGCCATCTACAATCAACTACAATTAACAACTCTACGTCGTCTGTATAATCTTCTACACGCACCTACAAGTAGCGGCAGTCTTCATCCCACAACGAATAAATCACTAGAGAAAAGGACAGAGAAAACTTCCACATAGAATAAAGGGAACAAACAAACGAAGAGTGAGACACGATTCACAACTCGTCTTACTCACTCGTCTTCACCTCCAAGTTACTCATCGCTACTCTTTCACTCACCACAGCTACCAGTGTGGGAAGCCGACGTCACCATGTGCTGAGACGACAACACGCCAATCAACCCGCGAAGGACAACGCTATCACCACGTGCAACACCACTCACACCATTTTCCTCCACGGTAAAAATTAATGAGTTACATAGTTACTTCATTTATACAATACACAGTGATAGACAATAAGCTTCTGCACAAACATATAAAACGTGCTGTATAGTTACAGTTTAAATACACATACTTACTTCAGTTATCTCCATAACTCAAACACTAAATAATCACCAACAATAAATATTCTACACTGTATATATTCATTCATTTATTATAACATTTATTTACTACCAACGAGTGTTACCATTTATACCTACATAAAATACGTGTTTCATATATACAACTATACATTAGTACATCTACAAAGTAATAAAGAAAATATACCATCACAGTTACTCAGTGAGCAATTAAAAGAACTGTATTAAACATTTATTAATTAAAGCTACCTAGTGGAAACATACAAATTAAGTTACAAGGTAAACTAGAAAAAAAAAAAAAAAAAAAAATGGCCAACACAAATGCCGTTAGCAAGAGTGAACATCTTCAACACAATCGTGAAGACAATGATTTCCACACAGTGCTGACACACATATTACTCACGAGAGGTACAGGTGAACAAGTCAGTGTGTATAGTTAATACTGTATATATGTATATATATTTTTTTTTATATAAAATAACAAAATATGGGACTATATAATATCATTTTATAGTATCTGTGCAATATAAACTAAACTTTGAAAAAGTATCCCGAGAAAATTAGCCAGTAATTATGCAACCATGAACAAAATGGAAAAAAGTGTACACAAGCAAAGAAAAACAAACTATAGAAAATCAATACATACAAAAAAGAAAGAAAGAAAAGTAAGAAAGAAAAAAAGAGAAATAAAGTAAGATCACATAACAAACAAATGAAAATAAGTGTAAATGTTACTATATATGCCAAAATACCACATAAACTACAAACAAAAAAGCAAATTGTTGTCTCCACATACAAGTGGCACGAAACATCATCACTATCATCGACCGCAGCATATGTTAGGACTGCAGTTATTACAATTATGTTACTCCATATTATAATTATGTACTTACAAACGATATGTAACAATTATGTAACGACAAACGATTGCATTATGTTACACTAACTACAATTATGTAACTACAAACGATATGTAACAATTATGTAACGACAAACGATTGCATTATGTTACACTAACTACAATTATGTAACTACAACCGATATGTAACGACAAACGATTGCATTATGTTACACTTTGCCAATTATGTAACAGTTGCATTAACAAGATGTAACTTTTATGTAACTTTAACTACAATTATGTACCTACAAACGATATGTAACAATTATGTAACGACAAACGATTGCATTATGTTACACTTTGCCAATTATGTAACAGTTGCATTAACAAGATGTAACTTTTATGTAACTTTAACAACAATTATGTACCTACAAACGATATGTAACAATTATGTAACGACAAAACAGTTGCATTAACAAGATGTAACTTTTATGTAACTTTAACTACAATTATAAGGCCAAGACACATATGTAATAGTTGCATTAACAAAATGTAACTACAATTATAAGGCCAACACAATTATGTAGTACCACAATGTTAGTACAATATTATAAGTCATACAATTATAGCACAATTCTATATTACCAGTATCATCATACAAGTTAGATGAAATATTAGACATTACTAAAGTGATAACTCAAATATGTAATGTATAACTTAGCAGTATTACCATTGCACAATTATATTGCATTTATTCCAATATGTATTCAACTTATTTAAAATGTAATATTACTGAATAATCACTATTTACTATGCATAATATATGTATACAATATTCATACAATTATGTTACTTTACAATATTATGTATTTCACTTAATTAGCTTATAAGTTTATTATAATGTGTATGTAGTATGTATTAATATATTATAACTATTAAATGTCGATGGTACGCCATTTTTGCGCGGCAGAGCAATGTGGTAGGTCTCCATATTATAATTGCAAATCATACTAGATAGATAGATAAATAGATAGATAGAGAGACAGATAGAAGCAGGAAGTCAAATGATGAGAAGGTGTTGTGTTTGCGAGAAGCGAGCAGCGCTAAACGCTTACACGGGGGAAAGCTGACGACAGCGGCCAGTAAGGAGATGATTCAGTTAGCTGTCAGCAGTCCTCTCGTGAGAAAGTTCTGTTGCCATGAGGAAGATACGTGACACACACACCCTACTACACGAGATTTTAGGAAAGAGAGTTTAGAAGGAGACAAGCGACCCTAGAGAGAGGTCGAGACGGAGATTAGCTTTAGAACAGAGAGAGAGAGAGAGATAGCGAGACAGGGAGGTAGCTACCCAGGACTTATACTATTATACCTGTTTAATATTTCCAAGACAAATAAAAATAGTCCCATACTATTCTTTACCTCTCCCGTCACTACATGACATCTGGTGGGGAAACTACTACAAGATATAAAAGCCGCTCGACCACAAGTCTAAAATATACTTCTCTACAATTAACTACAAAGTCTTATGACACCAGCACCGAACCCTGTGGTACTCCACTAGTCACTTCTTTCCATGATGAGTAGTTTCCTCTTAGTACTGTCCTCATTTCTCTTTTTATGAGAAAGTCTTCCATCCAACAAAACAGTTTGCCTCGAATTCCTCCTTGATGGTACAGTTTCCATAAAAGTCTTTGGTGTGGTACTGTGTCAAAAGCTTTCTTGAAATCTAAATAGATACTGTCCACCCATCCTTCCCTTTCCTGTATTGTGTTTGTTACTCTGTCATAGTAGCTCAACAGATTAGTAACACATGATTTTCCTTTTCTGAAACCAAACTGTCTTTCTGTTATCATACTGTGTTCTTCTAGATGATTTACCCAAGCTTTTCTTATAAGTTTTTTTAATACCTTGCTTACAACACTGGTCAGTGATACTGGTCGGTAGTTGAGAGGATTTTGTCTATTTCCTTTCTTGAATAAGGGGACTATATTTGCTTTTTTCCAAATATCAGGTAGTTTCCCTTGACTCAAGGATCTCTTGAAAATTAAAAATAATGGTTTACTTAACTCCTTTGCACATTCTCGTAATACCCAACATGAAATTTCATCAGGACCACTTGCTTTTCCTCTGTCTAATCTACTTAACTCCTCCTGTATTACTTTTTCTGCTATTTGTATATCTGGTAGTATGTGTGGACATGCGTGTTCCACATAGTCCCTCTCAACATTTTTTTCTTCTGTAAAAACTAATTGGAAATTCTTATTTAGTGCTTCACAAATATCTTTCTCTTGTGTATAAGTGATTCCCTCGTCCGTAATGGATTGTATTATATCTTTTACTTTGGTTTTGCTTCTGATATAGCTGTAAAACAGCTTTGGTTGATCACTACTTTTATTTATTATATCCTCCTCAAACTGTTTTTGGGCTTCCCTCCTTATTCTTGTATAGTCGTTTCTTGCCTGTTTGTAATTATTATACGCCCTTTCACTATTGTGTCTTCTGTATCTATTCCACAACAAATCTCTTCTTTCTTTTGATTTTTTACATTCTGTATTGAACCATTTCTGTATATTCTAATCTGCTTCTTTGTGCTGTGGGATGTACTTCTGGACTCCTATTTCATAAAATTCACAAAATTTTTTATATACAGCATTTAAATCTTGTCCTCTAAGCTCATTTTCCCAATCAACTTCTAAGAAATACTCCTTTAAGTCTTGATAATTTCCCTTTTTATAGTTTAGGCTCTTTTTGTAACTGTCACTGCTGTTTACTATGTCATATGCTATCCTGAAGTTATAATTTAGTACTGCATGATCGCTTTTGCCGAGTGGAGGGTGATATATTAAACTGTCAATGTCATTTTCTTGCCTAGTAAATATTAGATCTAGCACTGAAGGTACATCAAGTCCTCTTTTTCTGGTGGTTTCCCTCACATGTTGCGTTAAGAAAAACTTATGTACGAGATCCAGGAGCTTTTGGTCCCAACAGCTTTCTTGGCTATTTATATCTAGAGTATTCCAATTTATATTTGTATTGAAGTCCTCAGTTAGTATAATTCTTTCCGATTTCTCTTCCATTTTATGTAGCAATGATCTTATACTCTGAATAGTACTCTCTGCCAGGTCCTCATATTCGTCTCTTTCCCATGTGTTTGATCTGGGTGGCATGTACAAATTGGCTACAATTACTTTACCTTCAGATGTGTCGATCTCTACTGCAATCAGTTCTACTTGTGATGGTATATCTAGTTTTATTTCCTTGACGTTTAGATTTTTCTTAGTTAATATTATAATTCCTCCTCCTTTTTTAAAATTTCTGTCTCTTCTCCATATATTGTATTCCTCTAAGTTTAGTATGTCATTGGATATCCTTGGTGTTAATTTTGTTTCAGTTAGGCATATTATTTGTGGTTCATTTTCTCTGACATAATCATTCATCTCTAGTAATTTAGATACCATTCCATCCACATTTGAGTACATCAACTTTATCATCTTGTTTATATACTTGTCATGACATGGTTCTACTACCTTCCTCCTTTTTCTTCCATCCTGTTTGTGTACCACTTTCGTACCTGCAATCCTATTACTTTGTAAAAAAATTCTTCTTCTCCTCTTCTGATCTTCCCTCATTTTTTGTTTTTGCTTCCTCCCTTTTCTCTTTCAGTAATTCCAGTTCCTCTTGTGTTAGGCATCTTTTTATCCATACATTTTTGAACTCCTCTTTTTCCATAAGATTCTTTGCATTTTTTTGTATCTCTTCCACAGTGTTTACACTCTGGAAAGTCACCTTTGGAGGTCTTGTCTTGCTTTTCTCGTATTTCCCTAACCTTTTGTGTTCCTCTATGTCTTTACTACAGATTTCCTCTGATACTTCTTTCAGTAAGCTCATTACATTTGCCATCTCCTTTTTGTCTCTAGTGATCTTGTTTTTAACTTCTTCCTCTTCTATACCAGTGATCACTATTGATTTATTTATCTCTACTGAATCTCTGACTACCTTTGGATTGTTTTGGATTATTCTTTTCACTTCCTTTTTAATGCTTTTTTCCTCCACCCTTGTTTCTAAGTCTTTCTTTACTTTCACCATTTCAGCATACGTGGTTTCTACATCATTTTTGTAGCTTTGCACGGCTTCATTCACCTGTGTTATCTTCTCCTCAGTATCACTGCTCTGGTCCATAAGACTGCTTGCCTGCCTAATTGTCTCTGTTATTTTTGAACTCTTCCATAACACTCTCGTGATTGACTACTGTACTTGCCATTTCACTCACTTTCTTCCTAAGCGTACTCAATTCCACTGTTAGTTCGCTGATGGTTGTGTCTTTCTTATTGGCCTCCCTTCCTAGTTTTTCTATCTCTTCCTTTTGCAAGTGCATTTGCTTCTTTATTTCATCAATTTCATTTTTGAAAGCCATTTCTAGTTTGTGTACACGTTCAACCAGTCTATTGTGAGTCTCCACTTCAACCAGTTCTTGGTAGAAATCATCATTTTGCTTTTTACTTTTATCCCTTTTCTTTTCCAAATTTGTTTTACTGAAGTATGTATCCATTTTGTAATACTAAATGAACAGAGTATGTACTTACAGAGTATGTACACTTTCCCCGTGTTGCTGTAGTCTAAACAAACCCAGCTGACTCAGCACATCATGGTTCTTTGTTCTGTTTGAACCAGTCTTATTTAAACTTGTTTTTTCTTTTCCTTTTAATAATGAAAAATCATTTAGTCTAACCTGGTACAGAGCTTGACTCATTCAAAGATACTAATTTAGGTAATGCCACTGGCCATGTTGGTCTGGTACGGAGCGCCGATGACGGACGTCTACCTCCAATGACTCCCTGTGTGTGTGTGTGTGTGTGTGTAAACAAAATATAGTTCATCTCTGTAGAACATCCAGTAGTAGTTTGCAAACATTCCTTCATTCCAAAAACCCTGGTATCGATGCCCCATCGAACTAATGTTCTGATAAAAGCGCTCTCCTTGTTCGTCAGACACTGCTTCAAGTTTCTCCACAAAAAAGTTCAGATATGAATTAAGGAAATGCACCTTCAGAGACATCCGACATCCCATAGTCACAAAGGAGCTCAGAAATTATTTCATGTCGTTTTGAAAATCCGGAGATCTCTTGTTTTTCCCGCCATGTGAAAGAGTTCCAGGCCTCCAGCTCAGTCTTACCCAGTTATGTGCAGGAGTTGCAATCTTTTAAGAGCTCCTTTCTTTGTGAACCGACGAAGACCTTCTTTTAACTTTGCATTGGTGATTTTCAGAAACTTTTCCACCACATACTCAAATCCTTTCAAGTTTCTCTAGGCTAGTAATTTCACGAATTGCTTCATGAGACCAAGTTTTATGTGGAGCCGGGGAAGAACATTTTTGGGGTCTACATGAGGGTTATTCTGGACGCTGGAAACTCCTGGTTCACATGATCTTTGTAGAGACCAGTTCGATTCCACATAATGCCTGGCAGTTGCTCGACTATCCCACAGATATAAATAGCAACCGTATTTCGTGAATCCAGACTACATTCTCATCAACATGCCAATCACTTTCAAGTCCCCACATATTTTCCAGCTGTAGTTTTCATATTTTTTGGCTTCTAGGAGCACCATGTTCTCATAACACTCTTTCATGTGTACTGAATGATCTATAGGAACAGACGCTATCGATTCCCATTATGTAGCAGCACCACTTAGAGACTTCTCTTAGATGAGTCTATGAATAATCACCAATGAGGAGCAATCGCTTGGGATAAACAATGGAATACTAATCAGCGTTGTTGCTAAAACATAGCAGCCCGTTCACTGAAAAGTTAGAAGTCAGATTCTATTCCTCTTTCTGAAATGAGTTATGTTAACGTTCTTCATGAGCAGACATTTCTCTTTTAGATGGGATGCTGAAGTTCAGTTATATTTTTCGACAGTGCCAAGTCCTTAACTAAATCATTGAAATCTTGAGAAAGTTTTTGTGGTTTATTTTCATTGCCTTGTACGAAATCTGGGTCCATTCCCGTTTCTTCCACGTCAACAGCAGCTCTCTCACCACACTCTTCATCGTCGGAACTGCTAAGGCCATCCTCTGGTGGTAATGGAATCGGCAGGTCGTCTTCATTGTGCGGTACTGGCCATATTGCTGAGTCCAAATCAGGGTACAAGAGATTGTGCTTGTTCATAGCAGAAAATCAAGTTACATTGGCCATGTAGAAATAACAGTCTGTGAAATGATCCTTCGGCTCCCTCCATATCATAGGTACTAAAAAGGGTATTGCCTTTTTTCTCTTGTTAAGCCAGTCTCGTAGTCCATTTGAAGAAGCTGAACAGATAACATGCGGTGCCCAACTCTTATCTCGATCTCGAAAAGGATGGCCAACATACAGTTGGTAGATCTTCGTGATTTCAGTTGTGATGGCACGTTACTAAGACTTGGTGGTGATTGAACCCCATGCATAACAGAATAGATCAGAACTGCTTTTGCACTGCCTCGACATCCCAACTGGCATCTGATTGGGCCGTACTATAAAAACCCAGAGTTCAGGCGGTCCAATGGTGACGTTGAGCTGTCAGACGTTCCTGAGCATCAATCTTCTTTGCTATAAAAATTCTTGACTGTCAGTCTTGGCGAAACCCTGTTCATGAGATCGAATGCTGCAACAGTCGCTAGACTGGGTGAGAATGCGCTGTGTGAGTGCTAACAGAGCATGAATTTTGAATGCTTCTTCTGTTCAGTAAACTAGACACATTGCTAACCCATTCTGAACTATTATTTTTTTTAGGAAATATTTATATATGCACTAGAATTGGTAAAAATTGCCTGTAGAACGCATAAAAAGCAGACATTTACAAGCAAGATACAGTATATTGTATAGGCGAAGCATGAATTATAATTTATCCTCCTTTTGGTATTATTTGCATGAAAATTTTTTTGAAGATATCTAGATCTGAATCCATACGAGCAAAGTGAATGTATTATTTCATAGGTCAAAGCTTTCCGTGATATGTTTCCTGCCAACTTACCAGTCAGGACCTATACAGCAGCATATGTAGATCATGTGCACTTTACTCATGTAGCAGTACATCCTATGTTCCTAAATTTATATTGCAAGATGTAAATACATAGTTATTTGTTGGAGTTTGTGCTTGCATGGGAACTCTTCCCGCCAAGTGGAGATCCCGTGTACACCACATGGGCTTGGAGGACAGTCTGACTCAGGTCGTACTAGTGATAGGACGTGCCCATGCCCGAACCTCTTAGAATAAATCTCAAGTTAGCCTCGCTGTTTCTATCTCCCTCCTGGTCCTCACCCCAACATGGAGCAGTGGAGTTCTACGTGTGACCCAGGGGAGGCGCAACCAGTGTCCGAGCAGGTGAACCCATAGTCAAAGGATTGATTCTGTCGCTTGACGCCAGAAAACCAAGTGCACAGTAACATGTATAATGTGCCATCACCCCAACTACAACGTCCAGGGATGGAGACAGCCTACCAGCTGTATACCCAGCCCTACACCTGAAAGCAGAGCTCCAGTGGTGAGTGCCAGCATCACCTGCAACTCCCGGTAAGGCTATCCGAGTTCGATCTGTGGGCCCGCGGTGTCAGGTGCTACAGCAGTGGTTGCAGGTGGGCCCCACCATTGTCTGCGGGGTACGAAAGATTGCTGTGTGATCCTGAGGTGCAGGTAATGTGTGGACACATGGGTAGCCAAGCATAGATTCAAGGCCAGGTGTACAAAGGAGGCCATTGACGTGGTGAGGAGCATGGTGGTGGACCCCAGTCGCACTGTGGGAGCATGGATGGACTTCTTCACATAGACGCAGGAGCCCAATGATAACGTGTTCATACGTGGTAAAATGTAGAGCCAAGGCAGCAGAGTGTGATTTTAGGTGCTTCCAGTGTTCTGTGAATCTCAGCAATATCATGCTATCGAAAAAGCTTGTGATGGGGCTGCGCAACCTCAGTATGAAAAAAGAAGTGCTGCAGTGACTTCCAGTGTTGCGATCTGTGGAAGAAATCACAAACGCCTGTGAAGTGTTCGAACTGGCAGAGAAAATGGCAGGAATGCGCGGCCATAGTGGTGTGGCAGGTGCGTCAGTGAGTGATGAGGAGGAAAAGGAAGCAGTCAGTGCCACTTGGTTGCAGCAGGCGGGTGCAGGGCCACCCTGGCCTCATGCCCCTCCCCCACCAGCAAAGGGCTGCTGGAGGTGCGGCACCAGCAAGTGCAGTGGGGAGTGCTGGTTCCCTGCCATCAAGGCCACCTGCCGCAGATGTGGGAGAGTCAGCCATTTCCAGTGAGTGTGTAGGTCAGTGAAGGAGCCCAGCCCCACCAAGACCAACGGCAGTGTCACGATAGCCAGTGCCGAGGCATCAGTGTGCCTCAGGGCGGAAGTGAAGTGTGACGACCCACCTGCAGCATGCAAGGTGATGGCGGTAGCTGATATGGGCGCACAGGTATGAATAGTGAGACGCCACCTCATGCAGGGTCTCGGGCTGACTCTGCATAGTCTACAAAGACCTATCATGAGTATTAATAATCCTCACAGGCGGGAACATATGCATTGTGGGATGCAAGGAATGCTGCTTCAAAATGGGAGGTAGGACTGCTATGTCGAACCTGTACTTCGCTGATGGATGGCAGTGGCTGTATCTGTTGCTGCAGACGTGCAAAACACTGGGCGTGGTGCCACACGACTTCCCCAATGTGCCAGCAACTGTAGGGGCTATTGAACGGGTGGAAGAGCCCCCAATCCCCCCCCAACCCAATACTCCCTCATACCCCCTGAGGAAGAAACTGTGAATCTGCTAAAAAAGTGGTTCCTGGAGCACTTTGGGTGTACGACATTTGCAATGAACCACGCCCCCCTGCCAGAGATGAAAGGGACAGCCTACCACATACACCTGTACCCCTGTTCAAAGCTGTATATGGTGCACATGCCAGCGTCCGTCCACCACCGCTTCTATGATGGAGTTCGCCAGCAGTTGGAAGAGGACATATGGAAGGGTATCATCAAGCCTGTACCAGCTGAAGAACTCATGGAGTGGTGTTCCTGTATGGTGGTGGTCCTGAAGAACGACGGGCTGCCGCACAGAACGATGGACTATCAGTGACTCAACCAGGCAAGACGGCAGGAGACCCACCACACCTGCCCCCCATTTGACGCAATCACCAGCGTGCCGAAGCACAGGTTCAAAACAGTAGCAAATGCTTATTTGGAGTACCACCAGATCCCCCTGGATGAGGAAAGGAAGAAGTTGACCACCTTCATCACCCCATGGGGCTGGTTCTGCTATTGGTGCACATCCATGGGCCACTGTGCAGGGCAGGACACCTTTACTAAGTGCTTCAGTGATGCAACAGCAGATATCCCCAGGAAAATGAAATGTGTCGATGACACACTCCTGCCTGACCATAGCATTGTCGATGCTTTCTGGCACACACACCAGTTCCTGCGAACGTGTGCAAAAATAGGATCACGCTCCGCCCAAACAAAGTTCATTTCTACAGGAGAAGTATGATCTTTGCAGGTTATCTGCTCAGCTGGGAGGAGTATCAGCTTAGTCAGGACTTGCTAAGCAGTATAACCAATTTTCAGATGCCGCCATGCCCCTCCCTCACAGATATCCAGTCGTGGTTCTGGCTAGTGAAGCAGGTGGCGTCATTCCTTGCTATTGCACCATTCATGAAGCCCTTCAGAGAATTATTGAAAAAACCATCAGGGAAAGTGATGGACTGGGAAAGCCATCTCCAACCCATCTTCGAGTTGACAAAGGAGGCTATAGACAGGCTTCCGGCGGAGGGCCTCCAGTGTTATGATGTCACACAGCCCACAGCAGTGTTCACCGACTTCAGCAGGCTTGGCATCGGTTTTGTGGTCATGCAGAAGTACTGTCAGTGAGTGTGTCTCAAGAGGCCCCTGTGTGCTGCAAGGGCAGCTGGAAACTGAAACTGGCCCTGTGCAGCAGATGCCATCTAACATCAGCTGAGAAGAACTACTCAACATTGGAGGGGGATGCCCTTGCAATCGCATGGTGCCTGAAAAAGGCACGCCTTTTCCTGCAGGGATGTTTGGACCTCACCTTCATCACAGACCACTATGCACTCACCGAGATCTTCAAGGACAAAGAGCTGAAAGACATCAGAAACCCTTGCATACTCAACCTCAAGGAGAAGACATTGATGTACTCATTTCACGGACAGTACTTGAAGGGGGAAGTGAACCATGCAGCAGATGCACTCTCAAGATACCCCGTGCTATGGGGCAGACCGGACGAGATGGACCTAGCAGAAGACGAGGCTACGTGTGCTGCAGTCGTGGCAGTGATGGCCTGCGCCCTAGAAGATGAGGAAGGTGCCATTGTGGACCTCCATCAAGTGGAGAAGGAAGCACATCAGGACGAGGACTACAGGCTCCTCCACGAGTGCGTGAGCACCAGGGACTGGGCTGACTGGAAGGACGAGTAGCCGATAGCACTCCACCCATATCATGGGATGAGGAGACACCTGTCATGTATGCCAGCAACGAGGGGCACCTGTGACTCATAATTCCCATAGCCCTTCAACGAGTGGTCCTAGCCAACCTCCACGCAGGTTATCAAGGCAGGGACTCCGTGATTAGGTGCACCAGGCAATGCATATACTGGCCCGGCATAGATGCTGAGGTGAAGCAGAAGAGGAGGCACTGTCAAGTATGCAAAAACAATGCCCCATCACAACCTGCGGAAAGCTTGCTGCCCACACCCCCACCGGAGTACCTCTACCAGGAAGCAGTGGCTGACCTGTTCCAATGGGAGGGGGAGGACTACATCACTTATGCAAACAGGTTAACTGGCTGGCTGGAGGTGGAGCATCTGCCCAGGGGCACCGCCAGCTCACAGCTCATAACAGCCTTTTGTAAGAGTTTCAAAAGGTTTGGTATCCCGGAGGTCCTGTCTTGTGATGGGGGTATGAACCTCATGAGTGAGGAAATGAGGACATTCCTATCTGTGTGGCATGTGCAGCTAAGAGTGTCACTGGTTCATTACTCACAGTCCAATGGCTGAGTGGAGGTCGTAGTCAAGTCTGCCAAGAAGCTGCTAAGGAACAACACTGGCCCAGGAGGCTCTCTGGACTTGGATGCAGCCGCCAAGGCCATATTGCAGTACCTAAACACCCTTCTATACGACACGACACCAATGCGTCCCCAGCCCAGCTGCTGATGGGGCATCAGCTGAGAGACTTCATACCTGCTGCCAAAGAACACTACAGGATCAGCAGGCGGTAGACTGGGATGCTGAGAAGCAGGGAATGGGTCATGGCCCACATTGGAGATGCAGCAGCCATGAGATTCAACCAGATGGAACACAACCTCGCCCCTCTCAACCCAGGCCAGCGGGTGTGCCTACAGACCAGGGGAAGGGGCGGTGGGACTGTGTAGGGGATACTGTTGACACAACAGCCCTAAGGCAATACCTGGTGAGGCTGGACAGCAGTGGGCAAGCCTCCCTCAGAAATCACCGCCACCCATGCCCCTGTGAGGAGACAGGGGAACATACACTCACCACACACATTAAGGATGGTCCCCAGCGGGAGGACGACTGCAGGGGGGAGGCCCTTCAACCTCTTCCTCCCCTGGAGAGGCCATGGAGCACCCCAAGACACCTGGAAAACTATATGCCATGACACTGCAGTGTTTTGTACCCCTAGACATGTTATGGTGTTTTGTAATGAGTATAACCTTGTTGGACTTATACCATGATACTAGAGCAATGGTTGCTGCAGTGCATGTAACTGAATTCCTTGTAGCAATTATGCCATTCTTAAGTCAGCATATATGTAACATGCAAATTTTACCAGCACTGTGTCATGCAATGCCTAATCTTAAGTTGTGATGAGTGTCAGTATCTGCCCATTGTTTTATTATTGCAGTGACCTCCCTCCTCCTTAACCAATGTAGTTTGTATTTACGAGTATACTGCAGAAAGTTGGGAATTCACTGCAATGGAGAGGGGGTGTTGGAGTTTGTGCTTGTGTGGGAACTCTTCCCACCAAGCAGAGCTCCCGTGCGCGCCACCAGCTTGCACTTAGGACTTTGCAGACAGCCTGACTCAGGCCACGCTAGTGATAGGATGCACCCATGCCTGGACCTCTTAGAATAAATCTCAAGCTGGCCTTGCTGTTTCTGTCTCCCTCCTGATCCTCACCCCAACATTATTACAGAATTATTTTTAGAATGGAAACTGCTTTACATCTTCAGGGACCTGGTTGAATGGTGACTTTCACTGCAGCACAAACACATGAAGGATGCAGTAACACTCCACTTTTTTTTTTTTTTTTTTTTTTTTATGCAACTTCTTTCCACACCAGTGATCCAGCCATAACCAGCAGATCACGATGGATTATATTGGTTATTAGATATGTCTCCTGTCACAGTTGTTCATTCAGTTCCTACAGATCAGGCAATAATTTTCCCCCCTATACTACTGCCACCTTCCCTGTCTCAGTTATTACTAGGAAATTTCCAGTTTAGCTCAGTAATTATATTACTCTTGTATTCACATCCTTGATTATTACCTTTTCCTTCAGTGTGCAATGATCTCTTAAGTCACTTGGTACAGTACAGTATTTCTTTTTCTGTTCCAGTTTGCAAGATATGATTTACCTCTTTTCCCAGAAAACATTCCACGTCTACATTACTTTAACCTGCCGAGTGCCAGCAGACTTTGGACCCACATGGAGCTGTAGCCAATTTTCAACCTTTTTTTTTTTTTTTTTAGCTGGATAGGTTAGAAATGATGAGAAAACAAAGAGAACAACCATAAAAGTACTCACAGAAGCCACTTAGGTCAATTTTGAGGTCGAATCTCCTTGACCAGGCAGCTGAAAACTTCGGAGTAACGCCTATAGACTATTGGCCGCCCCCAACACCCATTGAGTTGAGGAAGGAGATCTTCATTTTCTTCATCAGTAGCTATGCTATTCAAGCCAAAAACACTCTTGTTAGGTATATAGATGATATGGGAAGACCTAGAGAGGCCTAGAGAGGCACAGGAATATCCCAGCCAATTTTTTGGTGCCTAATTTGAATGTTCGAAATCTGGCAAATATATCAAATTGCCGACTTACATGTACGTCTATGGCACTGTCTGTGAATATAGGTGCTGACGCATATGTATGTCGTTGGCATGGGGTGGGTTAATTCAATTCTGATTTAAACATTTTCAGTTTGCTTAATGTTCTGTTTTCCTAGCTTTCTCCTAAATAGATGTTGGTCTCCTGCACTAAATATCTATCTCATTATTCCATGTTGGTCAGAGTCAATGCTTAACTGCCCCTGTCATATTTTTGTAGAACCCTTCCACCAAAACCAATATTATCTGCCTGTCCTACACCCATGTACTCTTCCATTACAATAGCTGTCATTTCCATGTAATTAACTATATTTTTTTATTTTATATGGAAGGTACAGGCCACATCCTAAGGCCTGTAGCTAGTTACAAGCAAGAAAAGCTCTTGGAATAGAAAGATGCCTCAGGATTGTGTGTGTGTGTGTGTGTGTGTGTGTGTGAATCTCATCAAATAGTCTGCAATATATTACTAACAAATTTTGTATGAATGCCAACACACCTATGCTCAAATCTGAGTGCTTGACTGAAATAGGTAAATATTTTGCCAGCATCCTAACCAACCAATTCTTTTTTCCCATGGTAATTTTACCTATTTTACTTAAGTCAGCTTGTTGTTTGAGCGAGCGAAGCAAGCAAGAACACCAAATTTAGTCACAGTTTGGACCCCCAACATCATGTACCCAAGCAAACGATTTATTGCATCAGCAAGAAATGAGGGCAGGGGTCAGGATGAAAACTCTGTAGTACGGTAGCAAACTTTTTTTTTGGATAACTCAGCCAATTTTGAAGTTACAAGAAAGATAGACACCAATTTGAAAATTGCATAAAAATCCTCACTTATTTTCATTTCATAGACAACCCATAATTCCAAATAGTTTTTCCATAAATTGAGGAAACAATTCTTTATAAAACAGGATAGTGTAACAGGCGGCTGTGCAAGAAGTAATGGTCCAAAGTTGCACGAGTAGTGCAGCAGTATTTTCCGACGATTGCTGAGAGCAACCAGGTTTTGCCTTTTCAAAACAAATAATATCTTGTGTTTGGCTTTATTTTTTGGAAAATTTTGACTGGATCCGAGTCAAACTAATAGAATACCCTGATCAATGAAAGAGACTCTGAATTTCTGATTTCTGAAGCGAATCAGAGTGCACCGAGAGATTTGAAGAAAGTAATTTTTGTGAGTGAGCAAAAAGGAAAGTCAGCATTTGAATACTTTTACTACAGTGTACAACTTGCAAGTTGCTGTCTTTCTGAAGACAGCTGCGGTAGAATGTCAGGTAAGCAAACTAAGCATTCATTACATTTCGTCAAGGAAGTGTGAGGGTATATTTGTGGTGTAATTAAATAAGTTCTTTTTAGTATTTTCTGGTCAGGAAATCAGATGAAGGTGATGAGCCACATGAGGCAATATTCTGCACAGCCTGAATTGCTCACTCGCTCAAACACATTCCACACTTTCAGTGTGGACGTCTATTACATGTTTTATTTTGGTGCAAAAATGAACTATGTATTTCAATTTAGAACTTAAGTCATTGCACTTACTTCTATCTATTGCCAGATGCCTTAATCCCATATGGGATGGCCACAAACAAATTTCCTCCACGTCACCCTGTCCCCCGCCATTTCACTGCCCTGCTCCCAACTCACACACCCCTCTCTCATATACCTCTCCACTCCATCCCTCCATCTCATCCTCGGCCTCCCCCTCCCTTTCCCCGCCTCCACTTCAAGCACATACACTCTCCTCGTCAGTCTCTCAAACTCCATCCTCTCCATATGGCCAAACCACCTCAGTGTGTTCCTCCTAATGCTTCCTATCACATCCATATCACAATGCTCCTTTATATCCTCATTTGTCAGCCTCTCTCTCCATGTGACTCCGCAGGCTCCTCTTAAATAACTCATTTCCACTGCTCTCACTCTTGACTTGTGTCCTTCCAACAACGTCCAAGCTTCACTTCCATACGTTAGAGTTGGTATCACACTACTGTCATGTAGTAACTTTTTCACTTCCATGCTCACTTGTTGGTACAGGTACTAATAAAAATTTTAGGTACAGTCGCCCAAAGAAGTGATTACTCGCTTTCTTTAAGTTTCAGACAAACTTCCTGGGTCTGGCAACGTTCACTTGATTGGGAGTTAGGAGACAGAAACAGTCTTTGCCTGCCCTGCAAAAATTATTCATGGTGTAAGAAAAAAAAAACAACTAATCTTGCAAAAATATTTAAGTTTAGCCTTTTTTTTATTTTTTATTTTTTTTAGATCAATCAGTAGTTAAACAAAGGGTGACATCTGTCACGTTTTCACCCGTCGTGACGACTCCTGCCAGCAATGTTATCAGTGAAGCGATTTTTCCACTAAATTTAGAGGTTTTAAAAACAATCTAGCTCAGTGGTTCTTAACCTTTTGCTACCACGCTCCCTCTAGTAGTTGGTCCTTCCCTCCACGCCCCCCCCTTGCATCTTTAACCAAATTGATAAAATTCCCTTCCAGGCTTTCAGTAATACTGGAAAAAAAAAAAAAAAAAAAGGGGGCATTTTTAGTCTTGTTATTGAGCATGAATTCTGTGCAAACAATATACGCAGCATATTTAACCCTCTCGCACACGCATAAGTTTTAAAAGTTTTGCCGACACACGATTATACTTCAACTCCTTCCCCGCCAGCCAGCTCGCGCGCTGCTGAAAACACGTATTCTCGCCATATTTTCGACACCCATACCTCTTTATATTGCCATGAAACCTACATATCTTATTCGTCGATGTTTGTTCTAGCCGATAAGCGAAAAAAAAAAAAAAAACGAATAAAGGTACCTTAGGCCACCGTGAATAAACCTTTCCGAAAATCAATTTCACTTCCCAACATCCTAGGTCAAATGTTTTCCATCATACAGAAAAATGTTATTAGAAGTTTTGATAGAGAATTTCCTCAGCTTTCTAATGGGAAAGTCCGGTTATGATATGATTTGTAGTTTTCGAGAAAACAGCCAGAAACTGAAAGCCATTTTCTGAAAAAAAAAAAAAAACTTGTGCTGTGAGCTTTTCTACAAAATTTTCTCGTACACGTTACCTTTTTATTTAATCTTGTTTAGAATTTCATGAGCTTTCTCATAGTCCACACCAATTTTTGATAGGCCTCATAGTTTCTGAGTAAATCACAAAAAACTACTGGGTACTCATGGCCGTGCTGCACTTTCGTCATGTGCACACATTAACCTTTATATTCCCGCCTACGTAACAACGACTTTTCATCAGAGATATTACATTGTTATGTCCTGTACATACGTAGAATTCACTGTTCTTTATCATGGTTCTTACAGGAAACTGATAAGCCCAGTAGTTTTCGAGTAAATGGACAACAAACGTAGAATACTCCTCCTCACCTGCAAGCGATATAAAAACACTCCTGTTCCCTGCCTCACCCACACCTACATATTTTCGCTTTTTAGGTTTTATTATTTTCTTTTTTTACTCAAAGCATACACACAAAATTCTTACAATATAATTTGTAGGTTCTTGTAGTGATGTTTTGTAGATCAGTTATACATATATTAGACTCGTGGACGAGCGGTTGTTATACGTGAGTAGTTTTGTAAGTAATCTTACTTACCATTGTCATGCAATGACAGGAGAGGTAAAGATGAGTATGGGACTATTTTTATTTGTCTTGGAAATATTAACAAAGTCTCTCACACACGAGTGAAGTATAAGTAGAGTCCCGCGAGCTACCTCCTTGTCTCGCTCTCTCTCTCTCTCTCTCTCTCTCTCTCTCTCTCTCTTCCACCCCCTCACCCATGTTGCTAGGCTCCTTCTCCCTACTACCTGCCAGTTCTATGGCTAACCTCCTTCTGAGCTCTGCTTCCTAAATTCTGGTGTAGCAGGGGTCGTGTCACGTGTGTTACACTGTTGTTGGAATGTTCTAGAAACCTGTGTGTGAGTATGTGTGTATGTGTGTGTATGGTCACTAGGTGCTGTCGTGTGCCTACAAAACATTCCTTGAGTTAGAGTGTGTAAGTATGTTTAGCATTGTTGATTCTCGCAGACACAATACCTATCTCATCCTCTGACTTGTTGCTTCTATCTGTCTGTCTATCTATCTATCTATCTATCTATTATGATTTGTAATTATAATATGGAGTCCTTAAATTGCTCAGTCACGCCGCTGAAGGTCCTCCAACAGCAATTATCATTGACATATGCTAATCTGTTAGTACATAATATTGATTATAATATTGTATATATATAAAATTCATGTTAATATTGTACTGATCCAGTAATATTACATTTTAAACAAGTTGTATACATAACTGAACAAATGCAATGGTTGTTGTATGACATTTTGTAAGATGTGTATGTATAACAGACATACGCACATAATTGTGCAATGGTAATACTGCTAGGTTATTACATTACATATTGAGTTATCCCTTTAGTAATGTCTAATATTTCACCTAACGTGTATGATGATTCTGGTAATACAGAATGGTGGTAAAATTGTATGACTTTACATTATATTGTAGTAACATTGTGGTAATACATAATTGTAACATTGTGAATTGTTACATAATTGTATTGTAATTGTTACATTGTAGTAACATTGTAGTAATACATAATTGTAACATTTTATGAATTGTTACATAATATTGTGGTAATGCATAATTGTGTTGGCCTTATAATTGTAGTTACATTTTGTTAATGCAATTGTTACATAACTGTGTTGGCCTTATAATTGTAGTTACATTTTGTTAATGCAATTGTTACATAACTGTGTTGGCCTTATAATTGTAGTTAAAGTTACATAAAAGTTACATCTTGTTAATGCAACTGTTACATAATTGTTACATATTGTTTGTAATTACATAATTGTATCAAGTGTAACATAATGCAATCGCTTGTCGTTACATAACTGTTACATATCGTTTGTAGTTACATAATTGTAAATATTGCAGTCCTGACACTGAATCCGGTCATGCTGCGGTCGATGATAATGATGATGTGCCATGCCAATAGCTTGTGGAGACAACAATTTGCTTTTTGTTTCACTTACAGAAGGAGTTTACGTGATGATGTGCCATGCCACTTGCTTGTGGAGAACACTAATTTGCTTTTTGTTTCACTTATAGAAGGAGTTTATGTGGTATTTTGGCATTTGTAGTAACACTTAGGCTTATTTTCATTTGTTTGTTATGTGATCATACTCTTTTTTTTTTTTTTGGATCTATTGAGTTTCTATAGTTTGTTTTTCTTCATTTGTTTACGCTTTTTCTGTGTTGTTCATGGTTGCATAATTGCTGGTTAATTCCCTTGGGACCCTTTTTTAAGGTTTAGTTTATATTGCACAGATGTTACTGAAAATGATATTATATAGCCCCATATTTTGTTATTTTATATAAAAAAAATATATATATACACTATATACAGTATTAACTATATGCACTGACTTGTTGTTCACTTGTACCTATCGTGGGCAATATATGTGTCAGCACTGTGTGGAAATCTTTGTGTTCACGATTGTGTGGAAGATGTTCATTCTTGCCAACGTCATTTGTATTGGCCATTTTTTTTTTTCTTGTAACTTAATTTATCTGTTTCCACTAGGTAGCTTTAATTAATAAACGTTTAATACAGTTCTTTTAATCGCTCACTGAGTAACTGTGATGGTATATTTTCTTTATTACTTTGTAGATGTAATAATGTTTAGCTGTATGTATGAAACACGTATTTTATGTAGGTATAAATGATAACACTCGTTGGTAGTAAATAAATGCTATAATAAATGAATGAATATATACAGTGTAGAATATTTATTGTTGGTGCAAGTATTTAATGACTGAATTATGAAGATAATTCAAGTAGGTATATGTATTTAAGTTGTAATTATACAGCACGTTTTATATGTTTGTGCAGAAGTTTTTTGTCTATCACTGTGTATTGTATAAATGAAGTATATGTAACTCACTAGTTTTTACCGTGGTGGGAATGGTGTGAGTGGTGTTGCACGTGGTGATAGCGTAGTTCATCACGAGTTGATTGACGTGTTGTGGGGTGTCAGACACACGTTGATAGGCGTGGCGTCGACTCAGCAAACACTTATGGTACGTCGACTTCCCACACTGGCAGCTGTGGTAAGTAAATGAGTAGCGATGAGTAACTTCAGTGAAGATGAGTGAGTAAGATGAGTTGTGAATATGGACTTGGTATTTGCCGCGTCGTCTTGACCTCTGTGAACCTGCGTCAGCGGTGGAGGTTGGGGGACGGTAGCAGAGAGAGGAGGGTGAGGTCAGATGGTTGTGAGTTGTGAGTCGTGTCTCACTCTTCGTTTGTTTGTTTTATTTTGTTTTTTCTCGATGTATTCTCGGTCCTTTCCTCTTGTGATTTACTCATTTTAGGATGAAGACTGCCGCTACTTGTAGGTGCGTGTAGAAGATTATACAGACGACTCGTAGAGTTGTTACTTGTAGTTGATTGTAGATGTGTAGTTCGTTGGTTCGTCGTAGAAATTGCAAGATTGTGTGTATCAATATTTTGTTAAACTACTGGCAAGACGTCCTGTGACCTCTTCACCTCTAAATCAGCGTGATGATCGGGGAGACAGAGGGGGGGTTGGAGAGAATACTGTCAGGAGCTGGTTGTGAGTTGTTGGTTGTGAGAGGTATTTGTTGTTTTCAATCTTGATAATGCAGAATCAACTGTACACTCGTTGACTCATAGGCCTGTAGACTCATAGGCTTGTAGACTTGTAGGCTTGTAGACTTGAAGGCTTGTAGACTCGTAGGCTTGCAGCTTGTATTTTGTAGGAATTCACTGTAGATTCGTAGATGAGGTTCGTACGTTCACTGCCGCCATATCTTACAATATAATTTGTAGGTTCTTGTAGTGATGTTTTGTAGATCAGTTATACATATATTAGACTCGTGGATGAGTAGTTGTTATACATGAGTAGTTTTGTAAGTAGATAATCTTAATACCCATTGTCATGCAATGACAGGAGAGGTAAAGATGAGTCTGGGACTATTTTTATTTGTCTTGGAAATATTAAAGTCTCTCACACACGAGTGAAGTATAAGTAGAGTCCCGCGAGCTACCTCCTTGTCTCGCTCTCTCGCTCTCTTCCACCCTCTCGCCCATGTTGCTAGGCTCCTTCTCCCTATTACCTGCCGGTTCTATGGCTAACCTCCTTCTGAGCTCTGCTTCCTAAATTCTGGTGTAGCAGGGGTAGTGTCACATGTGTTACACTGTTGTTGGAATGTTCTAGAAACCTGTGTGTGCGTATGTGTGTATGTGTGTGTATGGTCACTAGGCGCTGTCATGTGCCTACAAAGCATTCCTTGAGTTAGAGTGTGTAAGCATGTTTAGCATTGCTCGATTCTTGCAGACACAATACCTATCTCATCCTCTGACTTGTGGCTTCTATCTGTCTGTTTATCTATCTATCTATCTATCTATTATGATTTGTAATTATAATATGGAGTCCTTACAAAATATCATAAACTTTTTGATAGTGCTCACAGAAACTCAACACGACCACCAGTCCTTTTGCTAGGTAGTGATACTAAAGCTGAACTTTCTTCCATCTCATTTGTGTATATGTAAAAAACAATACTTATTTGTGTAAAAAATATAGAAATAGGTCAATATACAAATCAACAAAATATGGATAACTCACTTCCTCCAGAGGAGTTGAGATGTTGGCAGGACCTTGAAGAGTTTGAAGATGAGGAGTTATGTAGTGTGTGTGTGTGTGTGTGTGTGTGTGTGTGTGTGTGTGTGTGTGTCTGTGGCATATTTTGTTCTCTCCTCCTTACACAACGTTTCCCTAACATATGTGATGCACACAATAGATTTCTTCATGAACATTCACTGCATGACATAAGTATATATGTGTGGCATATTTCTTGTCTCTGATCATTGTATACGTATAGTTTCACACTGAATCATATGCAGTATAAAACACTAACACATGATTCCATCCCAGCCTCTTCTATTACTCCCTTCCTGACTCTATGGCATACGTGACCACTTGTTTCCTTAGTGACTATGGCATATCTCTATGGCATACATAATGCCTGCTATGGTGGGTCAGTTATTTCACTAATCCAGGCACTATATGTTTCACAAAATATAAGTATTGGCTTCACTATATAAAGGTAAAATACTCACATCATTTACGGGCAGGGTGAAAACCCTGTTATAACAAACCACACTCCTGCCTCTAGGCCTAACAGCTGATAACGGGCCCCAATGCTTTACAAACAATATATCTATCTTCCATAGGCACAATTATTTCACATTATAGTAAAAAAATCACTGTACAATCACAATATTTCACTAATGGCTCCTGCCTCGGGTGGGAGGGGGAAAATGGCAGATTTAACCCCTTAAACGCGGCCGTGTACAGTCGTTTTCCCCCCGAGTGGCGGGGTTGTATCGCGGTCTGAGTACCTGTAGGAAAATATTCGCCAAAAATCAGAGATTAACCCTAGAACATTATACTTGGTATGGCAGATAGTACTTACATTCAGCTTTCTCCAGAGACAGGTATTGAGCCTTCGTGGACTACCCAAGGACTTGTGGAGACTTGCAAAGTTGGGTAACCAAATCTTCACTTTCACACCTCCAGCAACCCGGTTTCCCCTCTACCACAGCCTCATTCTGTCACAGTAAACTTTATACTACAACGTAAAGGTAGTTAGGATTCCGTATTTGTACAATAAGCACTGAAAATAAGGCTAAAATCAATGGAGCGTATGGCCGACATGCACTGTGGCGGCGGTCTTCCCATCACTCAACAAACATTTCCATTTTCACAGCTAAAAACATGTATACTACATTATTTTCAATCATATTACTTCCCAAAAGATCACCACGGCGCGCTTTTTATTCTGCCTTACGCCTGCCACTTTATTCTCATTCCTGTCGGCCGCTTGCACTGACTGAGAAGAGCTAGAACTCGCCATAATGTCACTTTGAAAGCCTGCAGTAAACTGACGCTAAACAGGGGCAAACCGTGAGAAAAAAAGCTAGTGTTACAACTGGGGAAACAAGCGTTTCCTAGTAGCATAAACTGCTTGTGAGAGGAGAGCGCAGATTTACAGTTCTGAGCGCTCAGAGCGCTGCCATGTATCACAGCCAGGCTGGCCGGGCCGTGGTGGGGGGGGGATGGGGGAAAACGTGATACTTGGCAACAACTGAGGTCAGTAGTACAAAGGTAAAGTATGCTAGTTGTAGCTAGAGGGTGGTGGTACTGATAGACAATACCAGCTGGAGCCTGCTTGCCCGCGGTTATTCAAAATTTACTAGAATCGCAAACGCGACGATCCGCCATTATGTCTTTTTCGCCAAGCGTCGCAAACGTGACGATCCGCGTTTAAGGGGTTAAAGGGATGACTGAGAACAGTGCTACCCTCCAGCCCGGCTGGTCGTGTGATACTGAGATTTTTTTGTTGCGCATTGTTTCATCAGAGCAGTCACAGTGTTGCCAAGTGTTTACCTCGGAAGAGAGACGCACCCACTAGAACGCATAAAAATTTGACACAAATCAGCCGAAAACTTTCCTTTTTGATGGCGTTTTTTCTGCTTAACAATGTGATTCATGTCTACGTGCATTTATATGCCAAACCATAAGGAACGCGATTTGCGTCAATGTGCCTCAGAAGGTTAATGAGGTTACTTTCTTACCAGTTTAATGAGATACTTGACACTGCTTCTTAGCTACCAGATCTTGAATGCATGGTCGAATGCCAGAGGGTGCACAATGTAAGTCCCTTTTAACATTCAGCCTGTTTTGGTACTTGGGCAGCAACGAGCATGGAAAATGCAGCTTCACAAAGATACGTGGATCCAGACATTGTCAGAATCCGAAGAGCTTGATGTGAAATCAAAGGGTAAACAGGAAGGTTTTTGACCCAGAATGTCTCAAGTTCCAGTTCTCTGAAGTCTTTCTCAGCTGAGGAGTTGAACTTTAACTCAAGAAAATCCTCTTGCACTTCATCCGAATCATCAGCTACTTCACATTGATATGGGTTCCTGATGAATTTCCAGACTTCATGCTTCTCATCTATATCTGGGAAGTATCTGAGTAATTCTGCTTTCAAGTCAGTCAGATGAGTGATTTTTTTTTTTTTCCTCAGAATCAAGATAGCTGTGAATGAGACCAGAATCCAATCTACTAAAACTGGCTGTATTTCCATCCTAAATTCAGCATTTCCAGAGGTCAAGTTTGGCCATGAGGCTTGACTGGTGTCGTGGTGCATGATGATGTTGATGTTTTCCCTTGTAGTTTAAGGTTGATTGCATTCAGTGCTTTGAAGATGTCCACCAGGTAAGCTTGAGATAGCAGAAAGCCTTCAGACTGGAACTTGTCATGGAGATCTACCTTCTGCTGTGAATCTAGAAATATTGCTACTTTTAGTAGTTCATAAAGCCGTCCATGCATGTTTTGTATATATTTCATAATCATCTCGATGTTAGCCAAGCTCGTGTTAAGAAGATTACAAATATGATTAGAGAAATTCCTACTTTTCCCCCCGGGCTCACGCCCCCTCTGGAATTTACTCACGCCCCCCAGATTAAGAACTTCTGAGCTGGTAAAAATGCAAACTTTTACAGTTATCTTTTTTTTTTTTTTTTTTAAGGTCTTGTCTACTGTTTTTCTTTCGTTAATTTCCCTTGGTCTGGCAGATTTTTATCGCTTCTGAGACTAATCTAGCAGATTTCTATAATTTTTCCTTTGACAACACTGCATGCCAGGCCTTCCGTCAATCATTACCACACCATGGATGGGGTTGGGTGTGTCTCGGCAGTTGTTAATATTTCCCACTCCCCCATTTTCTTTCTTTTTCTTTCTTTTTTTTTTTTTTTTTTACTACAGTCCTTTTTGTCTTTAGTTCTCTTCATTGTCGCATTCTTGCTTTTGACTATCATCCTCTCCCTCATTAGTTCTTTCATGAAACTGCCCTACATATTTTATTACATGTTGAATTTCACCGTTTGATTAAAAATGATCAATTTTCCTCTTATAATTGCACTGGTTTCACTAAATTCACTGAATACTGGCAGATTAATTAGTTTCTTGATACAAACACAAGTGGTTAGGGGTTGTATTTGGACACATGCAATAATTTGTCTTGGTCTTGTATGACGAGGGGCTCTACTTGGCAAATTTTCTATGTTCTGCCTCACTATATCTCTTTTCCATCCATTAACTGTCCTTTTCTTGATGTTACGCTGCCAGGATTCTGTCTTGCTGCAATATTTGCTAATAAATGAGCAATAATCTGCTCGCACTGAGAGACTGCAGTGTCGTGTTGATGATCCATCCTGCTCACAGTGCCCACGGTTTTGTTTTCCCATGTAAATATCATCCCGCATTTAGATTTAAATGTGGATGAAGGAATATGATTTGGTAGTCCTGGATCTACCCTATATAAGGTATTGTTCAATGTTGTGAATTGTTTAAGTGGTACAGTTGCTTCCATGGCAACATTGGCCACTCATTGTTGCCAATGTGTGGGCTGTCTGAGGTTTGAACCAACTGAGTATCGGAACGTGTATCTGAAGCAGAGTTGGGCGAGGCAGGCAGTGGATGGTTGAGGGTTTTATGCTGGGGTAGAGGAGGTACAGTCACGCGTACTAATTTCTGCTCAGGAATTACCCCTCCCTTCCCCCCTCTACCCTGGACAGAGGGAAGGGAGGAATCATGAACAAGTCTACCCCACCTTCTGCCCCCAACTCCCCCACCCTCCACCTCCAGCTGCCAGTTACTGATTAGATGCAAATTTTCTCATGTCCTGTAAACATGACTAAATTGTCGTTGCACACGCTTTCAACGGCCAAGATTTGGACTATATTTTTAGAATAAATTATTACCGTATTGAACTGGATTCTCAAATTGAAAATATTCACCATCATTGTAATCCAGTGTCGTCCGCTGCACAGTTCTGGGTTCCAGTGCTTACCTTTTCACTTCCCCCAGCTCTCTCTCTCTCTCTCTCTCTCTCTGAATTGCTTTTCCCACTCACTCTTTCTTTTTAAATTTATATAACTTTCCCTTTGCTTCTCTCCCCCTTCTCTCTCGTTCTTTGTCTTAAGTCTTCCCCGCCTCTCCCCCCTCCCCTCCCCTCCCCCCACCTTAGGCCTGATCAGCAGTTATACCGTCACCGTTCCTTCGTATATCATGTGCAGGCAACATTTATCACACACACTTAGGTCAGATGTTTGGAAAGCTAATTTTTTTATATATATATAATTGTATTTCTCATTGTGTGCCAAGTTCAAATAGAGAACACCAGACCAATATTCGTAATTTTTATTAGAGTGACCGTTCCACTTCACATAGCTGGGTAGCTGGGCTTATAAACCACACACACACACACACACACACACACACACACACACACACACGACTTAAATTTTGCACTGACAGCGTGGCGACTACATATATAGTAATTCTAACAACTGGATCTGCTGGCTCCAAACCTTCCCTGTCCCAGTCAAACTCCTCATTCAATAACCGGTTATTGAATGAGGAGTTTGACTGGGACAGGGAAGGTTTGGAGCAAGCAGATCCAGTTGTTAGAATGACTATATTTGTAGTCGCCACGCTGTCAGTGCAAAATTTAAGTCGTGTGTGTGTGTGTGTGTGTGTGTGTGTGTGTGTGTGTGTGTGTGGTTTATAAGCCCAGCTACCCAGCTATGTGAAGTGGAACGGTCACTCTAATAAAAATTACGAATATTGGTCTGGTGTTCTCTATTTGAACTTGGCACATAATGAGAAATACAATTATATATAAAAAAAATTAGCTTTCCATACATCTGACCTAAGTGTGTGTGATAAATGTTGCCTGCACACGATATACGAAGGAGCGGTGACGGTATAACTGACTGCTGATCAGGCCTAAGGTGGGGGGAGGGGAGGGGTGAGAGGCAGGGAAGACTTAAGACAAAGAACGTGAGAGAAGGGGGAGAGAAGCAAAGGGAAAGTTATATAAATTTAAAAAGAAAGAGTGAGTGGGAAAAGTAAATTCAGAGAGAGAGAGAGAGAGAGAGAGAGAGAGAGAGAGCTGGGGGAAGTGAAAAGGTAAGCACTGGAACCCAGAATTGTGCAGCGGACGACACTGGATTACAATGATGGTGAATATTTTCAATTTGAGAATGCAGTTCTATACGGTAATAATTTATTCTAAAAATATAGTCCAAATCTTGGCCGCTGAAAGCGTGTGCGACGACAGTTTAGTCATTTTTACAGGACATGAGAAAATTTGCGTCTAATCAGTAACTGGCAGCTGGAGGTGGAGGGTGGGGGAGCTGGGGGCAGAAGGCGGGGTAGACTTGTTCGCGATTCCCCCCTTCCCTCTGTCCAGGGTAGAGGGGGGAAGGAAGGGGTAACCCCTGAGCAGAAATTAGTACGCGTGACTGTACAGGGTTTGAAGAAACAGTGGGTGTTTGAGAAGCTGGGGGGAACAGAATGAGGTCATTATTTATGTGAAAATGAATTACTGGGTAATTCAGTCATTATGTGTCTTACTCCTCACTGTGGTGGTTACAGTTAATAAGAACACTATGATGATGTACTGCAAAATGTGACATGAAGAAAGACCTAGCTTCGGTCAGATCCCTGATGGCTGTTGCGAGAACCTAAGAACCGTAGATTTATAATTTAATTGTCTTATATGTAAGGTCTATGACACTGTATAAATATGTACACACATAATCATTAGATTTTTGGACATCAGAATGTTAAAACTTATATATATATATATATATACTGTATATATATATATATATATATATATATATATATATCTTTATCTATCTATCTATCTATCTATATATATCTTTATCTATCTATCTATCTATCTATCTATATATATATATATAGTTAAGTATACATCCCCATCCCACACTGACACAGGCTCCAATAGCAGTAGTTTTTTTTTTTTTTTTTTTTTTTTTTTATGTGCTCGACTCTGGGCATAGGCTTCTCAGCCTGCTCCCAAGGCCCAGTAGTCCTCTTATATATCGTACACCTCTACATGTCACCACTTCGGCGCTAACACCCACCGTCCATATTGAATACATGCTAGGGCTGTCTCATACAGGACTGGTGTCTTGGTATTAGAGGGGGTATTACTATAGGAAGGACGTTGCCCAGTAAGTTATTCTTCCCATGGTCAGCCTTTCGGTATGCATCAACGAGATCAGCTGAGGAGTTGTAAAAAATACCGTACTGCCTTTTAAGTGGCTTAATCGGTAAAGAGGTGGCCTGCAGTCTTAATGGACCCAGGTTCAATTCCCCACTGGGGCAGGGAACAGTTTAAGGATTAGAATGTAATAAAAACAGACTTTACTGACCTACCTCACTGCTGTCCAAGTAAATTTCTTCCTCTTCCCCAGCAACTGGTGTAGAGGTGCAACTATTGTTGCAAAGTCCCTGACAAAATGCCGGTAGTAGGTAAACAGACCCAAGAAACTCTGTAGCTCCTTCACACAAGTTGGATCTGGCCAATTTTTCACAGCTGCCACCTTCTTTGGATCGTACAGATACCGCCCTCGCCTACAATGTCCCAGGTACTTCACTTCCTTCTGAAACAAGTAGCACTTCTTGGTGTTCAGCTTGAGGTACACAGCTTGGACCTCATTGAACACCTCCGACAGCCCCTTCACTGCCTGGTCGAAAGTCCGTCCAAACAAAATTATATCAAGATAAATGAGAGCTGTCTGCCAGTGCAGGCCTTCCAGTAGTCGATCCATAAGATGCTGAAAAGTAGGTGGGGCACTGCATAGGCCAAATGGCTTCAATTTAAACTGCCATAAACCCCACCCGTATGAAAAGGCTGTTTTCTTCTTGTTCTTCTCTGCAACCTTGACCTGATGATATCTTGCCTTCATTTCTAGGGTGAAGAACCACTTGTCACCTGACAGACCATCCAGGGTGTCATCAGTTCTTGGCAAGGGGTACGTATCATTCAGGGCTGGATAATCTGCACAGCACCTTACTAAGCCATCCTTTTTCCATACCAGAACCACTGCTGATGCCCAAGGACTGGCAGACTTTTCTATTACTCCATGAATTTGGCGATTCTCCATCACCTTCTCCATTTCTTGCTGCTGAGGTGGTGCCATCCTCAGAGCTGGCTGTTTAATCAGGTGGTGATCCCCGGTGTCGATACAGTGTTCTACCAGATCTGTGCCTTCCAGGTCAACAGTAGGTCTCCAGTGGAAAAGACATCAGCAAACTTCACTAGAAGTTGCCTTAACCCCTAAAGCGTGGGTCGTCGCATTTGCGACGCTCGCCAAAAAGGACATAACTGTGGATCGTCGCGTTTGCGATTTGAGTTAATTTTGAATAAACGAGGGCAAGGATGTTCCAGCTGGTATTGTCTATCAGTACCACCACCCTTTAGCTACAATTAACATACTTTATCTTTGTACTACTGACCTCTGTTGTTGCCAAGTATCGGGTTTTTTCCCCCCTCCCCCCCCACCACGGCCTGGCCAGCCTGGCTGTGATACATGGCAGCCCTCTGAGTGCTCAGAACTGTAAATCTGCACTCTCATCTCACAAGCAGTTTATGCTAATAGGAAACACTTGTTTCCCCAGTTGTCACACTAGCTTTTTTTCGCATGGTATGCCCCTGTTTAGTGTCAGTTTACCGCAGGCTTTCAAAGTGACATTATGGCGAGTTCTAGCTCTTCTGAGTCAGTGCGAGCGGCCGACAGGAATGAGAATAAAGTGACAGGAGTAAGGCAGAATAAAAAGCGCGCCGCGGTGATCTTTTGGGAAGTAAAATGATTGAAAATAATGTAGTATACGTGTTTTTAGCTGTGAAAATGGAAATGTTTGTTGAGTGACGGGAAGACCGCCGCCGCGCTACATGTCGGCCGTACGCTTCGTTGATTTTAGCCTTATTTTCAGTGCTTATTGTACAAATACGGATTCCAAACTACCTGTATGTTGTAGTATGAAGTTTACTGTGACAAAATGAGGCTGTGGTAGAGGGGAAACCGGGTTGCTGGAGGTGTGAAAGTGAAGATTTTGTTACCCAACTTTGCAAGTCTCCACAAGTCCTTGGGTAGTCCAAGAAGGCTCGACACCTGTCTCTGGAGAAAGCTGAATGTAAGTACTATCTGCCGTACCAAGTATAATGTTCTAGGGTTAATCTCTGATTTTTGGCTAATAATTTCCTACAGGTACTCAGACCGCGATCCAACCCCGCCACACAGGGGGGGTCGGCTGTCCGTGGCCGCTTTTTAGGGGTTAAAGGCCCCACTTTAGTCATCCAGGCACTGGCAACTTGAAAAAAAAAGGTCTTGTAAGTGGTCTGGCAGATTCCCATCTTCTTTGACTACACTCCTTATACAGGCCTTCCACTGATGCCACTCAGGGTCCACCGCCTGGCACAGTCCCACAATTTCTCCCTTGTTGATTTTCTGTGCCTCACAGGAGAAATTGGCTTCCACAACTAGCTCCTTGCCTGCGCCTATTTCCATCAAAGTCCTCCTCACCATCACTTCAGCTTTTGTCTTGCACCGCTCATCAGGCTTCATCACCTCTAGACTGCTGTCAAAAGATCAACTCATCTCACACTGGAGCAGTAGTTCTGACCTTGCGGGTATCATTGTAGTGCGCAGCACTCTCACCTCACCTCACCACCAGAACTGAAACGTCTCACTCCCATGGCAGGAATCGACTTTCCTCAGACCTTGAGTCTCACAGAGCAGAAGTCCAACTCACATCTCATGGATATCAGATAGTCCAGACCAAGAAGGCAAGGATCCTCCGTGTCGGCCACATAGACTGGAAGTGTAGGCTCTTGCCATGGCACCTCAATCCGGACATCCAAGGGTCCCCTCAGTTCTGAGCGGTGCCCAGTTAAGCCACACAGTTGTTCCGATGATTCAGGCAGATACCGATGATGTAATACATCAGGCCTCACAAAAGAGTGCTCTGAAGCTGATTCAATCACCAGGGAACACCTCTTGCCGTCTAATCTTCTGTCTACTTGCACACTCTCAGTCACAGTTCTCTTGCATTTTCTCAATGGTGGGGCTACTTTGGAAAAGGCGGCTGGTGGTTACCCCTAAACACTGGCCTTTACTAGTTTTCTGCTTCTCTCCTGTCTTCTGTAGCCTTCTTCTTGTCCTCCTTTTTCTTCTATGAACACTCAGAACTGAAGTGTCCCACCTCCCCACATGTTCAACACCCTTTTGTTACAATCACAGATTCCTCTCATTGCTCTGTTCTTGTTCCTTCTTCCATTTCTAACAATC